>NW_025927611.1:1954166-2282500 GCF_022837055.1 Prionailurus viverrinus | reverse complement strand
ATTGTGTGCCTTCCGGAATGCTTTGGCTTCTTATGTGCATTTGATTCACTGGGAGGCACATGAATCAATGAGGCTGTTCCCCCCCCCCCCCCCCCCGGGGTCACCCTGAGAGTCAGCCTCAGGGTGGGGTGTGTCAGGGCAAGAAGAGGGGGAGCGATCTCCATAATAACAGCGATTGCTGTGCTCACAGCTTTCTGGGCACTTGCTCAACACATCCGTTGTCTGTGGTTAATCGGTGGAAAGGTCATTTGTCAAAGGCAGGTCCGCAGGTCTCAGTGGGGAGGGATGTGGCCACAAGCCCAGGGGCGCCTGGAGCCCCAGAAGCTGGGAGAGGCAGGAAGGACCCTCCCCTGGAGCCTCAGGAGGGGGCACAACCCTGCCCTGCCTGGATCTCAGCGGCCCTAACCCCCTGGGTCTCAGTGGTCCTGCCCTGCCTGGATCTCAGTGGCCCTGCCCCTCTTGGATCTCAGTGGTCCTGACCCTCCTGGGTCTCAGCGGCCCTGCCCCTCCTGGATCTCAGTGGCCCTGCCCTGCCTGGATCTGAGAGTCTGGTCTCCAGAAGGACTCTCCCCTGGAGCGTGGGAGAGAGCAGAGGGAGCAGGTGGAAGGTGGGAGGGAGTCACCTCAGAGCCCAGGGAACCCGCGGTGGTGAGTTCATGACCTGAGCTGAAGTTGGATGCTTAAGTGACTGAGCTACTGAGGCGCCCCCACTGGAAAGGCATTTCTTTTTTATTTTAATATTTATTTATTTTGGAGAGACAGAAGAGAGAGAGTGTGAGTGGGGGAGGGGCAGAGAGAGAGGGGGAGACACAGAATCCGAAGGAGGATCCAGGCTCCCAGCTGTCGGCACAGAGCCCGACGCAGGGTTCGAACCCATGAACCGCGAGGTCAACGTCTGAGTGGAGATCAAGAGTCAGACACACCCAGGAGCCCCCCAAGCTCCCCCACTGTAAATCCCTGGGTGTGTGACTCTTCCCGTGTGGTGGTCAGAAATCACCACAATATCGTCAGGTGCCATCGCCGATCTAGAAGATACCCCAGAACCGACTTGTCGTAGAGCAGAAAACTCGTGCCCCTGGACCAACGTCTCTGCGTCTCCCGACCTCCAGCCCCTGGAAGCCGCGTCTGCCCTCTGCTTCCATGATCTGAGCACCTGAGATCCACGTGCAAGTGTGAGTGTGCAGAACGTGACTTCCTCTGTGTGACGTGTTGCACACGGCCTCACCCCCTCGAGGTCCAGCTGTGTTCCTGCACACGGCGGGATGGCCCCGGTCTTCCAGGCCGAGCGATGGTCCGTTATGTATACACATGATGCAAATAGACAAGATCATTTTTTAAATACAGAAAAAAATGATATGATTTTTGTATAAATAACATATTAAAACATACAAAATAATATATTAAACTAATTATAATTGTTTATATATTTAAAAGCAGAAGATATACAACATTACATAACGTACAATGTTGCATATAATAATATAATATGTTATATACAACATTATGTATAATTATTATATGACATCATCACATAATCATTATATATGTTATATATAATTATGATGTATATATTTATATAAAATTATATATAATCTATAATATTATTACATATGTTATATCGTATATAACCTCTTGTATACCTATCGTATATTGTATATTGTATTACATATAATTACTATATGTAATAATTACGTTATTACCTTATGTTATATTACATTACATTACAATGTTATATATGATTATATAATATATAATGTTTATTATACAATCATATTATATAGATATTATATATTTACTTATCATCATACATTTTATATTGTACACATAAATATATACGTAAGTATATGTGATATATGCGATATATTATTGTATACAGCATTAGATGATATACAACCTATATACAACACTTATGTATATATACATACGACCTGTATCATATAAGGTTGTATATCTGATATTTTAACTACATATAGAGATAGGAATATTAATTTGCTAGGAGACTTGTACCATGACATTTTATTTATATATTTGTGCTGTCCTGTCGGGATATCAAACTCAAAACCGGGCCTCTGCTCCCCAGGCAAACACGTGAAGGTCACACCCATAGGTGCACAGGCACACAACGTGCACACATACGCCAGGCAAACACCAGGGCTCGGAGGTGCAACTCGATGATAACCTGGTGGGTGGCCGGCCGTCGTCACCCGCCCCGGGCACGCCTGGCTCGCTCCCCAGACCTGGCTCGCTCCCCAGAGCTGGAGACAATCAGACGCACGTGTCCTACAGTGGTGGCCGTCCACAAGAGGGAGGCCGGGGACCTGGTCGTGCTCTAAAAGACAAAGCAGTGGGGAGAAAGGCAGAAGGGAGCCTCGCCGAGATTGCTGGGGGAAAGACGTCAACATGTGTAACATGCTTCACAGACGGGATGCCTCGAGGGTCCGCCCCATTGCCATTCCTGCGGACCCACCTGGTCTGGGGAATGCACACGTTCTGGACGGGAGGATAGACAGAGGGGCCTGGGGAGGGCCAGAGTCACCCCAAGACTGCAAGAGGGACAAGACCAGGTAGGGCATCCCGGGCCAGAAACGCCTGGATGCATGATCAGCTCGGTGAACCCACCAAGAAGTGAAGGGAGGACCCAAGTAGTGAGGTCAATCCTTGGCCTTTCATCTTGGGTCTATTCTTACCTTGGATGAACATAGTGTTCATAAGATTACCTCTTGTTAATATGGTCGTTAATTAAGGCTTTCGGAAGTACGTCATCAACGCCAAAGGAATGAATCTCTAATGTGAAATTCCAGGCAATATGGGACATAGGAGGACACGGCTGGGCATGGAGGGCTCTCCCCTCCCACCACACCTGTCCCGACCTAGCCCTCATGCTTGGACGATTTCTATAGCCGATTAGCAAAGGCCTTTCTTGGTGGGCCAGGTGGACAGCAGAATACAGACAGAACTGGGGTGCTGTGGGCCTGGGTGGGGTGATGATATACTAAGATAAACGTTTCTGCTCACCTAACTGCCCCCCTCCCCAAGTCTGGGCTGCTTCCAAGAGCACAGAATCCAAAGGGGGGATGTTATAACTTTACAGGGCAGGTGGCCAAGGTCGGCGTGCACAGGGGTGAGTCAGGCTGAGCGCAGGCACCCTGGATATGACATGACTACAGTGTCACATCTGTGCTCTTTCTCCCCCAAACCCACAACTCCTCTCTAACCATGAGATTGGCGATTAGAGATTAGCACAAACAAACTGTGAACCCAGTCACATCCCACAAGCTCCCTGACCAACACGCCTCACAACTGCCCAAAAGTCACCAGAAACAAGATGGGTCTGAGAAAACGTCCCAATGCACAGAAGCACTAACATGTTATGGTACTGGGAATGGGGACACCTGTCCCCCCGCCCCGCTCCTTCCTTGTGACTTCCAGAAGCTCTCAGCTCCCAAAGTGGGGCTCACCTGCAGCGGAGGGGGCCGTGGGGCCTCCCCAGAGTCCCCCCCCCCCCGCTCCGATCTCTGCTAGCTTTTGCAGTGGTGAACGGGTTGATCCTGAGGTAGCTGACGGTTGTGGGTCCACCCACAGAAAGAAACAACGCCCATGCGGTTTGGGGTTTTCCTCTGGGGTCGGTGTGAGGCCGCCCCTTGTCTGATGTCCTGTTGTCACAGTAAAGATAGACCTCCTCAGGGTGAGGGGGCCTTCTGCCCTGCTCCTCAGGCTCCCCTATTTTCCAGAGCTTGGAAACTGCGCAGAGCCTCATCTTTCTTTTTCTTTCTTTCTTTCTTTCTTTCTTTCTTTCTTTCTTTCTTCTTTCTTTCTATATGAATGTCATCTATGTATTAATCATCTATTTATGTATCTGTGTGTGTAGAAATCAGTCTATTCATCTGTCTATGCCCCTATCATCCATCCATCCATCCATCCATCCATCATCCATCCATCCTGAGCTTCAGGCTCAGACTTCAGGCTCAGATTCCGGACTTGCATCTCATTGGCACAGCTTGAGTCACATGTCTGAGTACAGTATGTGCCCTGATGCCATCAGCAGGTCTGCCAGAGATCAGAGTCCCATTTGGGGTGGTTCTTAGAGAAAAGTCATCAGGGGAAAATCAGGAGTCGGAAGGATGGCACAAAGCATTCTTTAAAAACAAACAAATTAAAAGCGAAATAGCATGGTATTTGTGTTCCTCCGACTGCCTTCCTGAGCAATGCTGAAGGTGGTAAGGAAAAAGTGAGATGTCATCCAATACTAAACCCACCAGGGAAAGGCAAAGTCTGGAGGCACATAGGGGTAAAAGAATAAATAGAGAAACGATAATGTAGAAATGTCAGGTGAATATACAATGCACACATATGTTATCATCAACATACATGAGGACCACATAACATCCCCAAAAGAGTGCCGTCAAGGGGGTCAGCCAGAGATGGAATCAGGAGGGACATTGTGGACAGACTCCTTCTTTTAGGGCAGAGTTTCTCAGCCTCGGCCCTAGTGACATGTGGGTGGGTCATTCTCCAATGTGGGGCGTCCTCTGCAATACAGGGTGTGGGGCAGCGTCTCTAGTCTCCACCCACCAGATGCTAGTAGGATCTCCTCCTCAGTGTGACCACCAGAAATGTCTCCCAGGAGACAAGGAAAGATGTCCCCTGGGGGCAGAACTGGTCTTGGTTGTGAACCACTGGCATAGATAGATTGGTAAGTGGATGGAAGGATGCACAGATGCATGGATGGATGGATGGATGGATGGATGGATGGATAGATGATGGATGGATGGATGGATGGATGGATGGATAGGTGGGTGGATAGATGATGGATAGGTAGGCACATACACAGACAGATAAATAAGAGATATGATGGATGGGTGGATGGGTAGATGATAGATAGATATATAGATAGATAAAAAGATATGATGGATGGATAGATGATGGATGGATGGATGGATGGATGGATAGGTGGGTGGGTAGATGATGGATAGGTAGGCACATACACAGACAGATAAATAAGAGATATGATGGATGTGTGGATGGGTGGATGATAGATAGATATATAGATAAAAAGATATGATGGATGGATGGATGGATGGTTGGATGGTTGGATGGTTGGATGGATATGATGAATGGATGGATAGATGATGGATGGATGGATGGATAGGTGGGTGGATAGATGATGGATAGGTAGGCACACACACAGACAGATAAATAAGAGATATGATGGATGGGTGGATGGGTGGATGATAGATAGATAGATAGATAGATAAAAAGATATGATGGATGGATGGATGGATGGATGGATATGATGAATGGATGGATAGATGATGGATGGATGGATGGATATGATGAGCCTTAAGCCTGTTCCACAGGCTGAATGCCCTTTTGCTTGGGGGGTGGGGTGGGGAGGGAGAGTTCAAGTTCTGTTCTCTTAAGTCCTTCACCTGATTGGAGGGGGCCCACCAACATGAAGCCTGACAATATCCTCCACTCCAAAACCCACTGATTCTACTGTGTATGTCACTCAGAAAATGCTTTCACAGAAACATCCAGAATGGTATTTGGCCACATACCTGGGCACCGTGGCCATGGCCAACTGGACACACACAGTGAACCATCACAGACGGATGGCCTCATGAGCTGACAGGTCGAGGGCTCGCGTCTTTGCTTGTATGATTCACGGAGAGCAGAGAAAGTCTGTGTGCAGGGAACAGACCAAACAGGACCCGAGGGAAAGAACATACGCTACGTGGATCCCCACCCCCACCCCCACAAACCTTCCACTGCCCATGGCTAAGGTGGCACTGTTTCCTTTCTTACAGGCAGCGTATCATCCCTGAATCCTGACGACGGTGGCATAGCCCAAGCTGGGTCCCACAGGTTTCTACAACTTGAGAGATGGGGCCTCTGTCCCCAGGCACTCGGACACGTGTTAGTTAGACGTACGCAGGAGGAAGCTGTCCGTTCACACCTGCTCCCAGTACATTTTCTGGAAACAAACCCAGTTCACAAATCGGGAGAAAGCCCCCTTGCTCTCTTGCTAAGTGAAAATAGCACGTCATCTTTCCTTGGGGTGGCTGACGGGGGAATACGACACAGCTGTGAAAAAGGAGTTGAGGTCAGACACCCGCTAACACGCGGGTGGACCTTGAAAACACGACGCTCAGGGAGGAGGCAGACCCCCAGGGCTGTGGAGGGTGTGACTTCATTTGTATCCCTTGCCCACTCAAGGGCAAGTCCATGGAATAAAATTGTCAGGTGCTGGGGATGGGGAGTGCAGAGGCATTGCTAATGGGGATGGGGTCCCCTTCGGGGAGTTGAGAATGTTCTGGAACTGAACAGAGGTGGTGGTCTCAATGTGCACATGCTGGGCACCTGGGGGGCTCAGTCAGTTGAGCGTCAGACTTTGGCTCACGTCATGATCTCACGGTTCATGGGTTTGACCCCCGCATTGGGCTCTGTGCTCACAGCTCTGAGCCTGGAGCCTGCTTCAGATTCTGTGTCTCCCTCTGTCTCTGTCCCTCCCCAACTTGTGCTCTGCGTCTGTCTCTCAAAAATAAATAAAAACATCAAAAAAAAAATAAATGTGCATGTGCTAACTGCCATTGAATTGTGCAGTTTAAAGTGGTGAATTTTATGTGGATTTCGCCTCAGTGAAGAAAAACACCCGTTTAAAAATTTTTTTAATGTTTATTTATTTTTGAGAGAGAGAGAGAGAGAGAGAGAGAGAGAGACTGACCTTGAGCGGGGGTGGGGCAGTGAGAGTGAGAGAGACACAGAATTCAAAGCAGGATCCAGGTTCTGAGCTGTCAGCACAGAGCCCGATGCAGGGCTCGAACTTTGAGATCGTGACCTGAGCCGAAGTCGGAGGCTTAACCAACTGAGCCACTCAGGCGCCCCCCCAAATACCCATTTTTACATAAGCGAGCTTTTTTTGGGGGGAACCAGGGTCAGGTGAGGCGGTCTCCTGTTTCCACTGTTAATATATCTTGGACGTCAAGGGTTCCCCAAAATGGCCAATGCATCAGTGACGATCCCACAGAACATTTACGAAACCCCGATGCATCACATGAACAGTTTCTGTGGAGTTTCGTGCACTGAGTCACTGTCTGTGACTTGCGTTGTACTATTTCAGTGACGCCCTCTGAACACAGTCCCCGAGATGACAGTCATTTGGCTGACCATCTGCGGGCAGGTACTCAGCGTTTATGGGTTGGAGTCTCGCCCGCGTTCGCCCATGGGGGTCTGTTCCTGGACCCAGCCGTGGGCTTGGGGGACGAAGCAGGGCGGGGTCCACGTCGGGTCAGATGGGAAAGATCCGTCCTGCAGGCAGGCTGTTGTTTGGCTTGTCAACTGTGCACGGTGCTGTGGGTGCAGACACATTTCCCCGGTAAGCGTAGACCGTTTCAGCCTGAGGAGGGTCCCACGCTGCCGTGCACAAGTGCTCCAGGGAGACGACGGTGCTCCTGGGTGCCTTTGCTCAGCAGCACATCTACTGCCCTTGTCCCTTGGGGCACAAGTGCCTTGCCCAGGATGGCAGGGTCGTGCAGTGCCTTCTGAGACTGGCCGGTTCATGGAGAGACCTGGGCATAGAGTCCTGGCCGCAGCGGCTGCTGAGCCCCTCTGGGTGGAAGGAGGGAAGGGGGACAGGGTGGCCAACACCCCTTCCGGCCCTGCACGTTCCTGGAATCCTGCAAGTTAGTCTTGTCACAGAGGCCACGCTGTGCCTCCTGAGTGATACGCTGATATGCAGCCGGAGAAAAGCAGGAAGTGAACCACCCCCACCTTTCCTCCCCACGCTGGGGAGCCACACGCCCTGCGGAAGCCCCACCTGAATGTGGGGCGTCTCGAGTCCCACAAGGCTGGGCCACTGACGTGTGATGGCAACGGAGCTGCTGTGCCAGACAAACACAACGGACATTCCCTAATGTGTCCTGACTGCATCTCCGGGGGGAGGCGATACAAACGTGCCCCACGCGCAGTGACCAATCGAATGTGGGCCCTGCCACGCGATATTGTAAAACAATAAACAACAAAACACTGCTGTGTGCCATAGGGATGGGACCACCGAGGTGACGCTAATTAAACCTCAAGAGAGGGTGATGGTCATCTGGTCAAGAGAAGTTGTCCGACGTGGCAATTCTGTCGGTCGAAATGCGAGATGAGTGAAGAAAAATGTTTGAGAATATTGGTGATGAGTATGCTTCTATTAAAGTCGGGAGGGTAGAAATATAAAAACAATAGGTAAGTGGCTGGAAAGACAGACAGATGGATGGATGGAAGGAAGGAAGCAAACAAGGAAGGAAGGGTACATGCAAGGATGTATGTATGTATGCATGCATGGATGGATGGAAGGAAGGAAGGAAGGATAGATAGAAGGATATGATGGAAGGAAGGGAGGAAGGAAGGAAGGAAGGAAGGAAGGAAGGAAGGATAGATGGACGGATGGATGGATGGATGCATGGAGGGATGGATAGATGGATGAATTGATGGAAGGAAGGAAGGAAGGAAGGAAGGAAGGAAGGAAGGAAGGAAAGAAAGAAGGAAGGAAGGAAGGATACATGGAGGGAGGGATGGATGGATGGATAGATGGATGGATGGATGGATAGATGGTTAGATGCATGGAAGGAAGGAAGGAAGGAAGGAAGGATAGATGGATGGATGGATGGATGCATGGAGGGATGGATAGATGGATGAATTGATGGAAGGAAGGAAGGAAGGAAGGAAGGATAGATAGAAGGATATGATTGAAGGAAGGGAGGAAGGAAGGAAGGATACATGGAGGGATGGATGGATGGTTGGATGCATGGAAGGAAGGGAAGGAAGGAAGGGCACATGGAGGGATGGATAGATGGATGGATGGATGGATGGATGGATGGAAGGAAGGATACATGGTAGGATGTATGTATGTATGCATGGACGGATGGATGGATGGATGGATGGGTAGAGGGTGGATGGAAGGATAGATAGGTAGATGGGAAGAAGAAAGGAAGGGAGGAAGGGAGGGAGGGAGGAAGGAACGATGGATGGGCAGATGGAGAGGACAAGAAGTGGCAGTGCTCTGACACTGGATCCTGGTTGAGGCGACTGGTCACTCGCATTCCCACTGGTGTCTCAGGACTGGGCCCTGCCTTACTTGTTGGAGACCTCATGATGAGGCCAGCACCCTGAGCCTCCCCCAACTGTCCCTTGCCACTGGAACTTTCCGGATGGCCTATCCCCGCACAGTTTGCTCTGCAGGCCATGCTCCCTCCTGGTTTAGCTCCTTGTAGCCTGGTACCTTACCCTCTGTTCTGAACGACACCACAACTACCCTAAAGAGAAACAGAAAGCCCAGCACACTGGTGAGAAGTACAGGGACGTCATTTCTCTCAAAGGGAGGGACACTTCTGTATCTCGCTTCTGGATCTTTGTTTCCGGTTCTCAAGCCACCCTTTGATCTGATCTCTACAACATCTGATTTCTTACTCTTCTTGTTGAGAAAGCAAAGAGAAGTCACCAAGGCAGGAAGACACTTCTGCAATGTCTCCCAAGTGGGACAAGCCATGCAGGGGGACACTCTGTGAAAAAGCATCCAGCTCCAGGAAACACCGTGTTTTCTTCGTACATTCCAGACAGGACACTCAGGTGAGGGGACGCAGGAGATTAAACTGATCTCGACGGAGACGCAAGGACGGCCTCCTGCTGGATGCCGAGAGCTGGGTGTGGGGCTCAGCTTTGCCCCTAGACCCACGAGAGTTCCGTTCTGTTTGGGACCCCACAGGAGCTTCATGTGATCTCTCCCAAGGAAAGTCCTATAACCACATTTGACCACTCGCCACCCCCACAATGTGGCTGGATGTGGGGGAGACAGCTCTGCACCCAGAGGCCAGTATCCCCTCAATTTCCTTCAAAAAGCCCTGGGCATAGCTCTTAGGGCTACCAAGGTGATCTCCTGAGAGAACCCTGTCCTTGTCCTGGCCGTGCTTTTTATGACCCATTCACATCTCCTTCCAAGCCACTTCCCATAAAGTGTATCACCTTTCCACTTTGTTTTTGTGTGGTGAACACTTAGCCTGATTTTTAAAAGAGGTCTGGTCTTTGCTCCTGGCTCCTGGGAGGTGACTTTCAGGCCATACCATGTCCTGTCCTGTCTTTGTTTGCCTGGGGGCTTTGGTCATTTGACCATTTAGTGATGTGGTTTATGACAGGGGCTTTGGGACATGCCTGATTACTTCCAACCTCCAAGCTGGGGTGAAGCCTAAAGATATTATCATGAGCCTCCAGAAGGAGCTGGAGACTAAAGGTTAGCCACAAGGAGAGTGTGTCACCAAGGGCCAATAGCAACTGCATGCCAAGGCTCCAGTGAGCCTCCTTGGTTGGCAATATTCCATGCATATTGTTGCACAGTGATGCTGGCATGGAGGGATGGCTGAATGGATGGATGGGTGGGTGGGTGGAGGGGTGGAGGGGTGGGTGGGTGGGTGGGTGGAGGGATGGAGGGATGGGTGGGTGGGTGGGTGGGTGGGTGGGTGGATGGGCAGAAGGTTGGCTGAATGGATGGATGGGTGGACGGGTGGGTGGATGGGTGGATGGATGGGTGGATGGGTGGGTGGATGGATGGGTGGATGGGTGGGTGGATGGGTAGGTGGATGGGTGGATGGGTGGACGGGTGGGTGGATGGGTGGATGGATGGGTGGATGGGTGGGTGGATGGATGGGTGGATGGGTGGGTGGATGGGTGGGTGGATGGATGGGTGGATGGGTGGGTGGATGGGTAGGTGGATGGGTGGAGGGATGGCTGAATGGATGGATGGATGGGTGGATGGGTGGAGGGATGGCTGAGTGGATGGACGGATGGGTGGATGGGTGGGTGGATGGGTAGGTGGATGGGTGGAGGGATGGCTGAATGGATGGATGGATGGGTGGATGGGTGGAGGGATGGCTGAGTGGATGGACGGATGGGTGGATGGGTGGAGGGATGGCTGAGTGGATGGACGGATGGGTGGATGGGTGGAGGGATGGCTGAGTGGATGGACGGATGGGTGGATGGGTGGGTGGATGGGTGGTTGGGTGGGTGGATGGGTGGATGGGTGGATGGATGGATGGATGGATGGATGAATGGAGACGAGAGGTGATAGATATGATGGATGGATGGATGGATGGATGGATGGATGGATGGATGGATGGGTGGATGGGTGGAGGGATGGCTGAATGGATGGACGGATGGGTGGGTGGATGGGTGGTTGGGTGGGTGGGTGGTGGATGGGTGGGGGATGGCTGAATGGATGGATGGATGGGTGAATGGGTGGGTGGATGGGTAGGTGGATGGGTGGATGGGTGGGTGGATGGGTGGATGGGTGGATGGGCGGAGGGATGGATGGATGGATGGATGGATGGATGGATGAAAGGGTAAGTGGATGGATGGAAGGAAGGAAGGAGAGATGGATGAATGTATGGATGGATAGATGAATGGACGGATGGAAGGATAGATGAGTTCGTGGAAGGATGCACGGATTGATGTATTCTTCAGTTTCTTTTCCTTCCATCCCAGGGCTATGGCTCCCGTGTCATGGTTTTTCCTGCTCTTGGACTCGTTCAGAGCCCCTGATCTTACTGGACACCTCACATGAAGGTTGTAGCTGTGTCCAAACCAGCATCAACCCAACTGGACCCACCTGCCTTCTTCCTGCCCCAAACTGAGCCTCTCTTAGTCGGTTTTCCCCATGCATTTTGTGTCATGGACCTCACCCGGTGGGCAGAGCCTGGGTTCTCAGGGTCACTCTTATCTCCATTATCCCCTGCCTCTGCAATCAGGCAGACACCCTTGATTTAGTTAGAAGTCCTTTGTCCCTCCTCATCCCGCTTTCTCCATTTCTTCCAGTGCCTCACCTCCCACTCCCCATCCCCCAAGTGCTGCTCCCACACTCTGAAGCCAGCACTGAATACCATGCCATGGGTGCGCCTGGGCGGCTCAGTCGGTGAGGCATCCAACTTCAGCTCAGGTCAGGATCTCGAAGTCTGCGAGTTCAAGCCCCACATCCGGGTCTGTGCTGACAGCTCAGACTGTGTGTGTGTGTCTCTCTCTCAAAAAATAAATAAACATTAATAAAATTTGAATGCCATGCCATCACATCAGTGAGAGCATGGAGCCTGTGTGCAGCACGCCGTGTTCATGTAATGTTTCATCGTGTCGAGTGAGTACCTCTGCCTGACTCAGCGTAGGGGGTGTACTATCTGTCTTACACAGCACCTTAAATACGTGCACTGGGCTGCTTCCAATTCTCATAATTAATGCTGCCAGAAGCATTCATTGCACATGTAACTTATATACATGCAGGGAATATATGTGTGAGCTTCACACACATACATACACATACATGTGTGTGCATACATGTGTGCAATATAACTTGTAAATATGCCTTTGTGTGTCTGTGGGGAATAATTTTTCAGACTTTTTATTATTTAAAATTAAAAAAAAATGTTTTTGAGACAGAGAGAGAGAGAGAAAGCGTGAGCGGGGCAGGGGGAGGGGCAGAGAGAGAGGGAGACACAGAATCTGAGCTGTCAGCATGGAGACGGATGGGTTCAAACTGAGGAACTGTGAGATCACGACCTGAGCCAAAGTCGGACGTTTAACCGACCGAGCCACCCAGGCACCCCGGCTGTGGGGAATAAGTCCATAGGATGAGCTGCCAGGATGAGAATCGGTGAATTGATGAGAAGGTGGGCACATGAAAAATGGTAATTAATAGACCTTGTTGAATTGCGTTTCAAAAATCAGCCTAATCAACACACCCAATGCCAGCAGAGGAGTGAAGTTCCCGCCCCGTCTCTAACTCACGGTGTGGCTACTCTAAACATAACAGAATACCCTTTTTTTCTTGCTGCTTAGAAGGCAGCAGCTGAGTTAAAATTTCTGGGATAAATAAACTTTCTAATAAGAGAATGAGTTGCACAGGGTGGATTTCGTAAATAGGGTAACGTTCATGGGAAATCACGCAGCACGTCTTTACTGAGGACGGATGAGGGATTAACTACGTGACCCTCGAGACCTTTGGCTTCAGACCAGACCAGAGGATTAACATGGCAGTGTTCATTCTAGTGAACTCTAGTGTTAACTCTAGTGTTCATTCGGGTCGTGGTGCGCCACCCGGTGGAAAGGAGTTGTTTTGAATAAAGGTTTCAGAGGCATGAATTTATGAGGTGGATGGATGGAGACAGAGGTGGCTTGGACGTAGAGTCCGTTCGATGGCGGGATGTTCGATGGCTGAGTGGATGGATGGTGGATGAGTGGACAGATGGGTAGATGGATGGATGTGGGCAGGTGGAGGGTGCATGGAGGCATGGAGTGGGCAGGGAGTACATGAATGCACATACAGGTGGACGGATGGGTGGGTCAGAGGATGAACAGGTGGAAAAATGGATGGATGCATAGATGCATAGATAACGGATAGATGGTTACACTTATGGACATCTACACACTTACATCTTCAGGCATTTTTCTTGTAGAGATAACTTAATGGCATCTCTGAATCGGGGTCAAAGTGAAAGATATCAATCCAGAGTGGAGGAGGTGTCTAACCGGGGGGGAAGTGTCTAATCTAGAGGGCAGCCAGAACTGGGTGGGTTCTGCATTTAGAACCAAGCCTCCAGTTTGCTGGTCTCATTGAATGCCTACATCCAGCAGGGACCTGGGTCCCTCTGTGCCAGCCCTAGGCAGTTAGATAATGAGGTCCCGGTGGAGATCGGTGAGCTCTGACCCAACGTGCCTGCTGTCCTCATGACAAGAGGACGCATAGAGACAGACACACACAGAGGGAAGATGTTCATGTGGTGACGGATGGGGCCACAAGCAAGGAATTGTGGACCACCTCCAGGAGCCGGGAGAGAGGCTTGGAACAGCCTCGTCCTTAGAGCTTCCGATGGCAGGAACAGTCCTGCCATCTTGATTTCAGATTCTGCTCTTGAGAACTAGAGAGGATACACTTCTGTGGTTTAAGTCTCCCCCGCCCACATGTGATAAGTGTGTGATAGACACATTTTATTTATTTATTCATACTTGTAAACTTTTTTTTTTTAGGGAGAGAGAGCAAGAGTGAGCACGAACAGGGGAAGGTCAGAGAGAGGGAGAGAGAGAATCCCAAGCAGGTTCTGTGCTGTCAGTGCAGAGCCTGATGCAGGGATCAAACCCACGAACTGTGAGTTCATGACCTGAGCCGAAACCAAGAGTCAGACGCTTAACCGACTGAGCCACCCAGGTGCCCTGGGATAGACACATTATAAAACATCTCAGTTTCTGTAGCTCAGTAGTCCAGGCACAAGCTGACTGAATATCCGCTTAGGGACTCAAAAAGCTGAAATCAAGGTGTCAGCTAGGATGTGGGGTTCTCATTTGAGACTCGGGGCTGTGTTACAACCTCACTGGTGGTTAGAAGAGTTCAGTTCTTTGTGGTTGGAGCATTAACGCCTTCATCTCCTAGAGGCCAGCCACCAAATCCTGCCAAATGCTCTTCTCCATAAGGCAGATTGCTTCTTTTTCAAGGTAATGAGGCTGTGTCTCGCTGCTTCAAATCTCGAGCCCTTCTTAATTCTAACTTTTACACCTGATTAAGCCAGGCCCACCCACAGCAATTTTTCTTTCGATTTGCTTGAATGAACTGATTGTGAACTTTAATTACAGCTGCAAAATTCCTCCACCTTTGCCATAGAGTCCTGGGAGCAAATCCCATCATGTTCCCAACCCCCATTCACACTTGGTGAGAGTGATGTATATCACTAAACACACACCATAACAGGACACAAGATTACGGCCGCAGATATTAGGGGCCTTGTTTTTCTATTTGTGAGGTGCATCCAGAGGAGGGAAGTCTTGCCCCAAAATGTAAAAGGATTTTCCTTGAACGTTTTTGAAATTAGTATAACCGTTTCTTCGGTGTGCACGGTCAGAAGGAGTATCTCATTTCTTAATTTGCTTTGCAAATGCTTCAGAGAGCAGAGGAGAAAAACACTTTCCAAATTTAACAGTTCCCGAGGGAAACACGCCATCATTGAGTTGTGGGCAGCCTCGGGGAGAAGGTTTTAACGAGAACCCCAAACATCTCTCTATTCCCAAGAGGAAGGAGAAGCTAAAGACAGATGCACAGCCCCACTGAGAAGCTTGCCTGGGTTCAAACAGTGTTCCCATTTCTGAGGGACCCCAGACCGTCTGTTTCCTCCTCATGAGGAGGACCTCATGATCATATTAGTTTGCATGGTCAGCTCATTAACAGGACAACATGACTCACACAGAGCACCCCCCCCACACATCCAGGAGCCCACTTGACCTCAGGGTCCCCTCACCCCTCTCCCTTCCCCCTCGGAAGCAAATGCTTCAGTGTTGGCGCTCCGTGTTGAACAATGGAGGGTCTGTGTACTTGGTGTCCACCCTGGATTTTCACTATGCAGACTTGTGACATGGTGGAGGCACCAGCGGGGGAGTTTAATGGATTGTAACTTTTAATCTGTAATGACATTACGTCATTACACATAGGTATGTTGTTATTGAAAAACCGTATATTACATGTGAAATGCATTGCGTCTTGAGATACTGTATTTGAGGCATGAGAAGGACGTGCCTCCGGCAGCACCTGGCATAACGTGGGAGCTCACTGAATTCTAACTTGTTAGCTTATGGTATGCCATTATACGTTGGCATATTATTCTTTTAAAAACGTATATTACCTGTAAAAGGCATCATATGTTGGTATTTAAATTTTATGTATTTTAAAACCTGTTATACCAAAGTAAGAAACATGAAATTGCTCAAGTATGAAAATATTATGCACTTGTTACATACTCCTATGTAATTGTATACTATAGTATACTTGTATTTCAGTATGGACCTAAACGGTGAGTAAAAATAACTGAAGAGTAAATAGGAGACTTAGAGGCCGATCTTACTGCTGTGTTCCGTACGATGGACGATTATACTGGAAATTCAGACAGAAGCACGGGCCCCTCCCGTGTTCGGCTCCAGGCAGAGGACGGAGCTGCGCCGCCCCAGGTGAGGCCTCCTGCTGGACTCGGGGACAGGTGGAGGCTGGGGGGGGGGGGGGGGGGGGGGGGCGGAGCGTACTGGTTCAGCCGCGCACGCGCAGTGCCAAGCCAGGGCCGGCCCGCCCTCACCCGGGGCCTCCCGGAAGTCCCGCCCCGAGGGGCGGGGCCAGGGCCGGCCGGCGTAACGGGGAGCTGCCGCGCGGCCGCTTCCGCGGGCACGAGCGCCGGAAGCGGAAATGCGTCACAGGGGCGGGCGGGCGGCGGCGACGGCGGGTGGCGTCTGGGGCGCCTCCGGCGGACGGTGGCGGCGCCGGGCAGAGAGGCCGCGGCTGCCGGGGTCGTCGGGGGACGGCGGTGAGCTCGGGCCTGGGCGGCGGCGGCCGGGGGCGCAAGCGGAGCCCCGCGCCGGTAAGCGACGACCTGCGACCACCCTCTTCCGCGAGCCGGGCCGGGGGGTCCGGCGGGCCGTGGTCTTCGGGGTCCGGGGGTCCGGGGTCTGTGAGGGCCGGGGGCTCCAGGGGTCCGGGGTCTGCGAGGGCCGGGGGCTCCGGGGGGACGGGATCTGTAGGAGCCGGGAGCTCTGGGGGGACGGGACTCCGGGGGTCCGGGGTCTGAGAGGGCCGGGGTCTCTGGGGTCTGTGAGGGCTGGGGGCTCCGGGGGTCCAGGGTCTGCGAGGGCCGGGGGCTCTGGGGGGACGGGGTCTGTGAGGGCCGGGGGTCCAGGGTCTGCGAGAGCCGGGGGCTCTGGGGGGACGGGGTCTGTGAGGGTTGGGGTCCCGGGGTTCCGGGGTCTGTGAGGGTCGGGTGCTTTGGGGGGACGGGGGGTCCGGGGTCTCCGAGGGCCAGGGGCTCTGGGGGGACGGGGTCTTTTGGGGTCCCTGTCTGTGAGGGCTGGGGACTTTAGGGGCTCAGGGACTCTGGGGTCTGGGGTCTCTGAGGGTCTCAGCCTCTGGGTGGATTGAGGTCTGTGAGGGCTGAGTGCTTAGGGGGGAAGGGGGCTTGGGGGGGTCCAGGGTCTGTGAGGGTCGGGGGCCCCGGGGGGCCGGGGTCTGTGAGGGCGGGGGGGCTTTAGGGGGACGGGTGCTCCGGGGTCTGCGAGGGCCAGCGACTTTGGGGGGACGGAGGTTTTGGGGGTCCGGGTCTGTGAGGGTTGTGGACTTTAGGGGCTTGGGGACTCTGGTGATCCGGGGTCTTGAGGGTCTCCGTCTGGGTGGATTGAGGTCTGTGAGGGCCGGGTGCTTTGGGGGGACGGGGGGTCCGGGGTCTCCGAGGGCCAGGGGCTCTGGGGGGATGGGGTCTTTTGGGGTCCCTGTCTGTGAGGGCTGGGGACTTTAGGGGCTCGGGGACTCTGGTGGTCCGGGGTCTCTGAGGGTCTCAGTCTGGGTGGATTGAGATCTGTGAGGCCCGGGGGCTTTGGGGGGACGGGGGCTTGGGGTGTCCAGGGTCTGTGAGTTTCGGGGACCCTGTGGGACGGGTCTGTAAGGGCCGGGAGCTCCGGGGTCTGCGAGGGCCGGGTGCTTTGGGGGGCCAGGGGGGCCGGGTTCTGTAAGGGCTGGGGGCTCTGTGGGGACAGGGGCCCGGGGTCTGCGAGGGGCAGGGTCACGGGGTCTTTGGGGTCCGGGGTTCACGAGGTTTGGGGGGACCGGGTCTGCGAGGGCTGGGGGGATGGGTGCTCTGGGGTCTGCCAGGGCCAGGGGCTCTGTGGGGACGGGGTCTCTGAGGTCCGGGGTCTGCGAGGGTCGGGGGTCCCGGGGGGAAGGGGTCTCTGAGGGCTGGGGGCTCTGAGGGGATGGGGGTCCGGGGTCTGCGAGGGTCCGGTTCTCTGGGGGGACGGGGTCTGTGAGGGCCGGGGGCTCTAGGGGGACGGGGGCTCTGGGGGGATGGGGGGGTCTGGGGTCTGTGAGGGTTGAGGTCTCTGGGGTCTGCAAGGGCTAGGGGCTCTGGGGGGACGGGGTCTTTGGGGGTCTGCGTCTGTGAGGGCTGGGGACTTCAGGGGCTCAGGGACTCTGGGGGTCTCAGCCTCTGGGTGGATTGAGGTCTGTGAGGGCGGGTGCTTTGGGGGGACGGGGGCTTGGGGGGTCCAGGCTCTGTGAGGGCCGGGGGCCCCGGGGTCTGTAAGGGCTGGGGGCTTTGGGGGGACGGAGTCTTTGGGGGTCCGGGTCTGTGAGGGCTGGGGACTTTAGGGGCTCGGGGACTCTGGGGTCTGGGGTCTCTGAGGGTCTCAATCTGGGTGGATTGAGGTCTGTGAGGGCCGGGTGCTTTGGGGGGATGGGGGCTTGGGGGGTCCAGGGTCTGCGAGGGTCGGGGACCCCGGGGGTTATGGGTCTGTGACAGCTGGGGGCTCTGAGGGGACGGGGGCTCCGGGGTCTGCGAGGTCAGGGTCACGGGGTCTTTGGGGTCCGGGGTTCACGAGGGTTGGGGGGACCGGGTCTGCGAGGGCTGGGGGGACGGGTGCTCTGGGGTCTGCCAGGGCCAGGGGCTCTGTGGGGACGGGGTCTCTGAGGTCCGGGGTCTGCGAGGGTCGGGGGTCCCGGGGGGAAGGGGTCTCTGAGGGCTGGGGGCTCTGAGGGGATGGGGGTCCGGGGTCTGCGAGGGTCCGGTTCTCTGGGGGGACGGGGTCTGTGAGGGCCGGGGGCTCTAGGGGGACGGGGGCTCTGGGGGGATGGGGCGTCTGGGGTCTGTGAGGGTTGAGGTCTCTGGGGTCTGCAAGGGCTAGGGGCTCTGGGGGGACGGGGTCTTTGGGGGTCTGCGTCTGTGAGGGCTGGGGACTTCAGGGGCTCAGGGACTCTGGGGGTCTCAGCCTCTGGGTGGATTGAGGTCTGTGAGGGCGGGTGCTTTGGGGGGACGGGGGCTTGGGGAGTCCAGGGTCTGTGAGGGCTGGGGGCCCCGGGTCTGTGAGGGCTGGGGGCTCTGGGGGATGGGGTCTCTGGGGTCCGGGGTCTGCGAGGGTCGGGATCTCCGGGGAGAAGGGGTTGGGAGGGCTGGGGGCTCTGAGAGGATGGGGGTCTGGGGTCTGCGAGGGTCGGTGTGTCCGGGGGGACAGGGTCTGGTAGGGCCAGGGTTCTGGGGGACGGGGGCTCCGGGGTCTGCAAGGGCTTAGGGGCTCTGGGACTGTAGGGGTTCGGGGTCTCTGAGGGTCGCAGCCTCTGGGTGGATTGAGGTCTGCGAGGGCCGGGGGTCCGGGGTCAGCGGGGGGTCCCCGGGAACTGGGGACGGGGATGAAGGCTGTGGAGTCCAGGGTTTGAGAGAGGGCGAGGGATGCCCTGGGGTAGAGGCCCCGGGTGGTGTGGGGGCTGAAGTCTGGGAAGCCCTGGGTCTCGGGGAGGGGGCTGGAGGCGGGGTGATGCTGGCGTCTGTGAAGCTGGGGACTCCGGGTCTCAGGGGCTCCTGGAGCCGGGGTCTGAGGGGGCTGAGGTCTGCTGGGGACCCAGGTCGTCAGGGTCCCGGGCACCGGTGGTCTGGGTGTGTGGGTCTCTGGGGCCAGTGGCAGGGGAGGGGGACAGAGTGTGCAAGGGATGGGGGCGGGGAGCTCCAGTGGGTGGGGGTCTCTGGGCTGTGGGGGCTGGGGCTGGGGGCAGCAGAGATAATTTGGGGGCACAGGGGACAGGGGCCTGTGAAGGTGAAGGACTGGGCAGTGCTGGAGAGACTGAGGGCAGTGGAGAGGCCAAGGGTCCTGGGGCAGCCAGTGCCCTGGAGGCCATGGCCCAGGGGTGGGGGGATGGGCTTGTCCGGGGGCGCTGCGGGGCCGGGGTCCCCAGGGTAATGGACGGCGGGCGGTTCGGTGGACGCCAGAGCTTGGGGTCGGGCAGCTGGGGGTGGGGGGGTGACGTCACAGGGGGTGGGGTTGTTGGGGGGGGTTGACGCGGGGCCCCAGGGGAGGTGGGGAGCAGGCGACCGGGGCGGGGGTGCTGCCCTGCGTGGCCCTTGGTGTCCTGGGGCAGGTGTTGGGTCGCAGCCAAGGCCAGAGCCTGTCACCCGTGCCCTGGACTGTGCCTTGTCCCAGCACCCGCCCCGTGTGGGGGCCGCTCCCCAGGCCGTGCCTCAGGGCCTGGCCCCAAGCCTCGGAGGGAGCGAGCCGCCCGTGGGTGGGGGCGTGGGTGGGGGCGGGAGCAGTCACCTGTATTGTTTGGGTTCCTGTGGCGGAGCCTGGCTTTCCGGTGGGGGAAGAACCCCCCCCCCCCCCCCCCACCCCGGTCAGCCCAGTGGGGAAGTGTTGCCCGGAGAAGGCGGGGGAGGACAGGTGCGCCCCGGGAGCCGCTGGCTCGGGAAGGGCCCAGCGCTTCTCGCTCGGCCCCGGGCAAGCAGGACACATCGCCGGTCCCAGAGTCACTGAAGCTGACGTTTCCGATCTTGTCTCGGCCAGAAACTTCCTTCCTGTGCCTGCGGGGCCCCCTCCTCCATCCACGCTGCGGGAAGGGAGCCGGGAGCCCTGCCCCGCCCGGCCCTGGCTGTCCTGTCCTGCCTGCAGCCGCAGGGGCGCGCGAGCGTCGGTTCCGGGCCGTGCGTGCGTGCGCGCGCCCGCTGCGGCGGGGGTGGCAGCTGTCCCCGCCCACTCGACGCCCTGCGGCCCTGGGAGACCTGCTGGTGCAGGCCGGCTGCGGCTGGCTGGGCGCCCACCGCCGCCGCTTGGCCCCTAGGCTCTTCCGAAGGATTCTCACCCCAGTTTTCTGTTCCCTTCGATTCAAGGACACAGAACCTCGTCTCAGGCGGCCGCGGCTTTTGATGAGCTACAGGCCGGCGGAGACGCAGACTCGCTCGTCCCCTGGCGGCCCGCGGACGCTGACGCTCTCCGCGCAGACCCTCGCCCCGGCCCCGACCCCAACCCCGGCCCCGGCCCCGGCCCTGACCGCCGCTGCGTGTGTGTTTCAGGCCCCAGCGCCCGGCTATGGCCGCGGCCACCATAGTCCACGACACGTCTGAGGCGGTGGAGCTGTGCCCCCCGTACGGCCTGTACCTGAAGCCCATCACCAAGATGACCATCAGCGTGGCGCTGCCGCAGCTGAAGCAGCCGGGCAAGTCCATCTCCAACTGGGAGGTGATGGAGAGGCTCAAGGCCATGGTGCAGCACCACCAGTTCTCCACGCTGCGCATCTCCAAGAGCACCATGGACTTCATCCGCTTCGAGGGCGAGGTGGAGAACCGCAGCCTGGTCAAGGCCTTCCTGGCCTGCCTGGACGGCAAGACCATCAAGCTCAGCGGCTTCTCCGACATCCTCAAGGTGCGCGCCGCCGAGTTCAGGATCGACTTCCCCACGCGCCACGACTGGGACTCCTTCTTCCGCGACGCCAAGGACATGAACGAGACGCTGCCGGGCGAGCGGCCCGACACCATCCACCTGGAGGGCCTGCCCTGCAAGTGGTTCGCGCTCAAGGACTCGGGGTCCGAGAAGCCCAGCGAGGAGGTGCTGGTGAAGGTGTTCGAGAAGTTCGGGGCGATCCGCAACGTGGACATCCCCATGCTGGACCCCTACCGCGAGGAGATGACCGGCCGCAACTTCCACACCTTCAGCTTCGGGGGCCACCTGAACTTCGAGGCCTACGTGCAGTACCGCGAGTACGTGGGCTTCATCCAGGCCATGAGCGCCCTGCGCGGCATGAAGCTCATGTACAAGGGCGAGGACGGCAAGGCGGTGGCCTGCAACATCAAGGTGAGCGCCCGCCCCGCCCCGCCCCGCGTGCGGGCCCCCCGGGGCCTGTCTCGTGGCCGTGCGCGCGCACGCATGCACGCAGGTGGCTCTCTGGCCGGGGCGGCCGCAGGCCCGGGCTAGCGCAGGTGCGTTGAAACCGGCGGCCACACGCACTCGGCCTTGGACACACCCGCGTCCGGACGCGGATGTGAGAGCATTTCCGTGGGGGGGACGGGGTGACAGGCGGAGACCCTCGCCGCCGAAGCACCCCGAAACCGCGCCCCAGCGGGGCCGCGGGCCTCCCCCAGCGTCCCCGTCACCCGGGGCCGAGGGTCCCCTGTACCGCCGCCAACTCGCACTGGGGTGGGCCTCCTGGACGACCCGGGGGCCGCGTGCCCCTGTGAGCGCCGGCCGTCCTCGTTAGCGGAGGCAGACGCGCCGTGGCGGCCTCGGTCAGAGCGCGCGGTGGGATCCCGCCGTCGTCACAGGGGGACTTTGTGTTTTCACGTAATCGCTGAGGCCGGGTCGCGTCCGGGTCAGATGTCACGTGCGGGTCAGGTTGCGGCTTCGCCGGGAAGCTCAGTCCCCGGCCACGAAGGGAGCGTGTGCCGTCGGGGGCCTCCGCGGGCGCCCGGCCCCACACGGCGGCCGAGACCTGCGCTCGCTCCCCGGCAGGGCTCCGCGGAGCGAGCGTGCTGCGTGCGGCGCGGCCGAGCCGGCCGCCGTCCGGTCCGGCCCGGCCCGCTCCCGCTCCCGGCGAACCCTGCTGTGTGCCGCCCCCCCCCCCGCCCGCAGGTTTCCTTCGACTCCACCAAGCACCTGAGCGACGCCTCCATTAAGAAACGGCAGCTCGAGAGGCAAAAGCTGCAGGAGCTGGAGCAGCAGAGGGAGGAGCAGAAGCGCAGGGAGAAGGAGGCCGAGGAGAGGCAGAGGGCGGAAGAAAGGTACGTGCGCGCCCGGCCGGCGGGGCCCGCCCGCCCGCGTCCGCCGAGCAGCGCGCTTCCGGGTGCTGGCCGTTCACGCGCGCGTGGCCGCGCGTGTGCACGTGTGCGGGAGTCTGTGTGCAGCTGGGCGTGTGCGCACGTCCTCCGCGCACAGCCGCTGTGCTCGCGGTCCCGTGCGCGGCATTCTGGCCAAGTCCGGTCAGGATCCCCGCCTCCGCCCACTGTCCGCGTTTTGTGGGCTAAAAGCCGAACCCTAACGACCGGGATCACTGACGTTTTGGGGAAACAGGAAGAAACTCCTCTAGGCCACCAGTCGCGCTGTACCTTTGGCCTGCTTGCCAGCTCTTGGGGTTTCGCAGGCGCGATTTCCGCGTTGGGCGAGTGTGCAGCTTGGATGTGTCGGGCCTGGTGGGTTCGCGCGTTGCCAGCGGTGATCGTCTCTGCGTCGCAGGCGCTCGGTGTCTCCCTGCGGCGCGTGCGGGCTGTGTTCTGACCACAGGATCCTGACGCGGATCCTGACGCGGAGGAAGGCGTGTCCGGACCTACTTTCGGCAGCGGACGCAAGTCCCGACCGGGGCGCACGAGTCCTGGCCCAGCTCCGCGCCCCGCCCCGAGGACAGTCGGCCTGCTGGCCCCGGGGACGACCTGACGGGCGCCGGGAGACGCGGCGGGCGGGGCTGGGGTCTGGGGCCGCCTGGCGGTGCTGCAGGGCCCCACCTGCGGGATGCGGGATGCGGGATGCGGGATGCGGGCGGCGGGGGGGCTCCGCGAGAAACCGGCTCCCCAGGCAGCGGCTCTGGGGCGGCAGAGGCGGGAGGCTTCGTGAGGCGCACGGCGGGCGGCGTGCCGAGCAGCGGGGCCGTGTGCGCTCGGGCCCTGTCGCTACGCGCGAGCCTGCCACCGCTCGCTCCCCGGGCCGCCACTCGCACGCGCCTGCCTTTGTGCCCGCGCGTCCCCTCAGCGTGCCCTCACCTGCCCCCTCGTGTGCCTCCCGTCGCGCCCCCGCCTGGCCTCACCTACACTCTTGGGGCACAGGCGCTCCCCTCACCTGCCCTAACCCTGGCCAGCGTGCCTCCTTTGCACACCTGCCCTCGCACACGCTCGCCTGTCGCGTCCCAGGAAGTACTGGGAAGTTCCAAGAGGCCGGGTCTTGGACCACGTCCGTGGGAGGAAGTGGCCACGTGGCCCTCAGCACGAGCTGCTCCGTGTGCTGGGCCAGAGGCTCGGGGAGGACCGAGGGATCCCGGGCAGTGGGCGGTGCCTCCTCTGTGGTCGCTGATGCTCCGACGCCAGGTGCTAGCTGGGGAGGGGGCCGCGCCGTTCCCACAGAGTGTGCTTCCCCGGCCTGCGTGTGCAGGCTGCCCCCTGGGGAGCCCGGCCGCTGTTCTCGGTCCCGGGTGCGCGTGCACGTGGGTGGTTGGCTTTCACGCAGGACGGCTTTCACGCAGGACTGGAGCTTGGATGCTGCGTCCTGTCTTGGGAGGTGGGGAGCACGGGGCCTCGGACCTGGTGGGGCCAGACACGTGGTTTGGTGCAGCGTTTGTGGGGGGAGGGGGGCTAAGACAGGCCGTGTGGTGGGTTCTGACCTGTGGGGCCTGGACAGCCGGTGTTGTGGATCCTGATGTCCGGGGCCTGGACGGATGCTGAGCTGGGCCCTGACCTGTGGGGCCTGGATGGCCCGTGTTGTGGATTCTGATCTCTGGGGCCTGGACGGATGGTGTTGTGCATCCTGACCTGTGGGGCCTGGACGGATGGTGAGCTGGGGTCTGACCTGTGGGGCCTGGACGGCCAGTGTTGTGGATCCTGATCTCCGGGGCCTGGACGGATGGTGAGCTGGGCCCCGACCTGTGGGGCCTGGACGGCCAGTGTTGTGCATCCTGACCTGTGGGGCCTGGACGGCCAGTGTTGTGGATCCTGACCTGTGGGGCCTGGACGGCCGGTGTTGTGGATCCTGACCTATGGGGCCTGGACGGATGCTGAGCTGGGCCCCGACCTGTGGGGCCTGGACACGGGTGCTAGGGAGCCCTGGTACACGTCCCTCTGTGGGAGCCCTGGCCCTGGGTCTGTTCCCACCTCCCAGTGTGAGGCCCCAGCTTCTTTCTCGGTCGTGAGGGGGTTGGGGACCTACGTGCGTCCTGATCCCCGGGCCCTGTTCGCAGGGTTGCACGTCTGCACGTCTGGAGTGCCCAGGACTGGCCTTGTCCTTCTGCGGCCTGGGCGTGTCCCACCTGGGCTCCTGGCGGCCTCACGCTCTGCGTCTCGTCCTGCCCAGGGCAGCTGGGACTTTTCTACCGCGTTCCTTGGGGTTGGACTCACCTACCATCAAGGTGCACGTGAGGGTGGTTCACCCGGGGCTCTTTCCGACCTGGCCCTCGGTCTCCTGCTTACGTTTGGGGTCTCTTCGTGGGGACCCCTCCCTGCCCCTGGCCGAGCACAGACGACCTAAGCTGCTGGGCGGCCCGTGGGCTTGCTGGAAAGGGAAGCAGTCGTCTCCAAGTGCTTTTTCTCTGGTGACGTCACAGGAGTTTCTTAAACTCCATCAGCAGGTCCGCTCCCTCAGGGACCCCCTGATCCTGGGGGTCACAGCCCAGGGCTCACCGGATCCCCAGGGGGGGGTCACAGCCCAGGGTTCACCCGATCCCCGCGGGTCACAGCCCGGGGCTCACCGGATCCCCGCGGGTCACAGCCCTGGGTTCACCCGATCCCCGCGGGTCACAGCCCGGGGCTCACCGGATCCCCGCGGGTCACAGCCCAGGGTTCACCCGATCCCCGCGGGTCACAGCCCGGGGCTCACCGGATCCCCGCGGGTCACAGCCCAGGGCTCACCACATTCGGGGGGGGGGGGGGGAGGGTCACAGCCCAGGACTCACCGGATCCTAGGGGTCACAGCCTGGTATTCCCCGTGCTGGGTTTTTTGTCATAGCGACTTTGCCTTTTCCAGACTCTGGAGCAAATGGGTTCGTAGGTGCATCGTCTGTTGTGTGTGGTCTTTCCCGTAGCTTGGTGCTTCCAGAACCTTCCGTGTGGCTTTGCTCACGGGTCCTCCGTTCGGTGTAGGGACTCCCACAGCCTCTCTGGAGCCCCAGTGATGGGGCTTTGTGCACCCTGCCAGCACCTTTGAGTATCAGTCGTGCGCTGAGCAGTTGTTGCTGGGTGGAAGGAAGGCGGTGTGCAGTGAGCGAGCATGTTGTCTGTGCGCTGCGGTGTCCTCTGGGCCAGGACGCGGGTGTCGCGCGCGGCGGGTGCCACTCACCAGCACGGGGCTGTGCGCGCAGTGGGCCCTCCGGGCAGCACGGTGTGGGGCTGGTGGTGCGCGCGGCGGGCCCTCCGGGCAGCACGCGGGCGCACGTGAGGCTCGCGTCTGCCCTCTGTTCGCCCGTGGCGTGGGCGGCCGTTGTCCCTGCGGTATGTGCCCGTTTGTGTGTGTGAGCACTGCCGCGTGCCAGCGGTCCCGGGGGGGGGGGGGGGGGGTGGCCCAGCCTGCCGCTGCGGCAGGGGGGTCCTCGGCGCGCCGGCCTCTCCCCCAGCTGCTGTGTGTCGTTGAGAAGCAGCTTCCGTGTCGCGAGGCCCCGCCCATCGGCCGCGTCCTCCACGGCGTCCGGTTCCCCAGCGAGACCTTCCCTCCGGAGGCTCTGGGGGCCTCCTGCGCGGATCCTGGGGGCCCGCCGCGGCCCGCGCGTTGGAACAGCGGGTGTCGCGCACGCCCCCCGCCCCGTCCCCGCCGGCGCCGCCGCGGGCAGAGCCGGGGCCCGTCGTGCTGAGCGACGCCGCGCGCTTGTGGTGCAGGAAGCAGAAGGAGCTGGAGGAGCTGGAGCGGGAGCGGAAGCGGGAGGAGAAGGTGCGGCGCCGGGAGCAGAAGCAGCGGGACCGCGAGCTGCGCCGCCAGCAGAAGAAGCTGGAGAAGCAGCAGGCGGAGGAGCAGCGGAAGCTGCACGAGAAGATCCGGCTGGAGGAGCGCAAGCTGCTGCTGGCGCAGCGCAACCTGCAGTCCATCCGCCTGGTGGCCGAGCTGCTGAGCAGGGCCAAGGTAGGCGGGGCGTGCGGGGGCGGGCGCGCGCGCCTCCTGGTCCTGCAGCCTGGGGCGGGGGGGGGGGGGGGGGGGGGGGGGCCCCGCGCCGCAGCGGCTGCTACTTGCTGGCCCCCGGGCTCGTCGCAGGCGCCAGAACGCGCCCTCCAGGCTCACGGGGCGCGGAGCGCTTCGGGCGCAACCGCGCTCACACCGCCTGGGCACTGGGGCGCAGGCTCGCCGTGTCCCCCAGAGGGAGAGCGCCACCGAGCTCGAGGAGGGTCTCCCGGCCCCCCCGTGGCTCCCGTCCTGCTGCACGTAGTCTTTCCTGGGGCCCCTCGGGACAGGCGGCTCTGCTGTGACCCCAGGGGCCAGCAGCTGCGGCCACGGGACAAGGGTCCTTGCTGTGACCCCACCTGGCCGGCGGCCAGGTCGATGGGACAGGCGGCTCTGCTGTGACCCCACGAGCCAGCGGCCAGGTCGATGGGACAGGTGGCTCTGCTGTGACCCCACGGGCTAGCAGCCGGGACCTTGGGGACCGGGGGCTCTGTTGTGACCCCACGGGCCAGTGGCCGGGGCAACAGGATGGGGCTCTGCTGTGACCCCACAGGCCGGCGGCTGGGACGACAAGACAGGGGTCTCTGCTGTGATCCCACAGGCAACGTCCAGGGCAACAGGACAGGGGCCTCTGCTGTGACCCCACGGGCCAGCAGCCGGGACCTTGGGGACAGGGGGCTCTGCTGTGACCCCACAGGCCAGTGGCCAGGGTGACGGGACAGGGGGCTCTGCTGTGACCCCATGGGCCAGCAGCCGGGACCTTGGGGACAGGGGGCCTTGCTGTGACCCCATGGGCCAGTGGCCAGGTCGATGGGACAGGCGGTTCTGCTGTGACCCCATGGGCCAGCAGCCGGGACCTTGGGGACAGGGGGCCTTGCTGTGACCCCACGGGCCAGCGGCCAGGTCGATGGGACAGGCGGCTCTGCTGTGACCCCATGGGCCAGCAGCCGGGACCTTGGGGACAGGGAGCTCTGCTGTGACCCCACGGGCCAGTGGCCGGGGCGACAGGATGGGGCTCTGCTGTGATCCCCAAAGGCCAGCGGCCAGGGCGAGGGAACAAGGGACCTTGCTGTGACCCCATAGGCAATGGCCAGGGCGACGGGACAAGTGGCCTTGCTGTGACCCCACGGGCCAGCGGCCAGGGCGTCGGGACAAGGGGCCTTGCTGTGACCCCACAGGCAGTGGCTACGGAGACGCGACCGGGCACTCTGCTGTGACCACACAGGCCAGCGGCCAGGGTGACGGGACAGGGGGCTCTGTTGTGACCCCACGGGCCAGTGGCCAGGGCCCTTGGGACACGGGGCTATGCTGTGACCCCACGGGCCAGTGGCCGGGGCGACAGGATGGGGCTCTGCTGTGATCCCCAAAGGCCAGCGGCCAGGGCGAGGGGACAAGGGACCTTGCTGTGACCCCATAGGCAATGGCCAGGGCGACAGGACAAGTGGCCTTGCTGTGACCCCACAGGCAGTGGCTACGGAGACACGACAGGGGGCGCTCTGCTGTGACCACACAGGCAGCGGCCAGGGCGTTGGGACAAGGGGTGTTGCCCTGACCCCATGGGCCAGCGGCCAGGGCCCTTGGGACAGGAGGCGCTCTGCTGTGACCCCAAAGGCCAGTGGGCGGGGGGACCCCAAAGGCCAGGGGCGAGGCGGCCTGACCGTGGTGATGGAGAGCAGCGCCGCGGCGTCCCCGGGGAGCTCAGGGCGGACCGCAGAGCCGGGCTGGGCCACGTCCCTCCTCGCAGCCGCGGGTCTGACAGCCGGTGCAGCACAAGACGAGCGCCTTCGCGCCGCCTCGCTCCTCCCGCTCCTCCCGGAGGCCGGGCCGGAAGCCCCCGCGAGAGGCGGGGGCGGGGGACACGTGCCGACCTCGCCGGGCCCTCCTTGTGCTCGGCCAGGCTGCGTGTCCCCGCGGAGGCGGGCGCGGGGCGACCCCGTAACCTGTTGTCTAATTACAGTTGGGATAAGTCCCCGGGAAGGAGACTGGCAGGCGCGCTGAGACGGGCCAGCTCCGCTCTTGGTTCATGGTGAATATTGAAGACGCTCGCCCAGGCGGCCGCGGCGGCGGACGTGCGCTCCGTCATCTCCGCTCCCCGTCGCGGGTGACCGACCGCGGGCGGCCTCCCGGCGGGCCGGGGCCACGCCCCGCCCGCCAGTCCGCCCCGGGCCTGCGTGCTTGTCGGCCCGGGGGTGGGGGGCGGGGGGGGGGGGGGGGGTGCACCGCGGCCGGACCGCGCGCCCGGTCCACCCCCACCCCCCACCCCCACCCACCCCGGGCCTCGGCGCCAGCAGGCGGGTGCGGGGCCCCCACGCGCGCCTTCCCCTTTGTGCCGCAGGCCGTGAAGCTGCAGGAGCAGGAGCACCGCGAGGAGGCGCTGCGGCTGCAGCGGCTGGAGGAGCGGCGGCGGCTGCAGGAGGCCGAGCTGCGGCGCGTGGAAGAGGAGAAGGAGCGCGCGCTGGGGCTGCAGCGCCGGGAGAGGGAGCTGCGCGAGCGGCTGCTCACCATCCTGCTGAGCAGGAAGCCGGACGAGCCGCCGGCGCGCGACGAGCTGGGGGTGGCGCACGCGGACCTGCTGCAGCCCGTGCTGGACATCCTGCACACGGTGTCGGCCGGCTGCGCGGGCGCCGCCGCCGCCGCCGCCCTGCACCCCCTGGGGGCCCCGCCGGCCCCCGGCGCCCCGAAGCAGACGACGCCGCCGCCGCCGCCGCCGCCGCCGCCGCGCGCGGACGCCGACGGCGCGCCCCGCGGCGTCAACGGCAGCCTGGCCGAGGGCGCGCCCTGCCGCGAAGGCGTGGGCGCGCGGCGCGGCGCGGCAGACGACGGCTCCCCGGACAAGCGCTGCCCCGGCGTCCTCGCCTGCATCCCCGACAACAACCAGCAGCCCAAGGCCGCGCCCGCCGCCGCCGCCGCCGCCGCCGCCGCCGCCGCCTGTGAGCAGAGCGCGCCCCGGAAGGACGCGCGCTCCGAGCAAGACAAGTGCAACCGCGAGCCGAGCGGGGGCCGCGGCCGGGCCAGCGGCGGCCGCGGGGACGACGACAGGCACCAGCGGGAGCGCAGCCGGGCGCGGCGGGCGGGCAGCCGCGACGACGCGCGGACCGCGCGGAAGGAGCGGCGGCGCCACCGCAAGCACGCGCACCCGGACGACAGCCCCCCGCGGCGCAGCGCCAGCCCCGAGCGCGCCGCGCGCACGCCGGTCCCACAGCCGAGAGCGCTCCAGCCGCCGGGAGCGCAGCCGGGACCGCAGGGGCGGCTCGGGGCGCAAGCGCAGCCGCCACCGCCGCGGGGAGCGCGACCGCTCGCGCTCAGGGTCGCCCGGCCGGCACCGCAGCACCTGGAACAGGTAATGCAGGCCGCCCCGCCCCCCTCTCCCCCCCCCCCCCCCCCCCCCCCCCCATCCCGCGAAGACCGGGACCGGGGAGCCGCCGCGGAGCGCACGGCCCCGGGGCCTCCCGGGCGGCTGGACCCCGCGCTTCCGGTGTCCTGCGGGCGGCGGCGGCGGCGGCGGCGGCCTGGGCCTCGCTCGCCAGCTTTGGTTTCCCCCAAAACTGTTCATCTGATAGCTTTAACTTCACCACGTCCCTCGCAATCAGGGAGAGCGCGCCGGCCGGCGGCGGCGGCGGTGGCGACCAGTGCGCAGCCACCGCGCCATTTCTGTCCCGCTCGTGACTACCGCGCGGGCAGCGACGGCACGCGAGGCCCGTGGCCCGTCGCTGGGGACAAACTGCGGAGGACGCACGGCCGGACACCCCCCCCCCCGTCCCCCAAATCAGGGCCCCGAGAACTTGAGAGCGCCTTGCCCCGGTGGTGGTTTCGCGGGTTTTCCTTCGCAATTTCAGCTGCTCGGGAGGCGCGCTTGGGGGGTGCGCCGGCAGAACCCAGGGGTCCGGCCGTGCCTGGCGGCCGCGTGCAAGCGGGCGGGTCCTGAAGGGGGCAAGTCGCCACGTGCCGTCCCGCGCTCTTCCTCGCCTCACACACTTTCGCGTCGCAAACTGGTGACGAAGCCGAAAGGAAAAAAAAGAAGATGGGTCAAAAGCTTTGGTTCCTCCTCAAGAATTAGCGTGTGTGGTTTTTTTAAGAAGCTGTTTTGCTAAATTATTTTTACTTGGAACGTTTCAAACAGATTTAAGGCTACACACTTGTTAAATTTTATAATCATTTGCTTCCCCAGGTGAAGCGCGAGAGATACTTAAAAGCAGCTGTAATGTTTGCGTGAGGGAAGATGGTGTTTATTCCAGTTTGCATTTTTTGTGAAATAAAATTTTTTTCCAATGAACTCGTATTTTGCATCCTTGTTTTGGTCCGTTGGAGCCTTTTGGTCTGCGGTACCGAACGGGGAGCCCAGTGGAGCAGATTCGTAAAGGATAGAAATCACTCTGGCCGAGGTCAGCGACCCATCTCGCGGAGCGGCGGGCTGTTATCGTAAAATAACCGTGTGGACGGAGAATCCGGAGCCCTAGGCAGCATTCGATCTTTCCACGGGGTACGAGCCTAGCAAACTCGCTCAAGCACTCGGGTCACAGCTACCAGCCCGTCTTACAAATGACGCAAAGTAAAAGGTTCTTTCCTCACCTCGAGTTGTAACATGTGGGAAGGGGTCCGTGCCCCTGCCGGGACTCCAGACCCCAAAAGGCCCTCCACCCGTCCGTTCGTTCGTCCATCCATCCGTCTGTCTTTAATTCATAGGCAGCGCTTGTCAGCATGTGTGTGGCTGGTGGCGTTCCTCTTCCGCCCCAGCTCGCTGCACCGTCCCTGATCCCTCAGGGATCCTGTCGTGCTCCCTGTAACCCAGCACTCAGCGTGTGTCCGGTTTGTCCTCTTGGCAGTGTCCTGGGACCGGGTGTGGGAAACTCTCTGAGGTCACGGGGAGGTCTCTGCGTGAGGTCAGTGAGGTGGGTCTCCCTGAGCGATGTGCTCCGGGCAGAGGTCTGTGTGATGGGAACAGAGGCGGTGTGTTCAGCAACAGGAAGTGGAGGTGGGAAAGGAGAGGGAGGCAGGCTTTAATTTGGGGGCACGGTGACACAGTGGTGCAGAGAGCAGGGGTGAGGAGGGGACTTGTGGCGACAGGTGTCAACGTCGTGTAGGCAAGGGGTTCAGGGGAGAGGCCAGGGTAGGTGCAACGGGTGTGTGTGGCCATCAGAGAGCATGGGATATGTATGTGCGGTCTGGGGAGGGCCCTCGGAAGCTGGAGAATGCCAGCACCAGACCTACAGCAAAGGGCGTATCGCTGGGGAAGACACTGAAGAATCTGAGTTTTGAATACCCCACCCACTGATGCTATCCCGAGCTACGAGGAAGGTGGAGCGCTCACAGTGCAGTCCAGACCAGCTTCACTGTTCCTGTGCCTGCTGGATCCATCTGTTCCTGAAAGCGGCAGTGTTGACGTCTCCAGCCATAATAGTATATGCAGCAGTTTCTCCTTGGTGTCCTGTTAGTTTTTGCCTTTTGTGTTTTGACTCTGTTATTGGTTGCGTATGAGTTAAGGATGGGTCTTTCTGGGAAGGACTGACTCCTCGGTCATGGGGCATACCCTTCTTTAGTCTTCTGGTAATTTTTCTTGTTCAGAAGTATGTGGTGCGAAACGGGGAAGAAACAAATCTGTCAGGAAGAAGTGTCCATTACGGTTTACGATGGAGTGTTAGCCACACACACACACACACACACACACACACACACAATATCAAAGGGTGTTAGAAAAAGGGTTGTGGCTCGACACACGAGTGTGTCCTTTCAGCCACGTTGTGCACTTGACAGGGATGAAGGCCAGGGGAGTTTTGTTGTCATGCAGCAGATTCTTCTGGAGACCCCAGAGCAACACGATGATGAATGTGGATCCAGAACCAGAGTGCCTGGCTTTGAATCGCTTTCCCTAATGTGTGTTCCACGGGGAGAGTGGGGTGGCCAGTGATAAGTGGGGATGATGTGAAGGACACCGTCTGGGTTCACTTTGGACTTGGCGCTCGTGTTCTCTTCAGCAGTGAGGGCGGGATTTTCTCACGTACTGCCAGTTACATCCTAAGAACTGTTTCCTGCGGGTATTTTAGCAGCCGACAAGGGGTCATCGGCGGGAGTGCAGATCAGTTGAAACATCCTTGTCACTGATGAGGTTTTATCCTTGCGCCGGAACCTGGGTTTCTCCCTTTGTGCCGAGGCTACTGTTTTGCAGACAGTGGGGGCTGTGAATAGACAATGTGTCCTGAATCACCGGGATATTTCAACCCCACAAGCATTTTCCCACATACTTGGGAGGCGAGGTTGGGGCTCCACTTGTCCCTCTGTCTCTGTGTCTGTCTGTCCTTTATAGCATTTTGCCCCGAGCCTTTTTCTAGGTGAGCGGCATCATGATCTCATTGTGGGGAACTCAAAACCGCCCCCTGATCTGTTGTGGTTCTACCTGGCTGAACTTTTTTTTTTTTTTTTTTTTTACATTTATTTATTTTTGGGACAGAGAGAGACAGAGCATGAACGGGGGAGGGGCAGAGAGAGAGAGGGAGACACAGAATCGGAAACAGGCTCCAGGCTCTGAGCCATCAGCCCAGAGCCTGACGCGGGGCTCGAACTCACGGGCCGCGAGATCTTGACCTGGCTGAAGTCGGACGCTTAACCGACTGCGCCACCCAGGCGCCCCACCTGGCTGAACTTTGACACAAGTGCATTGGGCCGACTCTCCACCCGGGGGGCGGGGCGACAAAGGGAGATCCTAGTTCGTCCAGGTTTCTGACGCTGAGGTTCTCCCTGAGCACTGGGCCGCCGATGTCCCCACGTCTGCAATTGGGACCTCGGCATGTGTCCACCCTTTTGCGGAGAAAGTCCCCTGTACCTCACGTGCCCTGTGTCACCCGATCTAAAGCAGTTGGAACAACTCTTCCCCCCCCCCCCCCACCCCCGGATTTATACTCTGAGGCGACTGTTGGGGGCCCTGTTTCTCCTTGGCTGCACCCTGACGGAGGAACAGAGCAGACATGTTCTCTAGACCCAAGGACACTGGGTCACAGGGGCGTCTGGGGCCCATCCTGAACACCGCAGGCAAAGTTTGTTAGAAATGTCCAGTGTCTGCCCAGAAACGCACCGTCTGCATTTTGGGGGACACGTTAGAGAACATAAGTGTGGGAAGGTGGGGGCGCCTGCGTGTCTCAGTGGCTTGGGCGTGAGACTCTTGCTGTCGGCTCAGGTCATGATCTCTCCAGGATCCAGACCCACATCAGGCCGTGCGCTGACCGCACGGAGGCCTGCTTGGGGTTCTCTTTCTCCGCCCCTGCTCACACTCTCAAAATAAATGAACTTCGGTGGGGGAACGTGTGCAACGGTGTCCAGGACGGGGCCTGGTTTCAGCCCTGCAGGTGCACGGGGACAGCGTGGGGGTGAGGTCACGGGGCCGGCTACCGCCGGCAGGTCTGGGGGCGCAGAGAGGCCCTCGGTCAGGAGGGTCCCTGGAGGCCCGGATGCCGGCAGCCCAGGGTGCACCGTGTTCCCGCCCCAGGTGTGCGGCTTCACCGCCCGCCCCTCCGCCCCCTCGCTCACCTCTCCTTTCTCCCCACGGGGCTGGGGAAGTACCGTGGATGCCAGGGTGCCCCCCCCCCCCCCCCCCACTGTGCATGCATACACTTCCTGCTCCAGGACCCGTGCCAGCAGCCCCTCCCTCCGGCTTGCGGTGCAAACAGGCGGCCACCCGCATCCTGCGCAGTGTAGACGCCTCCCCGCAGCCCCCTCCCTGTCCAGCTGGAGCATCTTCGCTCCTGCGCACACCCCCTCCCTCCAGCACGGGCTGGCACGGCCCCCAGGCTCGCATCACCCCCCGCTCCCCCCACCAGGGCGCCGGTGCCTGTGTGTCTACGTCCCCCCGAGATTCGTATGTGGATCCTGACCCTGAAGCTGGTGGTGTTAGGAGGTGGGGCCTTGGGTAGGGGGTTAGCGCACGAGGGCGCAGCCCCCATGAACAGGATTGGCGTCCCTGGGAGACCCCAGACAGCCCCCTGGCCCCTCCACGGCGCCAGGGAGCGGGTTGGGCGGTCATTCGCGAATCAGGAAGCAGGTCCTCACCAGGCCCCGGGGTCCGCGAGCCTCCGGATGTGGGACGCGCAGGCCCCAGGACCACGACAAGCACGCGTCCGTCGTTCGCAAGCGCCCGGCCTCGCCTGTGCCATTACTGTTCCCGCCGCCGCAGCCCAGACACCGGCTGACGCCAAGTTGTTGAGGCGGGCGCACGCCTGGGGTGACCTCCCCGCGCCCCGCGCGCCTGGCCTGGCCCCTTGTCCGCCGCTCGGCCCCTCGCTCCGCACACGGCAGGGCCGCGGGCGCCGTCTTTCCCCGCAGGAGCCCCGCCCGTGACGCCCGCAGCCAGGCTCCGTGTGCGCCACGCGGACCCTTGAGGACGCGGACGCTTCCGGACCCGGGTGTGCGCGCGAACGTGTGCGCGCGAACGTGCGCGCGCTGCGCTCCCCACGTGGTCCACGCCGGCCGGCACCTGCTCAGCACCTGTGCCGTCGCATCCCGTCGGGGGGGCGGGGGGCGCGGCGGGTGAGGAGGGCGCCCAGGGCACCGTCCCGGGAGGGGGCGTGGCAAGGAGGCCTCCGCTGGCAACAGTACACCTGGCGTCTCAGCCCTGCAGGCCTGGGGCCTCTCCACCCGCCACCCCCTCTCCCTCCTCTGCTCACTCCCCCCTGCACTCCTGCTGGTTCTTTGCCCTTCTCTCAGCAGACCACACACGCTGCCGCCACAGGGCTTTGGCGCCTGTCCATGCTCTTCTGGTCTTGCCCGAACAGCTCACACACTCGCTGCGGCCCCAGGGCCTTTGCACCTACCCATGTTCGTTTGCTCTTCTCTGACGAGGTCACACACGGCACTGCCCCAGGGCCTTTGCACCTGCTCATGCTCCTTTGTTGTTCTCTGAGCATGTCACACACGCTTCTGTCCCAGGGCCTTTGTACCTGCCCCTGTCCCTTGGCTCTTCTCTGAATGGGTCGGTCACACATGCACTGCCCCAGGACCTTTGCACCTATCTGTGTTCTTTGCTCTCTCTGGACAGGTCACACATACGGCTGCCCCAGTGGCTTTGCAACTGCCTCTGTTCTTTTGCTTTTCTCTGAACACCTCACACATGCTGCTGCTCCGGGCCTTAGCACCTGCCCCTGCCTCTTTGCTGTTCTCTGACCAAGTTGCACATGTTCTCGTCCCAGGGCCTTTGCACCTGCCCCTGCCCCTTTGCTCTTCTCTGAATGGGTCACACACAATGTGACCGCAGGGCCTTTGCACCTACCTGTGTTTAGCTCTTCTCTGAACAGGTCACAATGCACTGCCCCAGGACCTTTGTACCTGCCTCCGTTCTTCTTCTCTGAACAGGTCACACACGCTACGACCCCAGGGCCTTTGCAACTACCTCTGTTCTTTAGCTCTTCTCTGAAAAGGTCACACATGCTCTGCCCCAGGGCCTTGGCACCCGTACCTGCCTCTTTGAATTGTACAATCCAGCGTCTTGGGCTATAGTCATGTGTGAGTGTCACCCCAGTGAACTTGAGAACATTTTTGTCCCTCCCCCAAAAGAAACCCATTACCTGGGTCTGTTTTTTTTTTTTTAAACGTTCATTTATTTTTGAGAGAGAGACAGAGCGTGAATAGGGGAGGGGCAGAGAGAGGGGGAGACACAGAATCCGAAACAGGCTCCAGGTTCTGAGCCGTCAGCACAGAGCTCGACACGGGGCTCGAACCTCGGTCCGTTTTTAAAGAACTCCTGTCCACGCACATGCCGTTCTGTTTCCAGCTTGCGCGGTGGGAATTCTCTTGTCCGTATGGCATGTCTTTCTGGCCAGAAGCACGGACCGTTGGTGTTAGTTGCCCAACACGGACGCTGTCCCAATGACCGGCCACGTGCGAACGGCATTTCCAGCAGCTCTGTGGTTCGAGTCCTTAGCTTAGTCGTGTCCGAGACTCTGCTTCCGAAGGGGCCGACTTTGAGCACCGACCTTGAGTTTTTCTCATTAGGACCCGGTGCCTTCTCAGCCCTCAATCTCATTAGTAAAGTAATCGTCTTAACGGGAGATCCAGGGGAGATTGTACCTGCTGGGGATGGGGCGTCCCCTCCGAGGGGCTTAGCCTGCACTTTAATCAAGCAAATGTGAGCTGTGGCTGCTCCTTGTGTCCGTCCTGAGTGGCCCCCACCCTGCAGAGAGCCCTTCACTGTCTCACCTGCAGGTTCTGTGCACAAAGAGGCAGGACAGACAAAAGCTAAAAATGAGTTCATGAGAATGAATGTACATATGTGATCTTTTTTAACTTCTCTTTTTTTTATTTATTTATTTTATTTATTTTATTTTTATTTTTATTTAAAAAAAATTTTTTTTTCAACGTTTATTTATTTTTTTTGGGACAGAGAGAGACAGAGCATGAATGGGGGAGGGGCAGAGAGAGAGGGAGACACAGAATCGGAAACAGGCTCCAGGCTCTGAGCCATCAGCCCAGAGCCTGACGTGGGGCTCGAACTCACGGACCGCGAGATCGTGACCTGGCTGAAGTCGGACGCTTAACCGACTGCTCCACCCAGGTGCCCCTTAACTTCTCTTTTTAATGTGTATTCGTTTTTGAGAGAGAGAGAGAGAGAGACAGAGCGAGGGCGGGGGAGGGGCAGAGAAAGGGGGAGACACAGAATCCGAAGCAGGCTCCACAGTCTGAGCCATCAGCACAGAGCCCAATGCAGGGCTCGAACTCACGAACCATGAGATCATGACCTGAGCTGAAGTTGAGGCTTAAGCGACTGAGCCCCCCAGGCGCCCCTAGATATGTGATCTTTTTTTATTTTAATTTTTTTTAACGTTTATTTATTTTTGAGACCGAGAGAGACAGAGCATGAACAGGGGAGGAGCAGAGAGAGAGAGAGGGAGACACAGAACCCAAGCAGGCTCCAGGCTCTGAGCCCTCAGCACAGAGCCCGACGCGGGGCTCGAACCCACGAACCGTGAGATCATGACCTGAGCCCAAGTCGGACGCTGAAGCGACCAATGAGTAGGAACGTGTGATGGCAGGTCGGTCTGCTCAGGGTCGTCTGCATCGGAAAAGCAGGGCGTTTCTTGGGAGACCTTGAAGGCCTGACTCACAGCCTGGGAGGAGTAGAAGCTCAGCAGCTGGGGCCCCACCGGACGGGGGCGCAGCAGGGCGGCTGTGCGCAGAGCAGTAGAGACGACACCACATTATCTCCCAGGATGCCGTGGGGACGCAGGAGACAGGATGGTGTTCATGGGCCCCTGCACCTGCCGGGCACCAGCACACGGATGCAGTTCGGCCCCCGGGGGACGTGGGGACACAAGGTGGACACTCAGGTCAGACGGGGAACGGGGGGGGGGGGGAGGGGGGGGGAGTGGCGTCCGGACGCTGGGAACAGTGGCATCGCGTCCCGCGGAGATTGCGTTCAGTGAAAGCAACAGAATAAAATGCGCTGAGAGAACGTCAAGGAAGATACATCAGTGAAGCTGTAAAATAAAAGGAAGGAAGACGTCATAACAGGAGCGCGGTAGGAAACTCCAAAAGAAAATGATACAATGCAAGAAAGTTTAAAACTAAAGAAGACGATGGAGTAAAAAACTAAGTGAAAATGATCATAAAATGAAATAAATAAAATAAGAAATAAAAAAATGATAAGATAATAAAATAAAAGTAAATAAAAGAAAAACTTAAAATAATCAGTAAACCTAAGTGATAAAATAATTCACTATATGAAATAATAAAACAAGTAAAAATAAAATAAATAAAATAGTGAAGGAGCATAGATTAAAAACAAATAAAAATAAAGTAAAATAGGGGCGCCTGTATCATTTTAAGCGTCCGACTTCGGCTCAGGTCATGATCTCACAGTTCGTGACCTCAACCCCTGCATCAGGCTCTGCACTGGCAGCTCGCAGCCTGGAGCCTGCTTCTGATTCCGTGTCTCCCTCTCTCTCTGCCCCTCCCCCGCTCTCTCTCTCTCTCTCTCTGAAAAATAAGCAAACATTAAAAAAAAACTTTAAATAAAGTAAAATTAACAAAATAAGATAAAAATAAAAAATAATAAATAAAAGTAAAATAGCAAGACAAGTAAAAGTAATATAAGACATAAAACAAAACAAAATAAAATAAAATAAAACAAAATAAAAAATGAAACAAAACAAAACAAAACAAAATGAAATAAAACAAAACAAAATAAAATAAACAAAACAAAACAAAATAAAATGAAATAAAATAACTAAAACAAACCAGCACCACCACGGTGGGTGCAGCTACAAGAACTGTGGTCCGGCTGCTGTGTGTCTGCGCCCTCTCTGTTCCTCCGCCCTCAGCCGGGTGCACATTCCCTGCCCCCCGTGCTTGCTCACGTGAACTTTGCGCACAACCGTCTTGCGCGCACCCTGGACCCCGCCTCCCGCCCGCCCGCCTGGTAGGTGCTGACGACCGCAGTGCTGGGCACCGGGGCCCGTCCTGCCCCAGCGTTAACTTGTCCCAGGAGGACCCAGTTCCCAAGGGGGGGAGGGGGAGAGAGCGAGAGGGATCCCCGCAGCCAGGCCCCAGCGTGCCCCCCCCCCTTGGAAGCGCCCTCCCCGTGTCACCCTGCGGTGCTGGGGCCCGGCCTGTGCTGCGGGGACGGCCCCGGGACGCACAGACCTGTCTGCACACCAGGGGGCCCCCGCGCACGGAGCCTCTGGCCTGCAGATCTTGCTTCCTGCACAAAACCGCGTGGTTAGTGCACAGCAGCCAAGCGTGGCCGCGGGCAGCGCGGGGGCTCCGGGACCCACAGAGCGGGCAGGGGGAAGGGGAGCCGGCGGGGGGGGGGAGTGGGGGGGGGTAGGGGGCCCGGGGGTGGGGGGTCTGGCCTGACCCTCCCGGAGGCGGGCGGCCGCGGGCACCGGCCCTGCTCGAGCGCGCTTCCCACGTGTGCCCTCCGCCCGCCGTCGTCTGAGCCCTCGTGCCGCCGCCGGAAGGAGGCGCAGGGGGAAGGAGCCACGTGCGCACGCGCCAGAGGAACCTGGGACCCACAGCCCCCGCTGAAGTCTCTGCCTTTTGTTAGTGACGACCTGGTGACGTGGTCGCATGTTCAGCTGCACAAACACGTGGGATGGAAAACCTTTCCGGGTCCAAAACCACAGACCGGTCTGCAGCCTTTGGCTGGCTGTGCGCAGCGACAGAGGTCATGGCGTCGGACAGGGTCTTAAAGGAGCTGAGCCCACCCCCTGTCCACGGTGCGTTAGATGGGGCCCCGCTCCCCGGAAGATATGCCCTAACATCTGGAATCGCAGGACGGGGGCTCGTTTGGAAACAGGGCGTTTGCAGATGTGAGCAAGTGAACGATCCGAGGTGGGCTCATCCTGCATGAGGGGGGCCCTGAATCCGACGGCAGGTGTCCTTGTAAGAGACAGAAGAGGGACACACACGCAGAGGAGAAGCCCCGTGACGCCGGAGGCAGAGACGGGAGGGACGCGGCCACGAGCCCAGGGGCGCCTGGAGCCCCAGAAGCTGGAAGAGGCAGGAAGGAGCCTCCTCTGGGGCCTCAGGAGCACAGCTCTGTCCCATCTGGATCCCAGTAGTCCTGCCCCTCCTGGATCTCACTCGTCCTGCCCTGCATGGATCTCAGGGGCCCTACCCTGCCTGGATCCCAGGGGTCCTGCCCTGCCTGGATCTCCGTGGTCCTGCTCCCCTGGATCTCAGTGGCCCTGCCCATCTGGATCTCCGTGGTCCTCCCCTGCCTGGATGTCAGCGGCCCTGCCCCTCCTGGATCTCAGGGGTCCTGCCCCATCTGGATCTCCGTGGTCCTCCCCTGCCTGGATGTCAGCGGCCCTGCCCTGCCAGGATCTCACTTGTCCTGCTCCCCTGGATCTCAGTGGCCCGGCCCTGCCCTGCCTGGATGTCAGTGGCCCTGCCCTGCCTGGATCTCAGGGGTCCTGCCCTGCCTGGAGCTCAGCGGCCCTGCCTTGCCAGGACCTCAGGGGTCCTGTCCCTCCTGGATCTCAGGGGTCCTGCCCCATCTGGATCTCCGTGGTCCTCCCCTGCCTGGATGTCAGCGGCCCTGCCCTGCCAGGATCTCACTTGTCCTGCTCCCCTGGATCTCAGTGGCCCGGCCCTGCCCTGCCTGGATGTCAGTGGCCCTGCCCTGCCTGGATCTCAGGGGTCCTGCCCTGCCTGGAGCTCAGCGGCCCTGCCTTGCCAGGACCTCAGGGGTCCTGTCCCTCCTGGATCTCAGGGGTCCTCCACTGCATGGATCTCAGGGGTCCTACCCTGCCTGGATCTCACGGGTCCTGCCCCTCCTGGATCCCAGGGGTCCTGCCCCATCTGGATCTCAGCGATTCTGCCCCTCCTGGATCTCAGTGGTCCTCCCCTACCTGGATCTCAGCGGCCCTGCCCTGCCTGGATCTCACTGGTCCTGCCCTGCATGGATCTCAGGGGTCCTGCCCCATCTGGATCTCCGTGGTCCTCCCCTGCCTGGATGTCAGCGGCCCTGCCCTGCCAGGATCTCACTTGTCCTGCTCCCCTGGATCTCAGTGGCCCTGCCCCTCCTGGGTCTCAGTGGTCCAGACCCTCCTGGATCTCAGCGGCCCTGCCCTGCCTGGATCTCCGTGGTCCTCCCCTGCCTGGATGTCAGCGGCCCTGCCCCTCCTGGATCCCAGGGGTCCTGCCCCATCTGGATCTCAGTGATTCTGCCCTGCCTCGATGTGACTTCTTGTGTGCAGGGCTGGGGAAGGACAGCTTCTTTGGTTTTAGGCTGATGAGCCTGGGGTCATTTGTTCAGGCGGCCGTAGAAGGTTGAGCAGAGCCCTTGCCTCCCCGTGTAAAGGACAGTGGAGCCTCGTCAGTGCATCACGTGCGTCATCAAGGCTACTGATTACGCAGCATACTGGTTTCGGGTCAGTTCCGCGGCTGGTGGTGTGGGGGAGGGAGGTGAGAGGTGCAGGCTGGTTTAGGGCTGTGTGCACAGCAGGGGCAGAAGGACCTAGCACCAGTGCCGCGAGCACCCTGAAGCCTGGTCGTCCCCTTAATAAGGCTAATGGGATTTTCTGCGGTGATTCGCCGGGGCTCCCCCTGGGCCTCCCGCAGGGAGCTCCTGGGAGCGGCAGGGAGCGGCTGGCCACCCTCAGCGTGCTGACAGAGCCACACTCCGCACAGCTAGGACGGCCGAGGGCGCGGTTTGGACGGGGGCCCAAAATGAGCTCCCCGCAGGAACAGGGCTTCCGGCTGCTGACCGAGTACACGAATGGCTTCATGGTGTCCCAGGTAGGAATGGGGTGCGGAGAACATTCCAGCTGCCTGCTTGGCTCCCCGGGGGCGGGAGCTGCGCGTGGGCAGCGGGGACTGAGAGCTTGATGGGATGGGAAGGGGGACTCCCTGGGGGAGGGGGGGAGGTCGCGGAGGTGCCAGCCGGTGTCTGGGCACAGGCGAGGCCGGCGGGGCGCCTGGGAGCCTTCCCTGAAGGGCGCTGATGAAATAGTTGAGACAGGCTGTGATGGGGTCATAGAGGGCTCCCCGTTAAGACGCTCGGGACGCGGGGGACGCGGCTGGAACACGCGAGTCCGGGGGTCCGTGCCCAGCGCAGCGCGCGTCACTCTCATCCCCGCTGGGGGCTGAGCTCGGACCATCCCGTGGGAGATCAGGAGACACAGATCCCGCCCCCCCCCCCCCCAACCCCTGGGGGGTGTGGTGCCATTTCTGCGAAACATCCAGAAGGAGCACATGCGTAGAAACGGGAAACAGGGTGCGCTTTGCCAGGCCCTGGGGCGGAGGCTGGGCAGCGACGGGTCGGGGGCAGGGGCTGCCCTTCCCGGGGGTGGGGGAGAATGTTCTGGACCCGGACAGAGGTGGGTTGCGTGGGATGGGACGGCACCGCGAACGTACCGGTCGCCCCTGCGTCGTTCCGTTTAAGACGGTGGGGCCTGAGCCTTGTGCTGCGTGCATTTTCCTTCCGTAGGAGAGTAGAGGCCGGTTACACTTGGGTTTTCTGTTTTCCTGGTTTATTTCTTTTGTGTTTTATTTATTTATTTATTTATTTATCCATTTATTTTAATGTTTATTCTTGAGACAGAGACCGAGAGAGAGCGCGCGCGCGCAGGTGGGGGAGGGGCCGAGAGAGGGAGACCCCGCATCCCAAGCTGCTCCAGGCTCCGAGCTCTCAGCACAGAGCCCCCTCGCGAGGCTCGAACCCGCGAACCGTGAGACCATGAGCTGAGCCCGAGTCCCACGCTCAACCGGCCGAGCGCCCCAGGGGCCCCTCGGTGCTGAATTTCCAAGCCCCAGCGGTCTCAAGTCTGCGCTCGGAGGACCTTGGCCGAGGGCAGGGGTCTGTGGCAGGGCGCCCACAGGCCTTGCTGGAAACGTCTGGGGGTGCGGGCGCTGAGCCCGTGCGCGTGCAGGGGGGTGCGGGCGCAGAGGCAGGAAAGCCCTCCCCCCATGTGGGCGCCGGTCCTGAGACGATGCGCTGGTCCCAGGGGTTCTGCACACACCTGGCCAAGGATGCAGGGTCGGGGCGAGCACGACTGGGCAGGTGTGTGTGTGCACCCAGCGGGGTCCAAGCCAGGGGCGCCGCGTGCGTGACTTGGAGGGCCCTGCGGCGGGGGCCCCGACACACGGGGATGTGTTCGTGGCCCTCCCGGGTCACAGACTCGCGGGGATGGTGACGCGGTCGTCGTTCCGCGTGCCGGATGCCTGACGCGCCTGCTGGGCTCGGCTGCAAGTCACCCCACGTTGAAGCGGAACGCCGTCGCCTGCACCCCGAGCGAGCTCGAGGGCCCCCCGGATTCGGCCTTCGGCCCCCAAGGGTTAAGGACGCCTCGGGGAGGGCCTGGCAGGTGGGGAAAAGCAGCATCCTGCCGGAAAACAGCCACGAGGAGGGGCCGGTTTCCTGGGGCTTGAACGTGTGACTCGTGGTCCTCGTGAAATGCGTCCCGGCCGGCAGGGGTGGCGGGCGCGTCCCAAGTCTGGGGCCCGACGTCTGTCCCCCACACGACCCGGTGGAGGGACCCTGAACGCGGCCGTGATGCGAGCATACGTGACACGACCTCGAAAGACCTTGACGGAGCGATACTTCCTATGACCCTGGAGAACAACACTCAACACGACCTCGACCAAATGACGCAGTAAAACCTAAATTAACGCTAGTTCACACGGGCTCAGTACACGACCTAATGCAGTCCTAATAGGGTTAGTGCCACATTATCAGAACATCAGTCAATACACCTTTCACCAAAGAGGAGCTAACACCGTGTGGATGGAGTGAAGCTGGACGCAGCCACAGGGAAGGTTAATGAAGAAGAACTAATCCAAGCCGCATAGGATGAGTTCCCACAAACTTCATGCAGGGAGAGTTAACACAAACACCTTAGTACAGGGAGAGTTAAGACAACCTTAGTACAGGGAGAGTTAACACAACCTTAGTACAGGGAGACTGAAGATAACCTTAGTACAGAGACAGTTAGCACAACACCCTTAGTACAGGGAGAGTTAACACAACCTTACTACAGGGAGAGTTAAGACAACCTTAGTATAGGGAGAGTTAAGACAACCTTAGTACAGGGAGAGTTAACACAACCTTAGTATAGGGAGAGTTAAGACAACCTTAGTACAGAGTCAGCACAACACCCTTAGTACAGGGAGAGTTAACACAATATTAGTACAGGGAGAGTTAACACACTTTAGTACAGGGAGAGTTAACACAATATTAGTACACAGACAGTTAAGACAACCTTAGTACACGGAGGGTTAACACAACCTTAGTACAGGGAGAGTTAACACAATATTAGTACAGGGAGAGTTAAGACAACCTTAGTACAGGGAGAGTTAACACAACCTTAGTAAAGGGAGAGTTAAGACAACCTTAGTACAGGGAGAGTTAACACAACCTTAGTATAGGCAGAGTTAACACAATATTAGTACAGGGAGAGTTAAGACAACCTTAGTACAGAGACAGTTAGCACAACACCCTTAGTACAGGGAGAGTTAACACAACCTTACTACAGGGAGAGTTAAGACAACATTAGTACAGGGAGAGTTAACACAATCTTACTACAGGGAGAGCTAAGACAACCTTAGTACAGGGAGAGCTAAGACAACCTTAGTATAGGGAGAGTTAACACAATATTAGTACAGGGAGAGTTAACACAATCTTACTACAGGGAGAGTTAAGACAACCTTAGTACAGGGAGGGTTAACACAACCTTAGTACAGAGACAGCACAACACCCTTAGTACAGGGAGAGTTAACACAATATTAGTACAGGGAGAGTTAACACACTTTAGTACAGGGAGAGTTAACACAATATTAGTACACAGACAGTTAAGACAACCTTAGTACACGGAGGGTTAACACAACCTTAGTACAGGGAGAGTTAACACAATATTAGTACAGGGAGAGTTAACACAACCTTAGTACAGGGAGAGTTAACACAATATTAGTACAGGGAGAGTTAAGGCAACCTTAGTATAGGGAGAGTTAACACAACCTTACTACAGGGAGAGTTAGCACAATATTAGTACAGGGAGAGTTAAGACAACCTTAGTATAGGGAGGGTTAACACAACCTTAGCATAGGGAGAGTTAACACAACACCCGTAGTACAGGGAGGATTAACACAACCTTAGTACATGGACAGTTAACACAACCTTAGTACAGGGAGACTTAACACAAGCTTAGTGTACAGAGAGGTAAAACAACATTAGTACCGGGAGAGTTAACACAACCTTAGTACAGGGACAGTTAACACAATCGTACTACAGGGAGAGTTAAGACAACCTTAGCAAAGAGAGAGTTAACACAACCTTAGTACAGGGAGAGTAAACACAACCTTAGTACAGAGAGACTTAACATAACCTTACCACAGGGACAGATAACACAACAATGTTAGTACAGGGAGAGTTAACACAACCTTAGTACAGGAAGAAGTAACACAACAACGTTAGTACCAGGAGAGTTAACACAACCTTTGTACAGGGAGAGTTAACACAACAACCATAGTACAGACAGAGGGATAATAACCTTAGCACATGAAGAGTTAACACAAATTTAGCACAGAGAGAGTTAACACAGCCTAAGCAATGGGAGAGTTAAAACAACATTTTTACAGGGAGACTTAACACAACAACCTTAGTACAGGGAGTGTTAGGCAAAGAGCTTCATACAGGGAGAGTTAACACAACCTTAGTACAGGGAGAGTATACACAACCTTACTACAGGAGAGTTAACACAACAACCTTAGTACGTGGAGGGTTAACACAATGTTACCACAGAGAGAGGTAACACAACCTTAGTACAGGGAGGCTTAGCGCAACTTTTGAACAGTGAGACATAACACAACAACCTTCGTACAGGGAGACTTAACACAACAACCTTCATACAGGGAGAGTTAACACAACCTTTCTACAGGGAGAGTTAGCACAACCTTAGTGTAGGGAGAGTTAACACAACATTAGTACAGAGATATTTAACAAATTCTGGGTACAGGTAGAGTTAACACAAATTTAGTACAGGAAGAGTTAACACAACTGTAATACAGAGAGAGTTAACACAACAACATTTGTACGGGGAGAGTTAAGACAACCTTAGTACACGGAGAGTTACCACAACCTTAGTACAGGGGGAGTGAACACAACAACCTTAGTACGGGGTGAGTTAACACAACCTTAACACAAACCTACAACCTTTGGTAACACAAGTACCAAAACAACCTTATTACAGGGAGAGATAACACAACCTTAGTACAGGGAGAGTTAACACAACCTCACCAAAGAGAGAGTTAACACAACCTTAGCACAGGGACAGTTAAGACAATCTTAGTACAGGGAGAGTAAACACAACAACCTTAGTGCAGGGAGAGTTAACACAACACCCTTGGTACAGGGAGGGTTAACACAACCTTAGTACAGGGACATTAACACAACCTTAGGAAAGACAGAGTTAACACAACATTAGCACAGGGACAGTTAATACAATATTAGTACAGGGAAGGTTAACACAATCTTAGTACACACAAGTTAACACAACTTTAGTACAGGGAGACTTAACACAATCTTAGTACAGGGAGAGTTAACACAACCTTAGTACACGGAGAGTTTACACAACCTTAATACAAGAAGAGTTAACACAACCTTAGTCCAAGGGGAGATAAAACAACAACCTTCATACATGGAGAGTTAACACAACAACTTTAGAACAAGGAGACTTTATTTTTAAAAAAAAATTTTTTTAACGTTTATTTATTTTTGGCACAGAGAGAGACAGAGCATGAACGGGGGAGGGTCAGAGAGAGAGGGAGACACAGAATCTGAAATAAGCTCCAGGCTCTGAGCCATCAGCCCAGAGCCTGACGCGGGGCTTGAACTCACGGACCGCGAGATCATGACCTGAGCCAAAGTCGGACACTTAACCGACTGAGCCACCCAGGCGCCCCAGAACAAGGAGACTTTAAACACAGGGAGACCTTAGCACAGGGAGAGTTCACACAAATTTAGCACAGAGAGAGTTAACACAACAACCTTAGTACAGGGAGAGTTAACACAACCACTTAGTACAAGGAGAGTTAACACAACTTTAATACAGGGAGAGTTAACACAACCTTAGTACAGGGAGAGCAACACAACATTAGTGCAGGGAGCGTTAACACAACAACGTTCATACACAGAGAGCTAACACAACAACCTTAGTACAGGAAGAGTTAGCACAACCTTAGTACAGGGAGAGTCAACACAACCTTAGCAAAGAGAGAGTTAACACAACGTTAGCACAGGTAGACTTAACAATGTTCGTACAGGGAGAGTTAACACAAGCTTTGTACAGGAAGAGTTAACACAACAACCTTAGTACAGAGAGAGTTAACACAACCATAGTACAGGTAGAGTTAACACAACACCCTTTGTACCAGGAGACTTAACACAACCATAGCACAGGGACAGTTAACACAATATTAGTACAGAGAGAGTTAAGACAACCTTAGTACAGGGAAAGTTAACACAACCTTAGTACAGAGAGAGCTAACACAACAACCTTAGTACAGGGAGACTTAATACAACAACTTTAGTACAGGGAAAGTTAACACAACCATAGTACAGGGAGAGTTAACACAACCCTCGTACAAAGAGTTAACACAACCTATATACAGAGAGAGTTAACACAACATGTGTCCCAGGAGACTTAACACAACAACCTTTGTACAGGGAGAGTTAACACAACATTAGTACGGGGAGACTTAACACAGTCTTGGAACAGGGAGGGGGTAACACAACCTTAGTACAGGGAGAGTTAACACAGTCTTGGTACAGGGAGAGTTAACACAATCTTACTACAGAGAGAGATAACAAACTATCTTAGTACAGGGAGAGTTAAAACAACAACCTTCGTACAAGGAAAATTAAAACAACCTTAGCACAGGGAGAGTTAACACAACCTTAGTACAGGGAGAGCAACACAACACTAGTCCAGGGAGAGTTAACACAACAACGTTCATACACAGTTAACAAACAGCCTTAGTATAGGAAGAGTTAACACAACCTTAGTACAGGGAGACTTAACACAACAACCTTCATACAGGTAGAGTTAACACAACCTTTCTACAGGGAGAGTTAGCACAACCTTAGTGTAGGGAGAGTTAACACAACATTAGTACAGGGAGAATTAACACAATCTTAGTAGAGGGAGAATTAACACAACAACCTCCATACACAGAGAGTTAACACAACCTTAGTACAAGGAGAGTTAACACAACAACCTTAGTATAGGGAGAGTTAATGCAACCTCAGTACAGGGAGAGTTAACACAAACTTAGTACAGGGAGAATTAACACAACCTTAATACAGGGTGAGTTAACACAAACAGTACAGGGAGAGTTACCAAAACAACCTTATTACAGGGAGAGATAACACAACCTTAGTACAGGGAGGGTTAACACAACCTTAGTACACGGAGAGTTAACACAACCCTAGTACAGGGATACTTAACACAATCTTACTATAGGGAGAGGTAAAACAACTGTAACACAGGGAGAGTTAACACAACCTTAATACAGGGAAAGTTAACACAATCTTACTACAGGGAGAGTTAAGACAACCTTAGCAAAGAGAGAGTTAACACAACCTTAGTACAGGGAGAGTTAACATAACCTTAGCAAAGAGAAAGTTAACACAACCTTAGCACAGGGACAGTTAACACAACAACGTTAGTATAGGGAGAGTTAACACAACCTTAGTACAGGGAGGGTTAACACAACCTTAGTACAGGGAGACTTAACACAATCTTAGTATAGGGAGAGGTAAAACAACCTTAGTACCGGGACAGTTAACACAAACTTAGTACAAGGGCAGTTAACAATCTTACTACAGGGAGAGTTAAGACAACCTTAGCAAAGAGAGTTAACACATCCGTAGTACAGGGAGAGTAAATACAACCTTATTACAGGGAGAGTTAACATAACCTTAGCAAAGAGGTTAGTACAGGGAGAGCAACACAACATTAGTACAGGGAGAGTTAACACAACAACGTTCATACACAGAGAGTTAACACAACAACCTTAGTACAGGAAAAGTTAGCACATTCCTAGTACAGGGAGACTAAGGTACAACCTTAGTACGGGGACAGTTAACACAACAATGTTAGTACAAGGAGAGTTAAAACAACCTTAGTACCGGGAGAGTTAACACAACACTCTTAGTACAGGGAGGGTTAACACAACCTTAGTACAGGGAGACTTAACACAACAACGTTAGTACTGGGAGAGTTAACACAACCTTTGTACAGGGAGAGTTAACACAACCACCTTAGTACAGAGAGAGTAATAACCTTAGCACATGAAGAGTTAACACAGATTTAGAAAAGAGAGAGTTAACACAGCCTAAGCAATGAGAGAGTTAACAACATTTTTACAGGGAGACTTAACACAACAACCTTTGTACAGGGAGTGTTAAGACAAAAAGCTTCATACAGGGAGAGTTAACACAACCTTTGTACAGGGAGAGTTAACACAACAACCATAGTACAGACAGAGGGATAATAACCTTAGCACATGAAGAGTTAACACAAATTTAGCACAGAGAGAGTTAACACAGCCTAAGCAAAGAGAGAGTTAACACAACATTTTTACAGGGAGACTTAACACAACAACCTTCATACAAGGAGCGTTAAGGCAAAGAGCTTCATACAGGGAGAGTTAACACAACCTTAGTACAGGGAGAGTATACACAACCTTACTACAGGGAGAGTTAACACAACAACCTTAGTACATGGAGAGTTAACACAACGTTACCACAGGGAGAGGTAACACAACCTTAGTACAGGGAGGCTTAACACAACCTTTGAACAGTGAGACATAACACAACAACCTTCGTACAGGGAGACTTAACACAACAACCTTCATACAGGGAGAGTTAACACAACCTTTCTACAGGGAGAGTTAGCACAACCTTGGTATAGGGACAGTAACACAACATTAGTACTGGGAGATTTAACACATTCTTAGTACAGGTAGAGTTAACACAAATTTAGTATAGGAAGAGTTAACACAACCATAATACAGAGAGAATTAACACAACAACATTTGTACGGGGAGAGTTACCACAACCTTAGTACATGGAGACTTAACACAACAACCTTAGTACAGGGAGAGTTAACACATAATTAGTAAAGGGAGATTTAGCAAAGTCTTAGTACAGGGAGAGATAACACAACCTTAGTACAGGGTGAGTTAACACAACCTTAGTACAGCAAGAGTTACCAAACAACCTTAGTACAGGGTGAGTTAACACAACCTTAGTACAGCAAGAGTTACCAAACAACCTTAGTACAGGGAGATATAACACGACCTTAGTACAGGGAGAGTTTACACAAAAACCGTAGTACGGGGTGAGTTAACACAACCTTAGTACAGGGAGAGGTCACACAACCTTAGGACAGGGAGTGGTAACACAACACCCTTAGGACAGGGAGAGTTAATACATCCTCAGCACAGTGAGGTTTAACACAAAGTTAGCACACAGAGAGTTAACCCAACGTTAGCAAAGAGAGAGCACAAAATTTGTGCAAGGAGACTTAACACAACCTTCGTACAGGGAGAGGTAAGACAACCTTAGTACAGGGAGAGTTAACACAACAACCTTAGTACAGGGATAGCTAACACAACAATTTTAGTAAAGGGAGAGTTAACACTACCTGAGTACTGGGAGAGTTACCACAACCTTAGTACAGGGAGAGTTAACACAACCTGCGTACAGGGAGAGTTAACACAATATTAGTACAGGGAGAGTTAACACAACAACCTTAGCACAGGGAGAGTTAATATAACAACCTTAGTACAAGGAGAATTTAAACAGCCTTAGCACAGGGAGAGTTAACACAAATTTAGCACAGAGAGTTAAGACAACCTAAGCAATGAGAGAGTTAGCACATCATTTTTACAGGGAGGTTTAACACAACAACCTTCGTACAGGGAGAGTTAACACAACATTTCTACAGGGAGCATTAAGACAAAAAGCTTCATACAGAGAGAGTTAACATAACCTTAGGACAGGGACAGCTAATACAAAAACTTTAGTGCAGGGAGAGCTACCACAACTACTGTAGTAAAGGGAGAGTTAACACAACCTGAGTACTGGGAGAGTTAACACAACCTTAATACAGGGAGAGTTAACACATTCCTAGTACAGGGAGACTTAACACAACCACCTTAGTACAGGGATAGTTAACATAACCTATTACAGGGAGAGTAAGCACAATGTTAGTACAAGGAGAGTTAACACAACCTTAGCACAGGGAGAGGTAACACAACCTTAGTACTGGGAGAGTTAACACAACATTAGTACAGGGAGATTTAACACAGTCTTAGTACAGGTACAGTTAACACAAACTTAGTATAGGGAGAGTCAACACAACCTTAGTACAGGGAGAGTTAGCACAACAACATTAGTACAGGGAGAGTTAACACAACCTTAGTATAGGGAGAGTTCATACAACAACTGTAGTATGGGGTGAGTAAACACAACCTGAGTACAGGGAGAGTTAACACAACAACCTTCATACAGGGAGAGTGAACACAACTTTACAACAGGGAGAGTGAACACAACCTTACAACAGGAAGAGTTAACACAACAACCTTAGTACAGGGAGAGTTAAAAAAAACCTTAGTACAGGGAGAGTTAACACAACAACCTTCGTACAGGGAGAGTGAACACAACTTTATAACAGGGAGAGTGAACACAACCTTACAACAGGAAGAGTGAACACAACAACGTTACAACAGAGTTAACAAAACCTTAGTACAGGGAGAGTTAAATAACCTTAGCACAGGGAGAGTTAACACAAATTTAACACAGAAAGAGTTAACACCACCTAAGCAATGAGAGTGTTAACACAGCATTTTTACAGTGAGCCGAACACAGCGACCTTCGTACAGGGAGAGTTAACACAACATTCGTACAGGGAGCATTAAGACAAAAAACTTCATATAGAGAGAGTTAACACCACCTTAGTACAGGGACAGCTAACACAACAACCTCAGCACAGGGAGAGTTAATACAACATTAGTACAGGGAGAGTTAGCACAACAACCTTAGTACAAGGAGAGTTAACACACCTTTTGCACTGGGAGAGTTAACACCACCTTAGTACAGGGAGAGTTAACACAATATCAGTACATGGGATTTAATACAGTCTTAGTACAGGGAGAGTTAACACAACAACCTTAGTACAGGGAGAGTTAACACAACCATAGCACAAGGAAAGTTAACACAACATTAGTACAGGGAGATTTAACACAGTCGTAGTAGAGAGAGAATTACCACAACCGTAGTACAGGGAGAGTTAACACATCTGTCGTATAGGTAGAGTTAACACAACAACCGTAGTACGGGGAAAGTTAACACAACCTTAGTACAGGGAGAGTTAGCACAACAACCTTAGTACAAGGAGAGTTAACACAACTTTTGCACTGGGAGAGTTAACACCTTAGTACAGGGTGAGTTAACACCACCTTGGTACAGGGAGAGTTAACACAATATCAGTACACGGGGATTTAACACAGTCTTAGTACAGGGAGAGTTAACACAACAACCTTAGTACAGGGAGAGTTAACACAACTATAATACATGCAGAGTGAACACAACAACCTTAGTACCGGGAGAGTTGACACAACCTTAGTACTGGGAGAGTTAAAACAACAACCTTAATACAGGGGTAGTTAACACAACCTGAGTACAGGGAGAGTTAACACAACCTTAATACAGGGCGTGTTAACATAACATCTTAGGACAGGGATAGTTAACACATCCTTAGCCCAGTGACGGTTGACACAGGGTTAGCACACAGAGAGTTAACACAACCTTAGCAAAGAGAGAGTTAGCACAAAATTTGTGCAAGGAGACTTAACACAACAACGTTCATACAGGGACAGTAACACAACAACCTAGTATACAGAGATGTAACACAACCTATGTACAGTGAGACTTAACACAAAAACATTAGTACAGGGATAGCTAACACAACAGTCTTAGTAAAGGGAGAGTAAACACAACCTTAGTACAAGGAGAGTTAACACAACCTTAGTACGGGGAGAGTTAACACAACTTTAGTACAGGGAGAGTTAGCACAACCTTTGTACAAGTAGACTTAACACAACAACCTTCGTACAGGAGAGTTAACAGATCATTCGTATAGGGAGAGTTAAGACAACAAGCTTCATACAGACAGAGTAAACACAACCTTAGTACAGGGATAGCTAAGACAACAACCTTAGTACAGGGAGAGTTAACGCAAACTGAGTATAGGAAGAGGTATCACAACAGTCTTAGTACAGGAGAGGTAACACAATCTTAGTACAGGGACAGTTAACACAACAACCTTAGTACAGGAGAGTTAACAAACCTTAGTACGGGGAGAGTTAACACAACCTTAGTACGGGGAGAGTAAACACAATTTTTGTACAGGGAGAGTTAACACAAAAACCTTCATACAGGGAGAGTTAACACAACATTAGTACAGGGAGATTTAACACAGTCTTAGTACAGGCAGGGGTAACACAAACTTAGTACAGGGAGAGTTAACACAACCTTAGTACAGGGGGAGCAAACAGAACTATCTTAGTACAAGGAAAGTAAACACAACAACCTTAGTACAGGGAGAGTTAACACACCCTTAGCACAGAGGGAGTTAACACAATCTTCGTACAGGAAGAGTTAACACAACAACCTTAGTACAGGGAGAGTTAACACAATATTAATACAGGGAGATTTATCACAGTCTTAGCACAGGGAGAGTTGACACAATAACCTAGCACAGGGAGAGTTAACACATCCTTCTCAGTGAGGGTTAACACAAAGTTAGCACAAAGAGACTTAACACAACGTTAGCAAAGAGAGTTAGCACAACATTTGTGCAAGAAGACTTAACACAACAACCTTCGTACAGGGAGAGTTAACACAACAACCTTCGTACAGGGAGAGTTAACGCAACAACTTCAGATGGAGAGTTAACAGAATCTTAGTTCAAGGAGAGTCAACACAACCTTAGTACAGGGAGTTAACACAACAACCTAAGTACAGGGTGAGTTAACACAACTTTAGTACAGGGAGAGTTAAGACAACAACCTTAGTCCAGGGAGAGTTAACACAACCTTAGTCCAGGGAGAGTTAACAGAACAACTTTCATAAAGGGAGAGTTAACACAACCTGAGTACAGGGAGAATTAACGCAACCTTAGTACAGGAAGAGTTAACACAATAACCTCAGCCCAGGGAGCATTAACACAACCGTAGTACAGGGAGAGTTAACACAACCACCTTAGTACATGGAGAGTTAAAACACCTTAGCACAAGGAGAGTTAACAGAAACTTAGCATAGAGGGAGTTAACACAAACTAAACAATGAGGGAGTGAAGACAACATTTGTACATGGAGATCTAACACAACATGCTTTGCATAGGGAGAGGTAACATAACTTTCGTACAGGGAGAGTTAAGACAACAAGCTTCATACAGGAATGAGTTAACACAACCTTAGTACAGGGAGAGTTAACACAACCACCTTAGTACAGGGAGCGTTAACACAACTCCCTTAGCACAGGGAGAGTTAACACAATAACCTTAGCACAGGGAGAGTTAACATAACAACCTTAGTACAAGGAGAGTTTAAACAGCCTTAGCACAGGGAGAGTTAACACAAATTTAGTACAGAGAGAGTTAACACAACCTAAGCAATGAGAGAGTTAGCACATAGTTTTTACAGGGAGGCTTAACACAACAACCTTCGTACAGGGAGAGTTAACACTACCTTAGTACAGGGAGAGTTAACACAACAACTTTAGTTCAGGGAGAGTTAACACATCCTTAGCACAGATAGAATTAACACAAACTTAGCACAGAGAGTGTTAACACAACCTTTGTACAGGGAGAATTAAGACAACAACCTTCTAACAGGGAAACTTAACACAACCTCAGGGAGGGTTAAGACAAGAAGCTTCATAGATGGAGAGTTAACACAACCTTAGTACAGGCAGAAGCTTCATAGATGGAGAGTTAACACAACCTTAGTACAGGCAGAGTTAACACAACAACCTTAGCACAGGGAAAGTTAACACAAACTTAGCACAGAGAGCATTAACACAACCTATGCAATGAAAGAGTTAACACAAAATTTGTACAGGGAGAGTTAACACAACAACCTTCATAAAGGGAGACTTAACACAACCTGAGTCCTGGGGGAGTTAACACATGGTTAGTACAGGGAGACAAACACAACAACCTTAGTACAGGGATAGTTAACACAACCTTTGTACCCGGAGACTTTACACAACAACCTTCATACAGGGAGAGTTAAGGCATCAAGCCTCATACAGGGAGAGTTAACAGAACATTAGACGGGGAGAGTTAACACAACCTTAGTACAGGGAGAGTTAACAGCACCTTAGTACTGGGAGAGTTAATAGAACCTTAGTACAGGGAGAATTAACACAACAACCTTAGTATAGGGAGAGTTAACGCAACCTTAGTACAGGGAGATTTAACACAAACTTAGTACTGGTGGAGTTAAAAACAACAATTTTATGGGGAGAGTTAACACAACCTTAGTACAGGGAGAGTTAACACAACCTTTTTACAGGGAGACTTAACACAGCAACACTCTTACAGAGAGACTTAACAAAACAACTTAATACAGGGAGAGTTAACACAACCTTAGTACAGGGAGAGTTAACACAACAGCCTTATTTCAGGGAGAATTCACACAATCTTAGCACAGAGAGAGTTAACACAACCTTTGTACAGGGAGAGTAAACACAATCTTTGTACAGGGAGACTTAACACAACATTCTTCATACAGAGCAGAGAGAATTAACACAACAAGCTTAGTACAGTGAGAGTTAACACAACACCTTCATACAGGGTGAGTTAACACAACCCTAGACAGGGGGAGTTAACACAACCTTGGTACAGGAAGAGTTAACATAACCTTTGTACAGGTAGACTTAACACAACAACCTTCGTACAGGGAGAGTTAACACAACTTTCATACAGGGAGTTAACACAACAAACTTAGTACAGGGAGAGTTAACACACCAACCTTAGTAAAGGGAGAATTAACACAACAATCTTAGTACAGGGAGAGTTAACACAACAACCTTCTTACAGGGAGCGTTAACACCACCTTAGTACAGTGTGAGTTAACACAACAAACTTAGTACAGAGAGAGTTAACACACCAACCTTAGTAAAGGGAGAATTAACACAACAATCTTAGTACAGGGAGAGTTAACACAACCTTAGCACATGGAGATTTAACACAAACTTAGCACAGAGAGATTTAATACAACCTAAGCAATGAGAGAGTTAACAAAACATTTGTATAGGTAGACTTAACACAAAAATCTTAGTACAGGGAGAGTTAACACAACCTTAGCACAGGGAGAGTTAACACAACATTTGTACAGGGATAGTTAACACAATCTAGTACATGGAGAGCTAACATAACAACCTTAGTACAGCAAGAGCTAACACAACCTTCGTACAGGGAGAGTTAAGACAATAAGGTTCATAAAGGGAGAGTTAACACAACAACCTTAGTACAAGGAAAGTTAACATAACCTTAGTATAGGGAGCGTTAACACAATTTTAGTACAGGGAGTGTTAACACAACCTTCGTACCGGGAGAGTTCACACAACCTTAGTACAGAGAGTTCACACAACCTTAGTACAGGGAGAGTTAATACAACAACCTTTGTACAGGGAGAGTTACCACAACCTTTGTACAATTTTAGTACAGGGAGAATTAACACAACTTTAGTACATGGAGTGTGAGCACAACCTTCATACAGGGTTAGGTGTTAAGGCATCAAGCTTCATACAGGGAGAGTTAACAGAACATTAGATGGGGAGAGTTAATACAACCTTAATACAGGGAGAGTTAACAGAAACTTAGTACTGGGAGAGTTAACAGAACCTTAGTATGGGGAGAGTTAACACAGCAACCTTAGTATAGGGAGAGTTAACGCAACCTTAGTACAGGTGGAGTTAAAAAAAACAACCATTTTATGGGGAGAGTTAACACAACCTTTTTACAGGGAGAGTTAACACAGCAATACTCTTACAGGGAGACTTAACAAAACAACCTTAATACAGGAAGAGTGAACACAACAGCCTTATTTCAGGGAGAATTCACACAATCTTAGCACAGAGAGAGTTAACACAACCTTTGTACTGGGACTTAACACAACAACCTTCATACAGGGAGAGTTAACACAACTTTCAGACAGGGAGAGTTAAGACAACAAGCTTCATACAGGGTGATTTAACACAACCTTAGTACAGGGAGAGTTAACACAATCTCTGTACAGGTAGACTTAACACAACATTCTTCATACAGGGAGAGTTAACACAACTTTCGTACAGGGAGTTAACAACTTTAGTACAGGGAGAGTTAACATAAGTACAGGGAGAATTAACACAATATTAGTACAGGGAGAGTTAACACAACCTTCATACAGGGAGCATTAACACAACATTAACTAAGTGTGAGTTAACACAACAAACTTAGTACAGGGAGAGTTAACACACCAACCTTAGTAAAGGGAGAATTAACACAACAATCTTAGTACAGGGATAGTTAACACAATCTTTGTATCTGGAGACTTTACACAACAACCTTCGTATAGGGAGAGTTAAGGCATCAAGCTTCAAACGGGGAGAGTTAACAGAACATTAGACGGGGAGAGTTAACACAACCTTAATACAGGGAGAGTTAACAGCACCTTAGTACCAGGAGAGTTAATAGAACCTTAGTACAGGGACAGTTAACACAACAACCTTATTTCAGGGAGAATTCACGCAATCTTAGCACAGAGAGAGTTAACACAACCTTAGCACATGGAGATTTAACACAAACTTAGCACAGAGAGATTTAATACAACCTAAGCAATGAGAGAGTTAACACAACATTTGTATAGGTAGACTTAACACAACAATCTTAGTACAGGGAGAGTTAACACAACCTTAGCACAGGGAGAGTTAACACAACATTTGTACAGGGATAGTTAACACAATCTAGTACAGGGAGAGTTAACACAACAACCTTAGTACAGGGAGAGTTAACACAACCTTAGTACAGCGAGATTTAACGCAACAACCTTAGCACAGGGATAGTTAACACAACCTTAGTAGAAGGAGAGTTAACAAAATCTTAGTACAGGGAGAGTTAACACAACAACCTTAGTACAGGGAGAGTTAAGACCACCTTTTTACAGGGAGAGTTAACACAACAACTGTAGTACGGGGAGAGTTAAAACAACCCTAGCACAGGGAGAGTTAAAACAAACCTAGCACAGAGGGAGTTAACACAACCTAAGCAATGAGAGAGTTAACACATTTGTACAGGGAGACTTAACACAACAACCTTCGTACAGGGAGAGTTAACACAACCTTAGTACAGGGAGAGTTAACACAACAGCCTTCATACAGGGAGAATTAATACAACCACCTTTGTACAGGGAGAGTTAGCACAACAATCTTTGTACAGGGAGAGTTAACAAAATCTTAGTACAGGGGGAGTTAACACAACAACATTCATACAGGGAGACTTAACACATCCTTTTTATAGGGAGAGTTAAGACAACAAGCTTCATATAGGGAGAGTTAACACAACGTTAGTCCAGGGAGATTTAACAGCACCTTAGTACAGTGAGAGTTAACACAGCAATCTCAGTAAAGGGAGAGTTAACACAATCTTATACAGGGAGAGTTAACACAACAACCTTTTTACAGGGAGAGTTAACACAACCTTAGTACAGGGAGAGTTAACACAACCATTTTACAGGGAAAGTTAACACAACCATTTTACAGGGAGAGTTAACACAACCATTTTACAGGGAGAGTTAACACAACAACCTTCGTAGAGGGAGACTTAACACAACAACCTTCAAACAGGAAGAGTTAATATCACTTTAGTACAGGGAGAGTTAACACAACAACATTAGTTCAGGGAGAGTTAACACAACCTTAGCACAAAGAGAATTAACACAACCTTAGCTCAGAGAGAGTTAAGACAAGCTTTGTATGTGGAGACTTAACACAGCAACCTTCGTACAGGGAGAGTTAACACAACCTTCGTACAGGGAGAGTTAAGACAATAAGGTTCATACAGGGAGAGTTAACACAACAACCTTAGTACAAGGAGAGTTAACATAACCTTAGTATAGGGAGAGTTAACACAATTTTAGTACAGGGAGTGTTAATACATCCTTCGTACAGGGAGAGTTAACATAATCTTCGTACAGGGAGAGTTAACACAATGTTAGTACAGGGAGAGTTAACACAAGCTTTGTAGGGGGAGAGTTAACACAACCTTAGTACAGAGAGTTAACACAACAACCTTTGTACAGGGAGAGTTACTACAACCTTTGTACAATTTTAGTACACAATTTTAGTACAGGGAGAATTAACACAACCTTAGTACATGGAGTGTTAACACAACCTTCGTACAGGGAGAGTTATCACAACAACCTTAGTAGAAGGAGAGTTAACATAACCTTAGTATAGGGAGAGTTAACACAATTTTGGTACAGGGAGTGTTAACACAACGTTCGTACCGGGAGAGTTCACACAACCTTAGTACAGAGAGTTCACACAACCTTAGTACAGGGAGAGTTAATACAACAACCTTTGTACAGGGAGAGTTACCACAACCTTTGTACAATTTGAGTACACAATTTTAGTACAGGGAGAATTAACACAACTTTAGTACATGGAGTGTGAGCACAACCTTTGTACAGGGAGAGTTAACACAACAACCTCAGTACAGGGGGAGTTAGGACAACCTTTGCACGGGACTAGTTAACACAACCTTAGTAGAATACCAAGTAATGAAAGGGTGACAACAGGGGATACAACCTCAATCAAGTAAGAGGCGGTGTAACTATAACAGAGCACTAACCATACAAACTCGCGCAGATTTAGTATGATTTTAACGGGATTTTATAGATAGAGCTTGTCGGTAAACGGATAGAACTTTACTCCAGGGGCCTTACCCCCAGGAGACTGTTGGCAGTGTCGGGGCGCGTTTTTGGTTGTCACAGCCGGGACGGGGGCGCCCCTGGCCTGTGGCAGGTGGAGACCAGAGACGTTGCCCATCGCCCCACGGTGCACAGCACGCCCGGGCCCAGAGGGTCTTCCGGCCCCCGATGGCAGCCGTGCTGAGGTCCGGGAGCCCTGGCTTCACGGATAACACTTGGTAGGACCCTCATCACAGGGTACGAGTTAACACAGCCTGACGACAGGCCCCCGGTCCCCTCGGGCCGCGTGCATCTTTGGGGCTGTGCGCAGCGAGCTCAGCGCGGGAGGAAACTGTCGCCTCGACGGTCGCGTTGGACGCAGGCGGACCTGCCGCTCTTCACGTCCAGGCACGTGCGGAGCCGGCGCTCGTCATGCGTGTGCCGTGACCATGCTGTGGGTCGCGCCTGTCTCCAAGGGCCATCTGCCCACGTGGGACGCGAGTGGCCACGGTCAGCGCGGTCGCCCCGACCCTGCAGCCATGCGAAACACTGTGCAAGAGGGAAAAGCACAACGCGATGATGATTTGCCGGTTCTTGGAAGACTTTGCGCATCACTTGCAGGCGCGAGCTGTGAAGGTCCCCACACGGAGCCGTGGGCACCCCGTAAGCGACAGGCGTCGCGGCTCGGAGGCCCCCTTGCAGCGAGGGTCGCTGCCAAGAGTCGGGCGCAAAGGGTGAAGCTGTGGGAAGGCCACGTGGCCGTGCACGTGCCTCTGTGTGTCCCCGGCCGTCGCGTGTCCTCCTCTTTGGGGCGCGGGGCTTCCTTCTGACGCTGCGTCTTCGCCGGGACGGGTCCCAGGCTGTTGCTTTGCGGGGCGATGCTGTTCGGGGCCCGACGGCGGGGCAGGCGGGGGGCGCTTTGTTGAGCATCTTGTGGAGCCAGACGGGGTGGGGGTGGGGGTGGGGGTGGGGGGGACGGCGGGAGGCGGTACCCCAGAGCCGCTCGCTCGGGCGCCCCCTTGCGGGCTGCCCAGCCGCGGGAGGGGCTCGTCGCGCCCTGCTTGCTCCGGGCCGCCCGCCCGCCAGCCCTGGCCCCCGCCCGCCCTGAGGACCAACCTGTCCGCTGGATGGCGACACCCTGGACAGCTGGGCGACCCCACAGCGCCCCCAGCGGCAGGAACAGGTGCTACCCGAGAGCACAGTGGAAGCGGATTCGTATTTGGTTTGGTTTTGTTTCGTTTTTTGTTTTACCTTGTTTTATTCTACTTTATTTTACTTTATTTTGTTTTCTTTTATTTTTTATTTTGTTTTGTTTTGTTTTGTTTTATTTTATTTTATTTTTTGTTTTACCTTGTTTTATTCTACTTTATTTTACTTTACTTTATTTTATTTTCTTTTATTTTGTTTTCTTTTATTTTTTATTTTGTTTTGTTTTATTTTATTTTTTGTTTTACCTTGTTTTATTCTACTTTATTTTACTTTATTTTATTTTGTTTTCTTTTATTTTTTGTTTTGTTTTGTTTTATTTTATTTTATTTTTTGTTTTACCTTGTTTTATTCTACTTTATTTTACTTTATTTTATTTTGTTTTCTTTTATTTTTTATTTGTTTTGTTTTGTTTTTGTTTTATTTTGTTTTATATTGTTTTATTTTATTTTTTGTTTTATTTTGTTTTATATAGTTTTCTTTTGTTTTATTTTATTTTTTGTTTTTTGTTTTATATTGTTTTATTTTCTTTTGTTTTATTTTCTTTTGTTTTGTTTTATTTTACTTTATTTTTTCTTTTCTTTTATTTTGTTTTATTTTTTGTTTTATTTTATTTTGTTTCGTTTTGCTATGTGTTTTTTTTTTTTTCTTTTTTTTTAATTTTTTTTTTTTTCAACGTTTATTTATTTTTGGGACAGAGAGAGACAGAGCATGAACGGGGGAGGGACAGAGAGAGAGGGAGACACAGAATCGGAAACAGGCTCCAGGCTCTGAGCCATCAGCCCAGAGCCTGACTCGGGGCTCGAACTCACGGGCCGCGAGATCTTGACCTGGCTGAAGTCGGATGCTCAACCGACTGCGCCAGCCAGGCGCCCCATCGTTTTGCCATGTTTTATTTTATTTTATTTTGTTTTATTTTATTTCATTTTTTGTTTTATTTTATTTTGTTTTGCTTTGTTTTATTTTACTTTATTTTTTGTTTTATTTTGTTTTATATTGTTTTATTTTCTTTTCTTTTATTTTTTGTTTTATTTTATTTTGTTTTGTTTTATTTTATTTTGTTTTGTTTTATTTTATTTTGTTTTATTTTATTTTGTTTTGTTTTGCTATGTTTTATTTTGTTTTATTTTATTTTATTATATTTTATTTCATTTCATTTCATTATATTTAATTTTATGTTATTTTGTTTCATTTTGTTTTGTTTTATTTCATTTCATTTTACTTTATTTCATTTCATTGTATTTTGTTTTGTTTTATTTTATTTATCTTATTATATTTCATTTCATTATATTTTATGTTATTTTGCTTTGTTTTGTTTTATGTTTTATTTTATTTTATTTATTTTATTATATTTCATTTCATTATATTTTATTTTGTTTTGTTTTGCTTTGTTTTATTTTATTTCATTACATTTCATTTTATTTTATTTCATTTTATTCTATTCTATTTTATTTTATTTTGTTTTGTTTTATTTCATTCCATTTTATTTTATTTTATTTTATTTTGTTTTCTTATGTTTTATTTTATTTATTTTATTTTATTACACTTTATTTTATTTTATTTTATTTATTTGTTTTATTTTATTCTAATTTATTTTCCCTGTTCCTTATTTTGTATTTAAATTTAACTTAATTTTTTCTTTTCTTTATTTCATCTTACTTTACTTTATATTTTAATTAGTTTTATTTATTTATTTATTTATTTTTAGTTTTTTTTAATGTTTATTTATTTTTGAGACAGAGTGCGAGTCAGGGTGGGGCAGAGAGAGAGGGAGACGCAGAATCTGAAGCAGGTTCCAAGCTCTGAGCTGTCAGCACAGAGCCTGATGTGGGGCTCGAACCCACGAACCCGCGAGATTGTGACCTGAGCCAAAGTTGGACGCTTAACCGACTGAGCCACCCAGGCGCCCCCCTTTTTTTTTTAATTTTTTTAAATGCTTATTTATTTTTGAAACAGAGGGAGACAAAGCCCGAGTGAAATTTTATATTTTATTTATTTGTTTCATGTACTAGATTCTGTTCTGTTTAAAATATTTATTCAAATTTTATTTATTTTATTTGTTTTATGTACTCTAGTCTAAATATTTAAATACCTTAGTATTTAAAATATTAATTTAACATATTCAAATATTTGTGTAAGTTCTGTTTAAACACTTTTTTTGTTTTCAATTTAAAAAATTAATGGAGGTTTCAATTTAAAATTTAATTTGACAATGTTATTTTTTTTATTTTTAAACATTTTTTTAATTTTTAATTTTTTTGAAAATGTTATTGTTTTAAAATAGAAATACCACAAAGTTCACTGTTTTAATTGTTTTGCATGCACAGACCTGTGGCTCTGAGCCCATTCACACTGTTTTGCACTTATCACCACCATCTGTCTCCAGAACTTTCCATCTTCCTAAACTGAAGCTGTGTCCCCATGAACCACTGACTCCCCGTCCCCGTCCCCAGCCCCTGTCTCCACCATCTAGTCTCTGTCTCTATGGATGAGACTCCTCTAGGGACGCCATATACGTGGGATCACACAGGATCTGTCCTTCTGTGTCTGGCTTATGTCACTGAGCATCATGTCCCCAAGGTCCATGCACGTGGTAGCAGGTGCAGAATGTCCTTCCTTTTCAAGCCTGCAGAATAGTCCACTGTGTGCATGGACCACAGTCTGCTTATCCTTCCATCCATCCGTGGACACTTGGTTCTTCCACATCTTGGCTCCCGTGGACAACGCTCCAGTGAGCACGGAACCACAAGTGTCTTTTCCAAGGTCCACTTAGAATTCCTTGGAGTCCACACGCAGAAGCAGAACTCCTGGTTTCCACAACTGTTGCATCTGAGTTTTTAAGGAACTGCCATAGCGTTCTCCATGGCAGCACTGTGTCCTCTGAACTCACATCCCTGCCTCCCCGCGCTTCTGTGAGTGTGGTCCCCAGGACGCTCGCTCACCGCTGGCCCCTTGTTTCCGAGGTTCTGTTTGCCGCCTGTGAGCTGGGTGTGTTTGACCTCCTCTCCGAGTCCCCGGAGCCCCTGGGCTCCGAAGCAGTGGCTGTGCGTCTGGGCACCAGCTCCCATGGGACACGGCTCCTGCTGGACACCTGCGTGTCCCTGAAGCTGCTTCAGCTGGAGACGAGCAGAGGAAAAGGTAAGCCGGCTTGGCATTTCAATACGTACGCGGCACAATTTTCCCGTGAGGAACCAGAGAATAAGTATTTCCAGCCGTGTAGGACATGTTGAAGCAGCTTTGGGCTCACGGAGGCTTTATGTAAATGAGCGGGCGTGCCTGGATTTCAATAAAACTTTATTTACAAACACAAGCAGTGGGCCACATTTACTGCCCAGGCTGTACTTTGCTGACCGCATTCTAGGGGTCTCCAAGGGCTGGTGCATGCATTGCTACCCTCACGAGTTATCCAGTGAGCAAGCAAAAAATGGGGGGAAAGCACCCACAAGGGACTAATTTTCAATCAAACTAAATCTATCCCGTTAAAGAGTTGCCATTCGATAGGATGTTATATATTTTGGTGTTGAGATGGCTTTTCTCTTATGAAATGTGGTGATGGTGGGTTCTGTTTTGCTTTTAATGCCCTAACTTGGCAAAATTCAAGATTTTAGCTGTATGTTGCTCGTTCTGTCCATTTTTAGGACGGGAGATTCATGAACCCCGGTTCCCAGGACAGGAGACAAGGACGCACGCTCAGGCACCGGATTGGCCATTTACAGACGTGCAGGGATGGGGTAGCTCGCAGCCGGGACTTGCCTCAAAGCTGCACGGTGGCCTCTGGGCGTATGACAGTGACTTAGAATCCAACCTTTTCTTTGTGTTTCTTTGCAGCTTTATATCAAAACACAGAGCTCTCCAGCACCTACCTGGTCAAGGCCAGTCCCAAGTACCAGGGCAACATGCTTCTGTACCTGGCCAGGACGACGTACCTGTGCTGGGGCCACCTAGCCCAGGCCGTGAGGTGGGTGAAGGGTCGGAGGCGTGGACGGGGACCCAGGGTTCCCTGCAGGCTGGTTTCAGGGCATCTGTGCAGTTGAACTGCCAACTTTCCCTTAGAATCAAATGGAACCCTGCTGGGTCTGGGGTCCAGAGCAGGTGTGAGAAACCCCCTGGTCCTAACCGACATAATTCACGTAGTGCTAATCTGTCCTGATAAGTCCTTGACCTTCAGTGGTGCCCAGGGAAAGGGCCTTGGGCTGAGGAAGCAAAGTGGGGAAGGGGGTGTACAATAAGATACTGCTCCCACAACTATTCTTGGGGTTGGCACTGGGGGCGTCTGTGGCTGGACCAGACTCTGAGGTGGGGTGTCCTGGGCTGTGCAGGGAGTTGAGCAGCATCCCTGGTCTTCTCCCACCATGTGTTGGTACAATCATTCCAATTATGATAATTAAAAAAATGTCCCGACATTTCAAGTGCCTCTTGGGGACAGAATCACCTGCAAGTGGAAACTGCTGACATAGACAGATGGGTGGGTAGGTGGGTAGATAATAGATACATGGATGTGTGGATGGATAGCTAGATACATCGATATGATGGATCATGGATAGATATAGGGATGGATGGATAGATAGATAGATAGATAGATAGATAGATAGATAGATAGACAAGATATATGGATAGTTGCATGGGTGGATGGATGGATGGATGGATGGATGGATGGGTGGATGGATAGATAGATAGATAGATATAATGGATGGGTGAATGGATAGATAGATAGATAGATAGATAGATAGATAGATAGATAGACAAGATATACGGATAGATGCATGGGTGGATGGATGGATGGATGGGTGGGTGGATGGATAGATAGATAGATAGATAGATAGATAGATAGATAGACAAGATATATGGGTAGGTGCATGGGTGGATGGATAGATAGATAGATAGATAGATAGATAGACAAGATATACAGATAGATGCATGGGTGGATGGATGGATGGATGGATGGATAGATAGATAGATAGATACATAGATACATAGATACATAGATATGATGTATGGGTAGATGGATGGATGGATGGATAGATAGATAGACAGACATCATGGATAGATGGGTAGATAGATAGACAGACAGACATGATGGATGGATGGGTACCTGGATGGATGGATAGATAGATAGATAGATAGATAGATAGATAGATAGATAGATAGACAGACAAGATATATGGGTAGGTGCATGGGTGGGTGGATGGATAGATAGATAGATAGATAGATAGATAGATAGATAGATAGATAGATAGATAGACAAGATATACGGATAGATGCATGGGTGGATGGATGGATGGATGGATGGATTAATGGATGGATGGATGGATGGGTGGATGGATAGATAGATAGATAGATAGATAGATACATACATACATATGATGTATGGGTAGATGGATGGATGGATGGATAGATAGATAGACAGACATCATGGATAGATGGGTAGATAGATAGATAGACAGACAGACATGATGGATGGATGGGTACATGGATGGATGGATAGATAGATAGATAGATAGATAGATGATAGATAGACATGATGGATGGATGGGTAGGTAGATAGATACACAGACAGACATGATGGATGGATGGGTAGATGGATGGATGGATAGATGATACATACATACATACATACATACATACATGTGATGGATGGATGCATGGATAGGGAGGTAGATCAATAGTAGATAGATATTGATAGATATTAATAGACAGATATTGATGAATAGGTATAGACACGTGACAGATACTGATAGGCCTTGGTAATAGCGTAGCATGGGCCCTTCTGTCCCCAGATGGCGGCCGACAAGTCCTCTGGCCCCAGCGTCGCCCAATCGCACATCACTTCCTGCTCCCTTTATGCGGTCGTTAGATTCTGTCCCTCCTCGCTCACACGGCAAAGCCAGGCTACACGTGTGGCCCGTGGCCCTGGACATGCGTGTGTTCCGCACCAGAAGGGGGTCCGTGCCCACGTTTGGTCACTGAGTTCTGTCCCTGTGTGTTCTGTCTGTGACGGGAGGTGGGAAGTTCGACCCCTTGTGTGTGCCTGCTGGTTTCCCGACTGTGTCAGGCCCTGGGTGACCGCGTCCTGCCTGTTTGCAGGGACGGCAAGAACCAGTACCAGGAGGCGTTTGGGGTTCCCTCCAACGAACTCTTCACGGCCATCTACAGGTAATGCCCCACGTGGCCGCTTACAGGATGACGTTTACGTCACACATCCTCGCGGGGCTGAATCCATGTTCCAACAGAGCCAAACACAAGCAAGTTGATACTTAAAACAAAACAAAACAAAACAAAACAAAGCAAAAAAAAGCAGCCGACTTTGCTGCTGTGATGTCTGTGCTGGTGAGTTTCCTGAGCAGGTAGTGGGTTCGCTCCAGGCTGAACACGGGTGTGGTGTGGACGTGGGGTCTGGTGTTGAAGTTCTGAGCTGCTGATGCCCCAGTGGCTGTTTCCAGGGTTCCCGGGTGGCTAACGGCCGGGAAAGAAGGACAGGCAGGGGGCTGGGAAGTCCTCTGGGCTGTGCCTCCACTCGCCTCTTGTCCTTCCAAGACCCCTGCTTCTATGGCCACCCTTGTCCCCATGTCCCCCGGCTCCCGCTGTTTGGGGCCACTGCCCGAGGGTGCGTGCACCCAATGACCTGTCACATGGGGTGTGGGACACCTTCCTGAGCTCCCTGAATTCAAACCAGCAGAACCCCGGTTCTGGTGGCAATGGGCCCCCAGAGTGTCTTCCAGAGACCAAGGACCATGACATTGAGCCCCACAGCAGGTGACCTCAGGTGGGTTTGCTGGGCGGCCGAGCAGGGGCTCCCGACAGCACGCGCTGTCCGGGAGGCGCACACATCGATGCCCGCACGCGCGCCTTCCCGACCTGTCTGTGGCGCACGGCTGGTTGCTCGGAGCCCTGCCTTGTCCGCGATGGGCGCACGGGCTGTGGCGTGGCCTTGACGAGCCGGTTTTGCGTGCAGGTCGGAGGGCGAGCGTGTGCAGTTCATGCGCGGTCTGCAGGACGTCTGGAGCGTCAGCGGGAGAGCGGTGCTGGAGGCCTTCGACCTGTCTCCGTTCCGGCTCATCTGCGACGTCGGCGGTGAGCGGGGGCGCCACGCGCGGGACTGGGGCCCTGCGAGCCCGCGAGGCAATACGGTGGGAGTCCCACTGAGGGTCGGGGCGGAAGCGTCCCGTTCCGTGCACCTGTGGGGACGTCAGCTCCTCCCCGAGCACAACCTGCCCTCTGTGGCTCTGACCCGGGGCCTGCGGGCGGGACCCACAATCTGTGCTCCCAGGGACGCCGATCCCGCCCGTGCACGGGCCACGCAGGTGCAGACGCGGCCTGGCTCAGCGGGGCCGGAAAGTTGAGGGGGTGAGCTTCCCAGGTGCCTGCAGGTGCACGCGGAACACGGTCCGGGACCTGGCCGGGGGGCTGTCCTGTCCACACAGGGTACGGACGTGGGGCTCAGCTGAGGTCCAGGCGTTAGCAGCGAGGGTCGGCCGACCCTCTGTGCCTTTTGAGCAAACGCTCTTGCCCTCACCGCGGTGCGCTGCGTTCGCGTCCGAGCCGGCGTCACTGAGCACCAGCCCCCGGGAGGCGCAGGTTCTGGGGGCAGGTTGGAGGCTCGCCGGTTTGGGCCGAGCTGCCTGGGGTGTGGTCCCGGATGCATCGAGGGGCCCGTCGTCTGTCCCCGGTCACCTGCAGGCTGCTCCGGGGCTCTGGCCAAGGAGTGCACGGCCCTGTACCCTGGGTGTCGGGTCACCGTCTTCGACACCCCCGATGTCGTGCGCGCGGCCAAGGAGCACTTCTCATTCCTGGAGGACGACCGCATTCGCTTCTGGGAAGGTGGGTTCGCCTGTGCTGTGCGTGTGCACAGGGACCCGGGGACGCGCCCCCAGGCCGCTCGGGACCTGTCAGTCTTAGGCTTGGGACGCGATCCGGCCGTGCGGTCGACCCTCTACGGCCCAGGGCATCCGCGATGGGAGCCTCCGACCGGTTGGCTGGGGCGCCCTGAAATCCGTGCTTAGGGACCTGTGTGCTCGTGACCTTCGCAAAGAAGATGGAAATGGAAACCGTGTCCCGCGTCCGAAGGACGGAGGGACAGAGAGGGGCCCCAAACACCGTGCCGACTTTTCTGCACCAGGGCTGGGTTTTGGGGTCGCAGCTGGGAACCCCTGGGGACCGTGTGCCACGGCCCAGGTGACCTTGCCATGCTGGGTGCCGTTTTCGCCCGGCGGGGCTGAGTCGTGCGCTGACCCCAGGCCACCTGCCCGTGCCGCAGGAGATTTCTTCAAAGACCCCCTTCCGGAGGCAGAGCTCTACGTCCTGGCGAGGGTCCTGCACGACTGGAGCGACGCGCGATGTGCCCGTTTGCTGGCGAGGATCCGTCGGGCCTGCAAACCAGGTAGCTCTTGGGGCCACGTGTCCGCACAGAGTGGGGACCCTGTTCAGGGGGCCGTGTTGCCGCGGTCTCGTTTGGGTCAAGCCATTCATTGAACCCCCGCGGCGTGCATACCCGTCCTGTGACGCATCACCCTTCAATCCGCGGGAAGTCGAAGGCTCTCATGGTGCACAGCTCTCTCCTGGTTGGACCCCCCCGTGTGGCCGGGCGGGGGTCGCTTTGTGCACACGCTCTTCTCCTGCCTGGTGGAGACCTGGCTGGTGCCCCGGGGGGTCAGGGGGCGTCGGGTGCGGGCCCCGATGAGGGCATAAGGCACCCAGGGCGGCAGGGGACTCAGAGGGGCTGGGGGCTTGGACAGGAGCCGGGGAGGAGAGGGGGGGGGTCCTCAGGCCGGCCCGTCCCTGTCCCTTGCTCACGGCCGCCTGTCCCCGTGACAGGGGGCGCTGTCCTGGTGATTGAAAGCCTCCTGGACGCGGACGGCCGGGGCCCTCTGACCACACAGCTCTACTCGCTGAACATGCTCGTGCAGACAGAGGGCCGGGAGAGGACCCCTGCCCAGTACCTCGCGCTCCTGGGCCCTGCTGGCTTCCGGGACGTGCAGTACAGGAGGACCGGGGGCCTGTACGATGCCATCCTAGGCAGGACGGGGCTCCCTGCCGGCTGCAGCTAGCAGCCCGATCCGAGCACCCCCGAAAAGGGCGACCTCCGTGGGCTTCCTCGTTTGGGGGGCTTGACAAGGGACTGGGGGTCTCTGCTCACGGTTGTGGGATGTGCATCGCTCGGTGCATTTTGCTTTGTTGTGCTTTGTTCTATTCTGCCCTATCCTACCCTAGCCTGTATTCTGTTCTGTGCTATTCTATTCATTCTATTCTATTCTATTCTATTCTATTCTATTCTATTCTATTCTATTCTATTCTCTATTCTGTTATATACAATTCTATTCTGTTCTATTTGATCCTATCCTATTCTATATTCTGTTCCATTCTATTCTGTTCTGTTCTATTCTATTCTGTTCTATTCTATTCTATTCTATTCTATTCTATTCTCTATTCTGTTATATACAATTCTATTCTGTTCTATTCGATCCTATCCTATTCTATATTCTGTTCCATTCTATTCTGTTCTGTTCTATTCTATTCTGTTCTATTCTATTCTATTCTATTCTATTCTATTCTCTATTCTGTTATATACAATTCTATTCTGTTCTATTCGATCCTATCCTATTCTATATTCTGTTCCATTCTATTCTGTTCTGTTCTATTCTATTCTGTTCTATTCTATTCTATTCTATTCTATTCTATTCTATTCTCTATTCTGTTATATACAATTCTATTCTGTTCTATTCGATCCTATCCTATTCTATATTCTGTTCCATTCTATTCTGTTCTGTTCTATTCTATTCTGTTCTATTCTATTCTATTCTATTCTATTCTATTCTATTCGATCCTATCATATCCTGTATTCTGTTCTATTCTGTTCTGTTCTATTCTCTATTCCGTTATACCTCATTCTATTGTGTTCTCTATTCTATTCTATTCTATTTTATTCTCTCTTCTGTTGTATCCAATTCTATTCTTCTTTTCTATTCTACTCTATTCTATTCTATTGTATTGTATTCTATTTCATTTCCAGCTTTCTGACACTATAATTGACAAAATTATACACGTTTAAGCTGTACAACATGGTAATTTGATGTACACACACATTGTGCAGTGACAACCAGAACTGAGCTAATTCACACCCCTCTCCCCCGCCCCGGCCTCACCCCGGTTACATTATGTTGGTGTCGTTGGCAACATTTCAGATCTGATGTCTTAGCCACTTTCAAGTATACGACACAGTGCAGTTCACCATAATCGCCATGCTGAACATGAAGCCCCAGGACTCAGTCCACTCACGCCTGGAAGTTTGTGGCCTGTTGACCACCGTTTCCCGCACCCCACCCCCACGCCTGCACACCACAGCTCTGTCCTCTGCATCGATGACCTTGGTCGTTGCTGGGTTTTTTTTTGGATTCCACCGAGAAGTGAGGCCATATGGTGTTTGCCTTCCTCTGTCGGACTTACTTCCCTCAGCGTCCTCAGGGCAATTTATGTTAACTTTTCTCTCAGTGTGGCAAGCTAGAGCACGAAATTCACCATTTTAAGCCTTCTGTGGTGCACGGCGAGCTGGCATTCAGGACATTCGCCTGGTCGTGCAGGCAGACCCACTGTTTGTGTCCAGAACTTTCTCATCATCAGGTTGAAGCTCTGTCCCCGTGAAACACCAGCTCTCCGTCCACGTTCCCAGTCCCTGGTCCCTCCACCCCCCACCCCCCACCTTACGTTCCGTATCTATGAAGTTGGCTGATCTAGATTAAACTTCACTACTTTAATAATGGGCATGTATCTCTGTGTGTGTTTCCCCAAAATCGTAACCTCTTCAGGACCAGGTGCAGGGTTTTCTGCCCTGAATCTACGCGTTGAGTGGCCCAGACAAAGTAATTCCCGGCCCACAAACTGGCAAGTGCTCTGGGACTTAGGGAATTAAGCCTGGGGACCCGTGACTTCAAGGTGGCCCATTAAAGTGCACCATGCTGGGGGGGCTGGTCCAGCCGGTCTGGTTAAAGCCGACATTGTTCCTGGGGGACGCCATGCCTGGGGACGTGAGCTGTGGGGGGACAGCCTGGCGCTGGGGCCCCCGATCCCAGCATCTGCGGCCACTCAGCACTCGGGCAGGACAGCTGCCTTGATGGACCCCACCCTGCACACAGAAGACAGAGGCTGCACAACCCGTGATGCCCGGAGTATCTTAAAGCTCCCAAAGCGGTGGTTCTCGGCGGGGGTGATTGTGTCCTCCCAGGGGGACACAAGGCAATGGCATCTTGGGCTGTCACTCTGAGGATGGGGTTGACGGTGGGTGGAGACCACAGACCCGGCTCCGTGCCTGGGACACCCCAGCTCACAGGGCCCCAGCCCCACACGTCCACAGCCCTGAGGCCGCGAGATGCTCGGTTAAGAGGGGGCCACATGGGAGCTTCACCGGTGCTCGTGGCTATGGCGACAAGGTTGGCTTTTAGGGTCAGGCAGACCCAGCAGGATGTTGGGGGTGGGCTTGGCCGGAGGGACCCTCCAGGGCGCCAGGAAGCACTTGCCCTGGCTTTTTCCTGTTTCATGTCAGGACAGCCTGCGCGGGAGGGAGGGGGCGCGAATGGGGGACATCCTCCTGTTGCCACGGCGACGCGCGGACCTCTCGGGACCCACCTCCCGTCCGGCAGCAGGTGGCGCTGCGGGGCAGCTGATGGGCCCGGTTCGCGCATCCTGCAAAGGTACCAAATAAGGCAGCGGTGACCCGTTTACTCCCTTACACTTTTCTCCCAGGTCCTCGTCAGGGGACCTGAGCCCCAGAGGCTGCCGACCGGCTCAGTCCCCGCGGGGACGCGCGCGGCTCAGGGGTCGCATCTCCTTTTCTGCGTCCTGTGCGTGCTGTGTCTGAGCCCAGCTTCCCTGCCTCATGCCCAGCACACTTGACCGGAGGCTGGGATGCGCCCCTCGGACCCCATCTGGGTTTCAAAGAGCCACCGGGGCGACGGCAGAACGAGACTTTCTCACTGTGTTTCTTTTATTTTTTTTTTAATGTTTTTAAGTGTTTATTTATTTTTGACCCATAAAGAGACAGAGCGTGAGCAGGGGAGGGGCAGAGAGAGAGGGAGACACAGAATCCGAAGCAGGCTCCAGGCTCTGAGCCATCAGCACAGAGCCTGATGCAGGGGTTGAACTCACCGACTGTGAGATCCTGACCTGAGCCGAAGTCGGACGCTCAACCGACTGAGCCACCCGGGCTCCCCTCACTGTGTTTCTTTTCGCACATACGTGTTCCCGACCAGCGTCCCTGATGCTGGGATGTGGGAGCTGGAGACACAGAACAAGGCACAGCCAACGTGACATCGGGTGGCAGGGGAAGCTGGTCAGCCACACCGAACCCCTTCATGCTGTGCTTGCAAACTGAGAGCTTCCCCGGTTTGTGCGAGACAATTGGACGCTCAGAGACACTTCATAAGGAAATAAAAAAATGATGCAGGGCGCCTGGGGGGCTCAGTCGGTTGAGCATCTGACTTCGGCTCAGGTCATGATCTCACGGCTCATGAGTTCGAGCCCCACGTCGGGATCTGTGCTGACAGCTCAGAGCCTGGAGCCTGTTTCAGATTCTGTGTCTCTCTCTCTCTCTGACCCTCCCCTGCTCACGTTCTGTCTCTCTCTCAGAAATAAATAAACCAGAGCATTACACACGATATTTCCATCATTTCTTCCAGGTCTTACCCTTCCTTCCTTCCTTCCTTCCTTCCTTCCTTCCTTCCTTCCTTCCCTCCTTCCTTCCAAACATGACCTCACGTTGCGAGAGGTCGTTTGCTTTTCATTCGCACGGACGCCAGGTTTAACGCGAGCCAGATTCCCTTCAAAGCAATTTGGGTTTTACTAGGAGTTTCCGGAAATCATGATTTTAGCAAAACCATGTCGTTTTCCCCGCCCCCCCTTCCAAATTTTTATTTAAATTCTAGTCAGAGAAGGGAGCGCCCCGGTGGCTCAGTTGGTTAAATGTCTGCCTCTTGATTTCAGCAGAGGTCACGATCTCCCAGTTTGTGGGTTCGAGCCCCGTGTCAGGCTCTGTGCTGACAGTTTGGAGCCTGCTTGGGATCCTCTCTCTCACAAAGTAAATAAATAAACTTAAAAAAACAAATTCTAGCCACGGAAGCCATATGTCTTAAACCCGACCTAAGACGAGAGGATGACGGAAATAAAATATATAAAGATAGTAATGCCAAACGCCTGAAAAAACTTTTTTTAATTAAAACATTTTTTTCGTTATTTAGTTTTGAAATTGAGAGAGAGAGACACAGAGTGGAGCAGGGGAGGGGCAGAGAGAGAGGGAGACACAGAATCCGAAGCAGGCTCCAGGCTTCAAGCCGTCAGCAGAGTCCGACCTGGGGTTCGAACCCACAAACTGTGAGATCATGACCTGAGCCAAAGTTAGACGCTCAACCAACTGAGCCACCCAGGCGCCCCTGAAAAAAACATTAAAAGAAAAAAAATTAAAACATTGTTAAAAATGCCCGATGGGTTGTATTCCTGAGGCTACTTCACGGAGGATAGATTTCTTTTTTTTTTTTTTTTCAACGTTTATTTTTTTTTTGGGACAGAGAGAGACAGAACATGAACAGGGGAGGGGCAGAGAGAGAGGGAGACACAGAATCGGAAACAGGCTCCAGGCTCCGAGCCATCAGCCCAGAGCCTGACGCGGGGCTCGAACTCACGGACCGCGAGATCGTGACCTGGCTGAAGTCGGACGCTTAACTGCGCCACCCAGGCACCCCAAATAATTGAATCTAATTTCTTTTTTTTTTTTTTTTTTAAATTTTTTTTTTTCAACGTTTATTTATTTTTGGGACAGAGACAGAGCATGAACGGGGGAGGGGCAGAGAGAGAGAGGGAGACACAGAATTGAAAACAGGCTCCAGGCTCTGAGCCATCAGCCCAGAGCCTGATGCGGGGCTCGAACTCACGGACCGCGAGATTGTGACCTGGCTGAAGTCGGACGCTTAACCGACTGCGCCACCCAGGCGCCCCGAATCTAATTTCTTAAGTATCGATTGTACTGTTTGGAGCAGACTTGTTCAGAAGAAAGGTCACACAAAAACACAACTGGGCATGGCCGCTTTGGGGTTAAAAGAAAAACACTGAGTTTCAAAAGGTTGCCCCAGAAAACGGGAACCCCGCGCCCTGTGATTCTGGGACAGTAGAAGCTTCCACACTGGGACAAGGTCAGCTGAACTAAACACTTCCCAGAGGAAGTGGTTAGGTTCCTTGGAGAGCCTCTCCTTGGGGCCCCGTGCCCGCACACAGTAGAACCCTTTCGCGTGCAGGGGACAGTTGCGTGCAGCCCCAGCTCCCATCAGGATACCGAGGGTGTCTTGGCCCTTATTTCTGCTATGAATTGCATTTCTTGTTTTTCTCTCCCCCCTCCTGGAAAACCGTCAATCTGCACGAAAAACCACGAAGAAACAAGTACATTATTGAAGGAAGCAGCGGTAGAGGGCGCCGACAACACTGCTGTGTTTGCAGAGCCTTCCCGCGCTGGATCTCGCGCGCATACTGGTCGTGCGTGTGCGGGAGACGCCTTAGGTTTCTTGCAGATTCTGCCTGAGCCATCGCTGCACGGCTCTGAGCCCTGGATGATTGACAGCGGGCATCACAATGACTTCCGGGTGGGCTCAGCCAATGGGAGGCAGCGGCAGGAGGGAAGGGGGCGGGACCAGAGAGAGGAGCCGGAGGATTTCTTCCTCGTCTGCTCCCTGCTGCTGGCTGGTCAGGATCCGCAGGCGTCTGGGTGCTTGTCCCCGAGCGGACCCTCTTAGACCTGCTCCCTCCTTCGCTGCGTGAGGCCTCGGGGTGCATCACCCTGCCTCGGGGATCCCCTTTCACAGAACCCACCTTGCTGGACTGTCCCATCTGAGATTCCTGAGACATTGACCCACGCGGAACGGAATCCCGTAGGTGTCTGAGTGCAAAGCTGTGCAAACGGGTGTTACTTTCTCCTTAGCACAACTTGGCTTCAGCAGTGGGACCATAGCTTGGCAGTTTCTTTTTCTTTCTTTTTTTTTTTTTTTTTTTAATTTTTAGACATTTTATTTTAGACATTTTATTTTTATTTTATTTTTAATTCAATTTAATTTAGTTTAATTTAATGTCGTGTTTTTATTTTATTTTTAATTCAATTTAATTTAGTTTAATTTAATGTTGTGTTTTTATTTTATTTTTTTTATTTTTTTTATTTTTTTTATTATTTTTTTATTTTTTTAATTAAAAAAAAATTTTTTTTTTCAACGTTTATTTATTTTTGGGACAGAGAGAGACAGAGCATGAACGGGGGAGGGGCAGAGAGAGAGAGGGAGACACAGAATCGGAAACAGGTTCCAGGCTCTGAGCCATCAGCCCAGAGCCTGACGCAGGGCTCGAACTCCTGGACCGCGAGATCGTGACCTGGCTGAAGTCGGATGCTTAACCGACTGCGCCACCCAGGCGCCCCTATTTTATTTTTAATTCGATGTAATTTCGTTTAATTTAATGTCATGTATTTTATTTTATTTTTAATTTAATTTAGTGTAATGCAATGTAATGCAATTTTAGAGGTTTTAAGCAGTCCGTACACCCAATGTGGCACTCAAACTCACAACCCAGAGATCAAGAGAGGCACGCTCCACAGACGCAGCCAGCCCCACGTGGTTTCTTTTTTATTTCCTGGTGTGATTGCTTAACAAACGTGAAGTCATACAGTAGGTTTTTCGGTTTTTGTGTGTTTGTTTCGTTTTGTTTTTTTTTTTTTTTAGTAACAAGAGATGTTAGTAGGTTGAAATGCCTACAAAAATAGCCAGGTTTGGAAAAGTAGAAACTTGAATTGCTTTTTATTATTTTTTTAAAGTTGATTTTAATTTTATTTTACAGGAGTGAGAGAGAGCAAGCAGGGGAGGGGCAGAGAGAGAGAGGATCCCAACTGGGATCCAGGCTGTCAGCACAGAGCCCAACACAGGACTTGAACCCGTGAACTGTGAGATGATGACCTGAGCCCAGATCAGGTTGGATACTTATCCGACTCAGCCACCCAGGCGTCCCTCCAATTGCTTTTTAAAAATGTGTCATTTATAGTAAAATCGTTTGCCAGATACCCGGTCCCCAACCCCCCTCAGACCCCAGCAGGCGGGATGGCGGGGCTGGGGGACATTTCCAGGAAGTCAAGTCCATGGCAGGGGACCAGGTGCGAAAGACCAGGTGTCACCGTGCACAGCAGGGGGCGCCCTCGCCTCATTGGCTTTCCATCTGGTGGTCAAGCAGATGGCTCTGTAGAAATTCATCCCGGGGAGTCAACGGTACATTATCTGTCTGTAAACAGATGTTGCCTTAATGAGACCTGTCTCCGTGGCGGCCTCCCCCCACCCCCCTGCCCTGTAGGGTGTCTGTGCTAAGAATTCACAGCCCGAATTAGCCCAGAGGACACCTGTATTTCTCTCCCTGCCTTTTGTCTCCTTATCACAGACCTTCCTATCTGTGCTGCATTTCCAAGCCTGACGGTTTCCAGAGAAATCCGTGCGGCAGAGTGGAGTCGCGGCCCACGGAGCCGCCACACGGGAGGTCCCATGGAGGACGGGAATGGGAGTCCTTGGCTCACTTTAGGGAGCTTGCCGGAGGTCTAGGTCCCAATGTCCCGTGGGGTCCTGAGAAGGCGACATTGCCTGTTGACGGGTGAGGTGACCGTCAACAGGGTGTCGGCACGGGGTGACCAGGGGACGCGGGGTGAGTTCACAACGTGCTGGCGGGGGCTTCGAGGTGGAGACATCACTGTCATACGGAGGAGGTGGCCCAGAGGGGGGAACATGTGAGCAGCTCCCTCAGTGACGATGAGGGGGCGCCTCAGAGCATCATGGTGTCTGAGAGGTGATGACACTGGACGGAGGTGTGCAGGGCAGGAGGCCAGGCCTGGGTGACGGCCAGGCAGGACTCACTGTGCAGGTGGGGCTTCGCGAAACCCAGGACCCCGCTGGCAGAGCTGGTGTGGGGACAGGGCCGTTTGGGCCACAGAGCAACCCATACTCAGGACGGAACCGCAATCCGGGACCTGCAGCCGTGAGGGGGGACATTCGTCACCTGGGTGTCCCCAGCACCCCAGCAGGTGCAATAAAATGTCAGCCTGTCACGGTCATGGGACAAAGACGGTCGTGGAAGGACCTGGGGACATGCTGGCTTCTCCAGGGATTCCGGGTGTAGACGGGCTCGCCCGTGCCCCCGTGCTTGACCTGCTGTTTCCCATGAGGCTGTCGCCGCTGTGTGAATATTGCCTTACGCGTGTGACGTTTCGTGTCTGCGGAGAGATATGTCGTTTCTGCGTTTGTAGGGGCTTCGCCTGGTTTCTGACGCTTTGCTGGTGTAAACGACCCGCTGATGTCCACCTGCACCCCTCCATTCCGTGGTTTGTGTCCCGTGATCAGTGTCTTCGGGCGAGCGTCCAGCTCTCGCTCTTGGCTCTGGGTTCCCACGGTCAATCTGTGTCATCGAATGACCCACGTGGCCCCCAGCGTTCAACGCCTTGTGGCTTTTGCTGCTCGACGTTGGTTTATGCTTTTGGAAATAAAAGCCGATGTCACTTTTCTGTCCCCAAGGGACGGCGAGTCTTCATTCGAATATATTTGGGAGACTGGAAAGTGTTGTTGCAAATAATAGAATTTGCACGGTCGCTCACCTCTCACGCTTTTGCACGCCTGGTTCCTGCGACTCTTCTGTGACCCGTGTGTGGCTTGCTCATGTCCACGTCTGGGCTGGGGCTTTCCGTGGCCCCTCCCACGGGGACCCTTGTTGCAGGGAGAGAGAGAGAGACTTTCTTCCCCCATGCCCTGCCCTGCCCGTTCCATGCTGGGATCTCCGGGCTGGTTTAGGAATTAATACGAGTCAGATGAACACAACCGAAAAAGCAAAGTTTTATTACGCGTGCACGGAAGCCCGATAATGAAATCGAGACCCAAAGACATGATCGACGGAGGCAATTTTCATACATTTTTATACATCTTGGAGAAGGAGAGACAATACGTTTGTGGAAAACAGACGGGACAAGAAACAAACGGGTTTCAGGAGCCATCAGTGGTAAGGAATTCTGAACAGAATGTGGGCCGAGGCGGACCGGAACAATGTAGGTTTTGGGGCGCCCCGGGGGGCTCAGTCGGGTGAGCCTCCGACTTCGGCTCAGGTCACGATGTCGAGGTCCGTGAGTTCAAGCCCCGCATGGGGCTCGTGCTGACAGCTCAGAGCCTGGAGCCCGCTTCCGATTCTGTGTCTCCCTCTCTCTCTGCCCCTCCCCGGTTCATGCTCTGTCTCTCTCTGTCCCCAAAATAAATAAACATTGAAAAAAAAATGAGCTTTAGAATTAAAAAAAAAAAAAAAAAATCTTAGGGGCACCGGGATGGCTCAGTCAGTTGAGCCTCCAACTTCGGCTCAGGTCATGATCTCGCGAGATCTCGCGTGATCTCGCGTGAGTTTGAACCCCGCGTGGGCTCTGTGCTGATGGCTCAGAGCCTGGAGCCTGCTTCCGATTCTGTGTCTCCCTCTCTCTCTGCCCCTCCCCCGTTCATGCTCTGTCTCTCTCTGTCCCCAAAATAAATAAACATTGAAAAAAAAATGAGCTTTAGAATTAAAAAAAAAAAAAAATCTTAGGGGCACCGGGGTGGCTCAGTCAGTTGAGCCTCCAACTTCGGCTCAGGTCATGATCTCGCGAGATCTCGCGTGATCTCGCGTGAGTTTGAACCCCGCGTGGGCTCTGTGCTGATGGCTCAGAGCCTGGAGCCCGCTTCCGATTCTGTGTCTCCCTCTCTCTCTGCCCCTCCCCTGCTCATGCTGTGTCTCTGTCTGTCTCAAATAGATAAATACACTTAAAAAAATTAAAAAAGCAAAGAACTCTGGAGGTCACACAACACAGGTGGGTCCGCAAGGCAGAAGCCAGCAGCCTTCCCGGTGGACAGCATCCGCATCGATGCAGACGAGTAAAGAATAAGAAAAACCATCAGCCATTCTGCACGTTTGCTCTACGGTCTGGGAAGGTGTGTTTGACCCGGGGAAACCCGGTTCCGAGGTGGGCACAGCACGTGATCTGCTTTGCAACTGGCCCCCTTCTCCCTGCAGAGCAAACCCGACATCACACTTTCATTTTCTGCCTTCGCGCTTGGGTTGAGAACGCCGTTCCCTGACTTGAATCAGCAGCGTCAGTTTTGGTGCGTTCTTTCTTTCTTTTTTTCAACCCTCAGTGTGCCCGGGTGAGGTGTGCGATTGATGGCGGGGGGCGGTGCCCCCTCTGGATTTGCCCGTTTGATGTATTTAAATCACTCTTTTATGCTTCCACGCTGTTTTTATTTCTTTTTATAAAAGAAAAAAACAACCCAATAATTTCCCGTCTGTCCTCGGGTGGGAAATTCTTCCCTTTACGCTCTATGTGAGCCCAGGGGACAGACGTGCCCGGAGCCCTCGGGTCTGGTGTTGAGACACAGGATCAGGCTGACCGGGCCGATACAGCGGCTGGACGGCCGGAAGGGTTTGCAGGGGTAACATCCCCAGGGAGGGAAGGCGGGAGCTACGGAACCATCTGGGGGACACCCGGGCTCCTCCGTGCCCAGCTGGCTCCGGGCTCTGGGACACGGTGCGAGGTCGAGGGGTTTGGAGACGTCTTGCCCAACACTGACCGGAATCAGAGTTGTCTTTTCTTTTTTTTTAATGTTGATTTATTAATTTTCAGGGCGCATAATAGTCCAGTGTGTGCATGGACCACAGTCTGCTCCTCCTGCCATGCATCTGTGGACACTCGATTCTTCCACATCTTGGCTCCCGTCAGGTCCCCAGGCTCTCACCGCCTCACGTCCCCACCTGTGCACACGTGTCCTTTGCAAGGTCTTCCTGACAGTGCACGGGCAGCCCCCCGGGGACATGAGCGTCGTCGCTGGGCCGGCCAAGACCCAGCACTGGGAAGGTCTAGGGCGGGAACGTTGACGGGAATTTGGGCTGTGGACGTTGGGGACTAGATCGTGGGCTGAGATGTGTCTCCACCAAAGATCATACGCACACGTCCTAAGGAAACGATGTCGCCGCGGGGCGATATTTGGAGCAGGGGTCTCTTAAGGTAACACGAGGTCATGAGGGTGGCCCTGATCCCATGGGACTGGGGTCCTGATAACAAGACGAGGTCGGGACACAGACACAGAGGGACGACCAGGTGAGGACAAACTGAGAAGACGGAGCCTACACCCAAAGAGAGGCCTCAGGAGGAACCAGCCTCAGCCCGCCTGGACCTCAGATACCGAGCCTCAGCCCTGCCTGGGTCTCAGCCCCCCAGCCTCAGCCCTGCCTGGATCTCAACCCCCCAGCCTCAGCCCTGTCTGGACCTCAGACCCCCAGCCTCCACCCTGCCTGATTCTCAGACCCCCAGCCTCACCCCTCCTGGACCTGAGACCCACAGCCTTGGCCATGCCTGGATCTCAGACCCCTAGCCTCAGCCCTGCCTGGATCTCAGGCTCTCTCCCAGCCTCCCAGACTCACCCCTCCTGGATCTCAGACTCCCAGCCTCAGCCGTGTCTGGATCTCAGACCCTTAGCCTCAGCCCGCCTGGACCTCAGATACCAAGCCTCAGCCCTGCCTGGATCTCAGACTCCCAGCCTCAGCCCTGTCTGAACCTCAGACCCCCAACCTCCACCCTGCCTGGACCTCAGACTCCCAGCCTCAGCCCTCCTGGACCTCAGACCCCCAGCCTTGGCCCTGCCTGGATCTCAGACTCCCAGCCTCAGCCGTGTCTGGACCTCAGACCCCCAGCCTCAGCCCTGCCTGGATCTCAGACTCCCAGCCTCAGCCCTGCTTGGGCCTCAGACTCCCAGTCTCTGCCGTGCCTGGTTTTCAGCCTCGCAGCCTCGGCCCTGCCTGGATCTCAGACCCCCAGCCTCGGCCCTTCCTGGATCTCACAGTCCCAGCCTCGGCCCTGCCTGGATCTCAGACTCTCATCCTCAGCCCTGCCTGTATATCAGACCTCCAACTTCGACCCCGCCTGGATCTCAGCCTCCTGCCCTCCACACTGCCTAGATCTCAGCCTCCCGTTCTTGGCCCTGTCTGGATCTGAGACTCCCAGCCTCAGCCCCTCCGTGATCTCAGCCTCCCAGCCTCCCGTCCTGCCTGGATCTCAGACCCCCAGCCTCAGCCCCTCCTGGATCTCAGACCCCCAGCCTCAGACTTGCCTGGATCTCAGGCTCCCTCCTCAGCCTCCCCGCCTCAGCCCAGCCTGGATCTCAGACTCCCAGCCTCTAGCTCTGCCTGGATCTCATACTCCCAGCCTCGGCCCGGCCTGGATCTCAGACCCTCAGCCTCGGCCGCAGGTGGATCTCAGACCCCCAGCCTCACCCCTGCTTGGATCTCAGGCCCCCAGGCCTCCTGGATCTCAGCCTCCCATCCTCAGCCCTGCCTGGATCTCAGACTCCCAGCCTCAACCCTGCATGGACCTCAGACCCCAAGACTCAGTCCCTTCTGGACCTCAGACCCCTAGCCTCCACCCTGCCTGGATCTCAGCCTCTCAGCCTCTCAGCCTCAACCCTGCTTAGAACTCACACCCCCAGCCTCCACCCTGCCTGGACCTCAGAACCCCAGCTTCAGCCCTGCCTGGATCTCAGGCTCCCTCCTCAGCCTCCCCGCCTCAGCCCTGCCTGGACCTCTGACCCCCAGCCTCACCCCTCCTGGACCTCAGACCCCCAGCCTCCACCCTGCCTGGATTTCAGCCTCCCAGCCTCACCCCTCCTGGACCTCAGACCCCCAGCCTCAGCCTTGCCTGGACCTCAGACCCCCAGCCTAGACCCTGCCTGAACCGCACACCCCCAGCCTCACCCCTCCTGGACCTCAGACCCCCAGCCTCCACCCTGCCTGGATTTCAGCCTCCCAGCCTCACCCCTCCTGGACCTCAGACCCCCAGCCTCAGCCTTGCCTGGACCTCAGACCCCCAGCCTAGACCCTGCCTGAACCGCACACCCCCAGCCTCACCCCTCCTGGACCTCAGACCCCCAGCCTCAGCCCTGCCTGGATCTCAGCCTCTCAGCTTCTCAGCCTCAGCCCTGCCTGGAACTCACATCCCCAGCCTCCACCCTACCTGGACCTCAGACCCCTAGCCTCAGCCCAGCCTGGATCTCAGACCCCCAACCTCAGCCCTGTCTGAACCTCAGACCCCCAGCCTCCACCCTGCCTGGATCTCAGCCTGTCAGCCTCTCAGCCTCGGCCCTGCCTGGACCTCAGACCCCCAGCCTCAGCCCCTCCTGGATCTCAGACTCCCAGCCTCGGCTCTGCCTGGATCTCAGACCCCCTGCCTCGGCCCTGCCTGGACCTCAGACACCCAGCCTCAGCCCTGCCTGGATCTCAGACTCCCTCCTCAGCCTCCCTGCCTCAACCCTGCCTGGACCTCAGACACCCAGCCTCGACCCTGCCTGGAACTCACACCCCCAGCCTCCACCCTGCCTGGACCTCAGGCCCCCAGCCTCCGCCCTGCCTGGATCTCAGACCTCCAGCCTCGCCCCTGCCTGGATCTCAGACTCCCAGCCTCCACCCTGCCTGGAGCTCAGACCCCCAGCCTCAGCCCTGCCTGGATCTCAGCCTCCCAGCCTTGGCCCCGCCCAGATCTCAGACCTGTAGCCTCAGCCCTGCCTGGATCTCAGACTCTCATCCTTGACCCTGCCTGGACATGACTCCCAGGCTCTCCCCTGCCTGGACCTCAGACCCCCAGCCTCACCCCTCCTGGATCTCAGACCCCCAGCCTCCGCCCTGCCTGGATCTCAGGCTCCCTCCTCAGCCTCCCCACCTCAGCCCTGCCTGGACCTCAGACCCCCAGCCTCCGCCCTGCCTGGATCTCAGCCTCCCAGCCTCACCCCTCCTGGATCTCAGCTTCCCAGCCTCACCCCTCCTGGACCTCAGACCCCTAGCCTCTGCCCTGCCTGGACATCAGACCCCCAGCCTCCACCCTGCCTGGACCTCAGACTCACGGCCTCCAGGACAAAGAGAAGGAATGTCTGTTGCCCAAGGCACCCCGTGCCATGCATTTGTCACGGGACACCCAGGAAATTAGTGTAGTCATGGATGTGGCCACTGGCTTCCCAGGGGACGCAGCACAAGGGAGGTGTTTAACCCACAGACACCGTCTTGCCTCCGAGCCCTGATTCTGTGCCTGAAAATCAACGTGCGGACCGGTGGGGGTGAAGAATTCATGCTCACAGAGACCAGACACCTGCAGAACAGAGTTAACGTGAGCGGCTTCAGAAAACAGGTTGGCTAGGGGCGCCTGGGTGGCTCAGTGGGTTGGGCGTCTGCCTTCGGCTCAGGTTGTGGTCTCTCTCAAAATAAATAAATAAACTTAAAAAAAAGTGTTTTTAAAAGAGGAAACTGGTTGGCAGAGTTTCGAACGATGAATCGTCCAATGCACAGACAGAGAAAGCTCAGAGAAAGACAGAGAGAGAAACAGAGGACGAGTGGGGGAGGGGCAGAGAGAGAGGGAAACAGGCTCCGGGCTCCGAGCTGTCAGCACAGAGCCCCGCGCAGGGCTCGAACTTGGGAACAGTGAGATCAGGTTGGCCCAAGGCTGGCGTGCGGGAACATGCATTTCACACTTGGGGGTGGTTTGGGGACTCGGGATGCGGGATCCAAACCCCCCACCCGATTCCCACTTTGCGTAGAGGGGGGCGTGGGGACCACAGATAGTCGAGACGACGGGCCCCAGGTCAGGGAGGCTCTGAGGGGTGCAGGAGGGGGTCCCCGGCTTTTGGTTTCCGAAATGCGCACAGACCCAGGTGGGGTGAAATCGTGAGTGTGAGAATTCCAGGAATGTATCCACGTGTTTACATTGCCCGGATCCTTCTGTGTTCTGACTCATGGGGGGGGAACTGTTCCCGTCTCCTGTGCACACAGTGTAAGGACCCCGTGATTCACCGGCTGCTTCTGTGGTTAAAACGTGGCCATACGCGCGGGTTTGTTTGGTACAAGGGTGTCTCTGCCCACACCCCCCGGCCCCCGACCAAAAAAAGACGTGTTCACATCCTAACCTGCAGGATCCGGGAACAGGACTTTATTTGGAAAAAAGGTCTTTGCAGATCTAAGTGAAGGATCTTAGGGTGAGCTCATCCTGGATCGGGGTGGCCCTGAATCCAATGACAGGGGTCCTTGTAAGAGACAGAACAGGAGACACGTCTCTTGGTCGTAGGACGGGAAACCTGGGATACGATGTCCCTGAGTCTTTGATGCAGGTTAGAAACACCTGTGGGGGCGCCTGGGGGGCTCAGTCGGTTAAGCGTCTGACTTTGACTCAGGACATGATCTCACGGTTCATGACTTCAACCCCTGCATCAGGCTCTGCGCTCACAGCTCGGAGCCTGGAGCCTGCTTTGGACTCTGTGTCTCCCTCTCTCTCTGCCCCTCCCTTGCTCTCTCTCTCTCTCTCTCTCTCTCTCTCAAAAATAAATAAATGTTAAAAAACAACATATTCCTAACTCACCTGCCAAAGGAGACCCTACGTGGCTGCCTTATAGCGATTTCGCAGGATTTTTGTGCAGCGGGTAAGTCACAGGTTTGACCGCATGGGTGTTGGTTTTCACAGGCTGTGTGTCCGGAATTGAGACGAGAATGTTTCCTTTTGAATTTTGCACATGGACATGTCCAGCCTTCTCCAAGGGGCTCAGAGGTGATGGCGTGCGTCCTTCCGATTTCTTCCACGCGAGGATTGGGAACAGGTGGCCGGGACAGGGAGGGCAGCGACGTCTGTGGGTCCGGGCTCTCGTGGTGGTGAATCAGCGTTGGCTGTTTTCAGACACCATCCCACGGAGACAGGAGCGTGCGGGCACGTGTGAACATCTCCGTGGACGCGGCTGCTTCCTGGGGGACAACCTCCAAGGCACCAGGACCACAAGCTGTCCTGCGGGGCTGCACCTGGGGAGACAACGGGAGTGTCCACTCGGTGCTTCCCTGCCCATGTAGCTGTTCCTGTCGCTCACTCCTTGCGATGGTTAATTTTCCACGGAAACTTAATTTTATGTATGTGTGTGTGGCGGGGGGGGGGTGGGGGTGGGGTGGTGCCTGGATATCCTGGTTGAGTACGGTTTCTGGGTGTGTTTGTGGGGGTTTTGTAGGATGAGGCTGGCCTTTGAATCAGTGCACTGAGTAAAGCAGATGGCCTTTGCCAATGTGGGTGGGTCTTGTCTAATCAGTTGAAGATCTGTATCCATCATATCTGTGCATATATATAGGTATTATCTATCTATCTATCTATCTATCATCTATCTATGTATCTATCCATCCACATATCCCACTGGTTCTGTTTCTCTGGGAATCCTATGGATACAGCTGGAGAATACGGCTGGGATAGACACAGAGGGGTGTGTGTGGAGGGCTCTGTGTCCTCGGTGGAGCTGGTTCCTGGATGAGAAGACAAGGGAAACTCGGGCCTGGGAGGTGTGGGCTCGGAAGGAGGAAGGAAGGAGGCCGAGGTCAGGGCGTGGGCAGGACGGAGGAGGAGGGGGAAGGGAGGGTCACGGAGCAGATCCCTGCACAGGAGGAAGCGAGTGCGGCTTCCAACCCCAACCTCCAGGGGCTGCTCGTGGACACACGGCCCTCGTCCTGCAGGCTTCACACACGGCACCAGAAAGCTCTGTAGGGACCTGGCAGCTGTTCCCTCGCCCCCGGGTTTTGGGTCCTATCACACGGCTTGCTGAGACTCCGTAAGAGTAGTTAAAATATGCATCAGAGGCCTCAAATAATATTATGGTTCCCCTCCTGGCTTTATATGGTTTGTGATATGCTAATTATAAAGTGCATAATACATAAAACGCATAGCGTCATATATAACGTGCATGTAATTTATATAAAAGTAAATATACAAAATATACATTGTATCCTGGTATTGTTGTATTATGTGCTGTGTTGTACAACATAATATGATATATAATATGGTATATTTTGTACCACATATATAATATAATTATGATACAATATGATATATAACAGATAACATACGATATATAGAATCATGTAATATATAATATATCATATCATATCATATCATATCATATATGCAATGTGTAATATACATAGGTTACATATGATAATCTATATTATAAATGTACGCAATACTCTCATTACTAATGTGTAATATAATGACACATAATACATATTATAAGATATAGTACATTTGCATATGATTGTATCACGTATAATATATAACATCGTATGTGGTTACATAACCATATAGTATTGATTAATATAAATTAAGATATAAACATATGTCACAATTTCATAGGAATCTATGGGTACACAGTATATCATATTACACATCAATCATATACACATTACGTGTTGTGTATTTTATTTTATTGTTTTTATTTTTAAACAAAAAATTTTTTTTCAACGTTTATTTATTTTTGGGACAGAGAGAGACAGAGCATGAACGGGGGAGGGGCAGAGAGAGAGGGAGACACAGAATCGGAAACAGGCTCCAGGCTGTGAGCCATCAGCCCAGAGCCCGACGCGGGGCTCGAACTCAGGGACCGCGAGAGTTCGGACGCTTAACCGACTGCGCCACCCAGGCGCCCTCGTGTTGTGTATTTTAGATACAACGTATATATATTATGTATACAATATATATCATATAATTACGTTACATAAACAATACATTGTATCATATCGTCACGGTTATGAGCATCACCAAAACGATCCCATACGTTGTCATTTTTAATGATTATATGATCACATAACCATATTATAAACACGTATCTCCTATTACACTCTCATCACTGCATATCGTATGGTTTAGGGACACATAGGATTCACTCACACTGTATTTCATCGTGATGAAGGCATCCTCAGCCCTCCGGAAAGCCATCCTGGGTTACAACGTTCGGTTTAGGGGAGTGCCCAGAGGCAGACAGGTTTCCGAGTGACGTTTTAGGAGGTGGCCGCGGAACTTACGAGGAAGGGATGACACTCCTACTGGGCACCTGTGTCGGCTGGCTTGGCCGGTGGACGAGCTGTTGGCCGAGAACATGGCAGGGTGTGTGCTCCCCGCGGCAGGGTTAACGCTGTGTGTGTGGCTCTCGTTCGGCGGCTGCTATGAGCTGTGTCCCCAGCTTGGCAGCCGGGAGCACACGGGGGAACTGGGAAGGGGGTCAGAGCACGGACACTTTGACACAAGGATTAGTTGGGGCTGAAGTCAATGAACAGAAACCAGATGCAGAGAGAGCTCTGTACAGCCCCCACCCCTGCGTGCCCGAACGGAGGACCTACACTTGTGTTTGTGAAGGGGTCCTGTCCTCTCGTTGTCACCGGGAGACATAAAGTTGTCACAGCACTCGGTCTACACAAACAACTCCTACTGGAGTCACCCTTATCAGTCATGACTTTCTCCTAAATACGTATCTGTCCATAATTGAATGCTCCTAGAAGCCCCTAAACCCCTTCTCCTTTGTCTCATCGCTCCTCCACGAATGTATCACCACTTGATTAACTGATATATGAGCGCCTGGGCTTAACCACTTCCTCGACTCTTTTACTTCTCTTCTGTAAAGCCACATATGCATTCGAAATGAAGCTTTTCTGTGGGTAATCTTTTTCTCACTTTAATTCACACACCTCGGGTGCAGAACATAAGAGGGTAGAAGAAATATTTTTGTTTTTGTTTTTGTTTTTCCCCTGAAATTACTTTGTAGGGCTGGTAAGTGAGTCACATGTCTGTTAGCTAACTGTCTTTCCTGGATGGGCTCATCTTAGGTTTAACAACATCCTACAAAGACCCTATTTCCAAATAAGGCCCTGTTTACAGGTACCAGGGTAGGACTTCAACGGCGTGCTGGGTTCGAGGAAACAAGACAGACGGGTTCCTGTGACACAGCCGTATGTGTTTATATCTTTGTGTGTGTGTGTGCGTGCCATGCTTCTGTGTGTGTTTATATTTCTGGGAGTCTGTGTGTATCTCCGTGGCCAAGCAGGTGCAGGTATATCCGTGTGCGTTTATATGTCTGGAAGCCTGCGTGTGTCCGTGCATGACCCGGTGACCTCACAGGTCATTTCGTCCGCACCCCACGCACCCGTGCTGCCCACAAGGGCCATCCCCCTGTGACCAGGGTGGTCTGTGTGATAAAGGTTGATTGAGGGACAGGTGCACCTCGAACCCAGGTCTGCCGTCTCTGTTTTCCACTGTTTGGGGCCCTCACATTTCACAGAGCAGGACAACACACGCCCCCAAGGAGGCTGAGACACGATAGAAAACAAATCTGAATGCTTTACCATGTGTAGAAACAACACCTTCAAACAGGTCTCTATACAGTTTCTAGAATCCTAAGCGCTGGGCATGGAAGGTTCTGTCCCTTCATCCCTGTGATGGATGGTTTCTTTGCAGGCACGGCTTACGCGGCGGGAGTTTTATTGTTCGAGATAATGACTCATTGGGACAGTATTTTATGCCACAGTATTTGGTTTGCTGTGCGTAGATGAAGGTTACCACTAATTAACGGTTGTCAAGGTCAACCGGCAGCTAAAAGCTGGCTGTTTCAGAACCAGCTCAGTGAAGGAAGGATCTTTAAGTCACAGTACTGGAACTGTATCGCCCCCCTGAATTCAGTGAAGATATACACATATTATATATACACACGACATATACCATGATGTGTTATTATATATGGTATATGGGCAATATAAATATATATGTACACACTGTTATCGTATATATATTATGTATATATTGTATATATTTATCTATTATATATACTATATATCATCACATATTATATACACACAATATATATCATATGTTATTATATTATATTATCTATAGTATATATACATATATACACTGGGTAATTGTATATACATTGTATATATTTATCTATTATTTATACTATATATCATTATGTATTATTATATATACACACAATATATATCATTGTTATTACATATAGTATATATACATATATATACAGTATGCAATTGTATATATATTATATATTATATGTACCACTATCTACTATCATATATATACACAATATATATCATTATGTGTTATTATATATAGTATATATACTGTATATATTTAGTATATAGTATATAGTATATATACACTATATCATTATGTATTATTATATATACACACAATATATATGTTATTATATATACTATATATGTAGTATACACACAATAATTGTATATATACTGTATATATTTGTATATATTATATTTCACATATACTATATATCATTATTATTATATATACACACAATATATATCATTATGTGCTATTATATATATGTACAATATACATACAATATATATATACAGTATGTGATTGTATACATTGTATATATTTACATATATTATATATTTATAAATTATATATAGTTATATGTATATTATATATTATATATACTATATATCATTATGCATTGTTATACATAGCATATATACACATATATGTGTATATAATACATATGTGTATATATGTGTATATACTATATATATACAATGTATTGCATATGTAGGAGGTATCGATGGGGGTGGGCCTCACCCAATCAGTTGAAGGTCGTAGACGGGAAAAAGGCTGGTCTCACCGGATGAAGAGGGAATTCTGGCAGCAGAAGGTCCGGACTCAGATGGCAGCATGTGCTTTTCCGCGGGCCTCCACCAGCCTGTCCTGCAAATATTGGGCCTTCCAGTCTGCATAATCACATGGGATGATGCCTCACAATGCCTCTCTTTCCCTGCAAACCTTCTGTTTGTTTTGCTTCTTAGGAGATCCCGAGCACACACCCCCCCCCCCTACAAAGCCTCAGGGGTCTGGCAGAGTTTCCTAAGACGTGTGGGGGCCCATTTGGGTAAATGACCCAACGTGAAGGGAGGCCGAGTGCGTCGCATGGGGTTTGGGATTTCGAAGCCTATTTCAGACCAAGGAGGTGCATAAAGTGACGATGGGGCTGGAACAGAGGGGAGCGGCAGCACAGGGGCCCCAGCTGCGGGATCCGGAGATCTGGGGACCGGGAGGAATCAAGGCGTCTGAAGCCCAGGGGTCACCCGCGGCGGCTGACCTCCCTGCCCTGTCCTCCGAAGTGACTCTACCCCTTGGGCGTGGGGACAGTTTCCCAGAACCATGGTCTGTCTGTGCATCAGACGCAAGGCATCTGTGAATGTCAGCAACCTATTTAACTACAGGTCACCTGGCAGGGGCGAGGCGGCCGGAAAGGGGACCCCGGGACCTCTCCAAATGTCTCGGGCTGGGGACGGGCACTGACCACAGCCAGGTGGAGCCAGAAACGTGCAAGGAACAGACATAACACAGTCACACAGGGTGATATCTAAGTCTCATGGCCTCAGCCCTGCATGGACCTCAGACCCCCAGCCTCAGCCCTGCCTGGTGCTCAGACCCCCAGCGTTGGCCCTGCCTGGATCTCAGACTCCCAGCCTCAGCCCTGCCTGGATCTCAGCCTCCAAGCCTCAGCCCTGCCTGGGACTCAGACCCCCAGCCTCAGCCCCGCCTGGATCTCAGACCCCCAGCCTCAGTCCTGCCTGGACCTCAGACTCCCAGCCTCAGCCCTGCCTGGATTTCAGACCTCCAACCTTGGCCCTGCCTGGATCTCAGACCCCCAGCCTCAGCCCTGCCTGAGTCTCAGCCTCCCTGCCTAGGCCCTGCCTGGATCTCAGACCCCCAGCCTCAGCCTTGTCTGGACCTCAGACTCCTGCCTCACCCCTGCCTGGATATCAGACTCCCAACCTCAGCCTTGCCTGGATCTCAGACCCCCAGCCTCAGCCTTGCCTGGACCTCAGACACACAGCCTCCACCCTGCCTAGATCTCAGCCTCCTGGCCTACACTCTGCCTGGATATCAGACTCTTGGCCTCGGCCCTGCCTGGATTTCAACCCCCAGCATTAGCCTTGCCTGGACCTCAGACTCCCAGCGACCGACCTGCCTGGATCTCAGACCCCCAGACTCAGCCCTGTCTGAACCTCAGATTCCCCAGCCTCAGCCCTGCCTGGACTTCAGACCTCCAGCCTCAGCCCTGCCTGGAACTCAGCCTCCCAGCCTCAGGCCTGTCTGGACCTCAGACCCCCAGCCTTGGCCCTGCCTGGATCTCAGCCTCCTGTCCTCAGCCCTGCCTGGATCTCAGACTTCCTGCCTCCTGCCCTACCTGGATCTCAGTCTTCAGCCTCAGCCCTGCCTGGATCTCAGACATCCCAGCCTCAGCCCCTCCTGGATCTCAGACCCCCAGCCTCAGCCCTGCCTGGATCTCAGCCTCCTGTCCTCAGCCCTGCCTGGATCTCAGACTTCCAGCCTCGGCCCTGCCTGGATCTCAGGTTCTAGGCCTCAGCCCTGTGTGGACCTCAGACTCCCAGGCTCAGCCCTGCATGGATCTCAGACTCCCAGCCTGAGTCCTGCCTGGAACTCAGACCCCCCAGCCTCAGCCCTGCCTGAATCTCAGACCCCCAGCCTCCACCCTACCTGGACCTCAGACACCCAGCCTTGGCCCTGCCTGGATCTCAGCCTCTCAGCCTCAGCCCTGCCTGGATCTCAGGTTCTAGGCCTCAGCCCTGCCTGGACCTCAGACTCCCAGCCTCAGCCCTGCCTGGATCTCAGTCTCCCAGCCTCAGCCCTGCGAGGATCGCAGACTCCCATCCTTGGGCCCCTCCTGGACCTCAGACCCCCAGTCGTATCCCTGCGTGAATCTCAGAGTCCTAGCTCCCGCCTTGCATGGATCTCAAACCCCCAGCCTCAGCCCTGCCTGGATCAGAAACTCCCAGCCTTGGCCCTGCCTGGACCTCAGACCCCCAGCCTCAGCCCCGCGAAAACCTCAGACTCCCAGCCTCAGCCTTCCCTGGATCTCAGACCCCCAGCCTCAGCCCTGTCTGAACCTCAGACCCCCAGCCTCGGCCCTGCCTGGATCTCAGACCCCAACTTCGGGCCTCCCTGGATCTCAGACCCCCAGCCTCAGGCCTGCCTGGACCTCAGACTCCCCGCCTTAGCCCTGCATGGATCTCAGACCCCAGTCCCTGCCCTGCCTAGATCTCAGAGTCCCACCCTTGGCCCTGCCTGGACCTCAGACCCCCAGCCTTAGCCCTGCATGGACCTGAACCCAGCCTCAGCCCTGCATGGACCTCAGACCCCCAGCCTCAGCCCTGCATGGATCTCAGACCCCAGTCCCCGCCCTGCCTGGACCTCAGACTCCCAGCCTCAGCCCTGCCTGGATCTCAGACTCCCAGCCTCAGCCCTGCCTGGATCTCAGACTCCCAGCCTCAGCCCTGCCTGGATCTCAGACCTCCAGCCTCAGCCCTGCCTGGATCTCAGACTCCCAGCCTCAGCCCTGCCTGGATTTCAGACTCCCAGCCTCAGCCCTGCCTGGATCTCAGACTCCCAGCCTCAGCCTTGCCTGGACCTCAGACACACAGCCTCCACCCTGCCTAGATCTCAGCCTCCTGGCCTACACTCTGCCTGGATATCAGACTCTTGGCCTCGGCCCTGCCTGGATTTCAACCTTCAGCATTAGCCTTGCCTGGACCTCAGACTCCCAGCGACCGACCTGCCTGGATCTCAGACCCCCAGCCTCAGCCCTGTCTGAACCTCAGATCCCCAGCCTCAGCCCTGCCTGGACTTCAGACCTCCAGCCTCAGCCCTGCCTGGAACTCAGCCTCCCAGCCTCAGGCCTGTCTGGACCTCAGACCCCCAGCCTTGGCCCTGCCTGGATCTCAGACCCCAACTTCGGACCTGCCTGGATCTCAGACCCCCAGCCTTGGCCCTGCCTGGATCTCAGCCTCCTGTCCTCAGCCCTGCCTGGATCTCAGTCTTCAGCCTCAGCCCTGCCTGGATCTCAGACATCCCAGCCTCAGCCCCTCCTGGATCTCAGACCCCCAGCCTCAGCCCTGCCTGGATCTCAGCCTCCTGGCCTCAGCCCTGCCTGGATCTCAGACTTCCATCATCCAGGGTCAGCAGGGAATAAATGTCTGCTTACACCGCCCCATCTGTGGTGCCCTATTATGGCCAATGTGTTAAAGTAATACAGCCCTTGACAGCCCTTGCTCCTTCTCAGTTGGAGATTTTGGGGGTGCAGGTGGAAATCAGGACCCCAAATCTTATCTATTTCTCTTTCAAGGAAGACAAGGGCTGTGCTAATTTGCAGGGAACCTGCTGTCCTTTAAACGAAGGCCATCATTCTTCCGCACGTGTCTGCTCTGGGATCCGTTTCACGACTGGGGATACATAAAGTGCTAGGCATTTTTATGAGGCTGCTTTAATTAAAAATTCACGTCCCCTTGACATTTTTGGTATAAGAACAATAAAATACGGGGCATTAAAATTTTTAATGGCCTGGCATTTTGAGGAAGGGTGTTTCCTTATACTGTTGACATCTGTTCAGTTCAGCTTTTATTGGGGTTTTTGTTGCTGGGACTATGATTTTATGTCATATGGAGACTGGAATGTTTTTATTCCCCCAAACCCCATAAAAGCTAGAGATTGAATTTTCACCCTCCTCTGCTGGCACAGAGCTGCCCTTGACAGTTGTGGATCAAAAGCCCATTATTTTCGGGAGGCATTTTTCTAGTATGACCGGATTCTCCCCAGGAACCCCCCCTCCCCTCTTCTATTTCTGCCGGTAGGATTCAGCGGGTAGCGGAGTTGCCTCCCCTTTTTCGGCTTTTTCCTTCTTTAATCGTTTACAAGTATTGCTGTCCTGACGGGGGAAGGTTCCACTTTCCCACTGCCCTGTGTCGCCTTGCTGAGCGGTCTCTTTACAGGATGGAAACGTCCCCTTGGTGCAGAAATACTAGCCCAGGAGATGGACCCTTAGGGTTCATTGTTCTTTGTACAGTTGGTCCTTGGATGCTTCCGTTTGCTGAGTCATTTGCTGCTTTGCCTCAAGGGTATTCGTGCGAGGAATTCACCCAACGATGCAACAGTTCCCCATCCCTCTGCTTCTCAAGCATTCTGCTCAGGGCGTCTACAAGCAGAAAGGACGCAACAAAGCCCACGGCCCAGTGAGACGGTTCTCAAAGATGTGTTTCCTGGGTGTGCGGCAGGCAGGTGACCACATTTAAGTGTAGCAAAGAGGGAGGGAAACCAGAGCCAAAACCCGCCAGGACTTGAGGGTCTCCCCCCCCCCCCCCCCTTCACCCAGTGATTCCAGCTTGAAAACATGCCGCAAAGGGAGCCAGGGTCCTGCCCCACGAGCTAAAATGCATCTCCTCTGGAGGGAGTGGATTAAGCAGTTGGTTCTAAGATGCTTCTGTGCCTGCTGTTTGTAGGCAAGACTTTCTGTTTCTTAAGTTTTTAATGTTTATTTATATTTGAGAGAGAGAGAGAGCGAGCAGGGGAGGGGCAGAGAGAGAGGGAGACAGGATCCAAAGCAGACTCCAGGCTCCAAGCTTCACCAAAGAGTCCAACACAGGGCTCGAACTCACAGACCACGAGATCATGAGCTGAGCCAAAGTCAGAGGTGTAACCGACTGAGCCACCCAGGCGCCCCTGTAGGGGAGAGTTTCTGACGCAAGGCTGAGTGGATAGGACGGTCAAATGGGAGAAGTTCCCAGCGACGGCCACCAGGGGGCAGGCGTCGGCGGGTGCCATGGCGACAGGTCTGGTGGTAGGGACTGACGTTTTTAGAACCAGAGGAAAGGGAGGCCATGGAATACAGACCAGGGTGAGGCCAGGACAGTCCCAGACGGTGTCCACCCCCACGGTTCTGTGAAGCATCAGTGTCAGGGGCCAATTGCCTTTCTGGTGAGTTCAGCTCAGATGCAGGGGGACCCGGAGGCAGCACCGGTCCTCATAAATAACTAAAACAGTAACGCGGTGGTTGCCATTTACCGAGCGCTTGCAGTGCCCAAGGGGCCTTTCCGAGAGTCTAATTTAGGTGCACCGCCTCGTTTAAATTTACAGCCTCCCCATAACAGTAACCCCGTTATGATCCGAAGTCGCAAGCGCGCAAACAGGCCTGGAGAGCCTCATCGCTCGCCGTGCGCCCCTGAAGAATTTAACAACGCAGCTGCAAATTGCCTTTGGTCTGTCTGGCTGGGAGCTTGTCACCGCCTGGGGCTCTGTCCTTCCAGAGGAAACACAGGGCCGTCCCGGGGACCGCAGGAAGAGCCTAAACCGGGCTTCATGGGCATCCGGATCCCGTGTCTTCAGGGTCAATGAAGGCAGCATGTGGCCAAGGCTTTAACAGCCATTAAAGGGTCAGCGTCTTAGCTGTGTCTCTGCAGCCCTTGCAACGCGTTGTGTGGGAGGGAGCCCTGAGCCACCAGCTCCGGGGCAGGCAGCGCAGACCTTCAGAGCTGCTCTGGGGAGCGCACGCAGCTCGGGAGCGTTTATTTGCCTCCTGCAAATGTCAGATTGGGAGGTTCAGCGCATCTGGCAGGGGAAGCTGCGTGTCTCTGACAGATCACACGTCCTGCCGGCAGAACCCCGTCCTCTCCTCCGTTCCCGAAAGCCTCAGAGAGCCAGGCCCTGGCGCAATGGCCCCCCCTCTTATTTTCCGCACCCGCGCTGCCTGCCCGTGTCAGGGACGGACCCGGCTTTCAGACGCGTGTGAATTCTCCGCTGCGAAGGAAGCATTTGGGCTTGGCCACATTTTCAGGTCACGACATATGGACGTCTCCAGTTTCCTCCTAGATCATGGTTAATTACGACTTTCGGGCAAGAAGCGACGCGTCCAAGCGTGTGACAGGTGTAAGTGTAGCCGCTCCATCCGTACCCGAGGGCGACTTCTCCGGCACCAGTCTCTCGAGGGGCAATCCCCAAACTTGTATCAACATACTGTACGTGAGAATACAGAATGGGGGCGCCTGGGGGGGCCCAGTCGGTTGAGCGTTGGACTCTAGCTTTGAGCTCAGGTCACGATCTCACGTTTGGTGAGTTCGAGCCCGAACGGAGCCTGCTTGGGTTTCCCTCCTCCTCTCTCTCTGCCCCTCTCGCACGTGTGCTGTCTCTGTCTCTCAAAATAAGTAAATAAACTTAAAAAAAATTAAAAAAAAAACAACAACAATCTGATTCATGAGTTTGAGCCCCGCGTCGGGCTCCGTGCTGACAGGGCAGGGCCTGCTGGGGATTCTCTCTCTCTCCCTCTCTCTGCCCCTCCCGTGCTGATGCTCTCTCTTTTAGAAATAAACCTTAAAAAAAGAATATAGAATGTACCACCCCCAGAACCAGGTGCGTGCGTGTGTGCATGTGTGCGTGCGTGCGTGTGTGTGTGTGTGTGTGTGTATTTGCCCTGGGGATCCATGCTATTGTGCGAACTGTAAGAGAGAAGATAGAATCTCACAGGGCAGACACCACGAATGGACTGGGTTGGGTGTGGGGGGCGGAGAATGAACTTCGGTCCTTTGTTGTTTTTATCTGCCGCCTGTGGGACCAGCTCATCTGGTTTTCTCCCTGAGTCCTCTCGAGGGGCTCTGTCTCAGGGTGGGGGATGGGGGCCTTCTTCTCGGGAGAACACGGATGTCAGAGGTCCTCTTTCTGGGGGTGCGGATATAGAAGGCACAGCTGGAGGCATTGTGTCTCCTTTCGTGCGAACGCACGGTAACCCGTCGGTGGTGATGCACGGAGAGCTCCTTCGCCATTTGTCAGAGGCCGCACCTGCAGGAAGAGTTCTGCGGCCCTAAAAGCACAGACGCTTATTTGTGGAAATAGCCTGGAAAACATACAGAAGTCTCCAGCACACCGTGGGCCTCACGTCCTCGGTGGGGGTCCCGTCAGCAACGCCCTGCAGACCCTGACGCTCCCGGAGCAGCGTGAGCTGGACGAGGAAGCTGGGGCTGCCGCGTCTGGGACCAGGACGCACTGTGGTGGTTTGGGGCCAGGTTCCGCTGGCACACCTCGTGTTTACGGCACCGATCGGCCCCAGGGCATTTTCAGAAATCAGTGTGTTCGTCTGGGTCCCCCCTAAAAGAGGGCGCTGAGCTGGGATGAACGTTGTCGCAGGTGTGCTGGGGGAGGGGGCATCTCCGGGGCCAGTGAGTGGCCAGCGGGGAGCCCGGGGGAGCCGTGCCATCGAAATGCGGGTCTGCGCTGGCCCCGGGGAGCCTCACTGAGAGAGAAAAAGCCGGGTGAGAAATCGTGAGCTTGGAGCCAAGGCAGGGAGGTCGGCTCTGTTTTCTGTCCTGAGAACAAGTGGCCAACGTGCCAGGGAGTCCCAGGGCTGAAGGTCATGGGTCCCACTGCTCCCAGGGTACTGGTCCTGCCTCAGTATCCCTCCCGAGCCCCTCATGGGGGTGTGGACTCGGGGGACAGTCAGTGACAGGTTTCGGGATGGCACCTGGGCTGGGCTCTGGGGACAGTGCCATGAGAGGGACCAAGCCCAGGCTGTTTCGATGAAACGCAACATGCACACATCCTTTTGTAGGACCCTAGCCTGTAGTTCAACACGGACCCACACAAAGATGCATCAGGGGAATCGACTGAAGAAAGTATTTATTTGCAGGTCACGGGAAACACGTCACGGTCGCATTTATAGGCTGGCGATTAATGGTCTGGTTCTTTGTGGCAAGTAACAGAAATAGAATCGAGCTAACACAATACGGTTGATCGTCTATGAGACCCAAAAATGGGAACCTGGACGGTCGGGGGCGGGGGTCCCACCTCGTCCTAGACAAACAGTTGAGCGAACCCCGAACTCTACCTGAGTCACTTGGGAAAGGGGATTCTTGGTGCAGAGCCGACAACCGGAAAAGTGAAAAAACAATCTCCTACCTTTCACGTTCAACAGTCTCAGGGGTGAGGTCCTTCTATCATTCGGGGACCTTTTTAGAAAAACAGTCGGAAATTATGCATCCACATTTATGAAAGTCGTCTTCGTCTCTTTAGAATAAAAGCACGGCCAAGTTCAAATTTCAAAAGCTGACAAACACACCCTGCATCCCAGAATCCAGCAAGATGCCGTTGTTATTAATTAACTGCCTGACGCTGTTGTATTTTCCCTACAATTTCTGGCGGCACGCTCTTGGATCTGACGTTGACGTGAAAGCGAATTTGTGTGATCTATGCTTTTTGATTTTGTCTTTGTGTGAACATGTATTTGTCTCATCTGCACGAGTGTCTCATCTACACAGGCGTCTGATCTACTCGAGTGTCTTATGTGTCTCATGTATACAGGTTTCTTATCTACCCAGGGGTCTCGTCTACACAAGTGTCCCGTCTATACAGGTGTCTGATCTATACAGGGGTCTCATCTACACGGGCGTCTGATCTACTCGAGTGTCCTATGTGTCTCATGTATACAGGTTTCTTATCTACCCAGGGGTCTCGTCTACACAAGTGTCCCGTCTATACAGGCGTCTGATCTATACAGGGGTCTCGTCTACACAGGTGCTAGGAAGGCGATGCCGTCTTTCCTCTCTCCCGGGTGGTCACTTGTTTTTTATTGAGGCTTGGGCGTGTTTTCTCGAGGGTCCTAATGCCTTCTTCGTAATGTGACACACCTGTCCCAGGGTTGTTTTCAGTGTTGGGAAAATCTCCGTCCTCTTTCTCTACACAAGAACCACAAGACTTCGGAGTATTTTGCGGGTGTTGGTCTTCACGCGCTGACTCACTGCAATCCACTTGGGGCTGACGGCACCATTAACAGGCGTGTTCCCGACATTCTCCGTGTGGCAGGAGCTCATACATCTCACGTTATCTGCACGGACGGCGCTGGTCTGTGTGACACGGGCGAGAAATGACAGCCTTTCCCCTGTGCAGTCCTACGACTCATTTTCCATTTACGAGATTCTCAGACGATCCAAGGACCTACTAATGACTTGTTTGAAACAGGATCCCTCCCCTGAGTGAATTATTCCTTGTGGGACGACACGAGAAATTCTAATACCGTTTGCTAATTGATATCAGAGCAGTTTCATTGGACTTTCTGAGTCGTCTCTGTCGTCTTATTTGCCTCTTCTTTTTTTTTTTTTACATTGTTTAATGTTTATTGGTTGATTGATTATTTATTTATTTATTTATTTATTTTAATATGGAATTTATTGTCAAATTGGTTTCCATATAACACCCAGTGCTCGTCCCAACAGGTGCCCTCCTCTATACCCATCCCCCACTCTCCTCTCCTTCCCACCTCCCATCAACTCTCAGTTTGTTCTCAGTTTTTAAGAGTCTCTTATGGTTTGGCTTCCTCCCTCTCTAGCTTTTTTTTTTTCCTTCCCCTCCCCCATGGTCTTCTGTTAAGTTTTTCAGGATCCACATAAGAGTGAAAACATACGGTATCTGTCTTTCTCTGTAGGACTTATTTCACTTAGCATCACCCTCTCCAGTTCCATCCATGTTGCTACAAATGGCCATATTTTATGAAAAGATGCTCAACGTCGCTCCTCACCAGGGAAATACAAAGCAAAACCACACTGAGATATCACCTCACGCCGGTCAGAGTGGCCAAAATGAGCAAATCAGGAGACTATAGATGCTGGAGAGGATGTGGAGAAACGGGAACCCTCTTGCACTGTTGGTGGGAATGCAAATGGGTGCAGCTACTCTGGAAAATAGTGTGGAGGTTCCTCAAATAATTAAAAATAGATCTCCCCTACGACCCAGCAATGTTTATTTATTTTTGGGAGAGACAGAGCGCAAGCAGGGGAGGGGCAGAGAGAGAGGGAGACACAGAATCCGAAGCAGATCCCAGGCTCCGAGCTGTCAGCACAGAGCTCAATGTGGGGCTCGAACCCATGAACCCCAAGATCAGGACCTGAGCCGAAGTCGGACGCTAAACCGACTGAGCCACCCAGGCGTCCCCACATCTTTTGTTTTTATGCACTGAATTTACCGTCGGCTCTTTGGTTAATAAATCTCAACTTGTTGAAAGAAAGCACGTCCCCAATGCTCGAGGGACATATGTCATTTCTCACTGGTTTTATCTACCGATGTGCTTCCGAACGTCTTTCGCAGTTGACATGAAATGTTCCCTTAGCTGGACCCCTGAGGTGCCCGTGGCCACACGAGGAAACGTGACAGAGGGGTGGTCCTTCCCTACAACATGGGCCCCATCACGAGGGCCCCCGTCCCCACCTTAGGTGTTGTCGGGAGGAGGAGGGTGGGCAGAAAGGGGACCCTGCATGTCTGGAGATGGCCGCCTGCCTGTTCTGTTGACGGTTCCTGATTTGTCTGCTGGCCTTGGGCCCCCTCCTGCCGACCGCCTGAGGAACCCACAGGCTCTGTGTCAGTCCGTGTAGGGCAAGACTTAACACACGAGGGTGTCTGACGTTGAAGGAGGAGACAGAGCCCACCTGTGCTGTAGTTCAGAAATTTGGGAACCCAAATTTTCGCTCGGCATCTATCTGAACCCCATTCTATTTGGGGACACCTTCCCCACGAGGTGGAGAACCTTCCCCTATGGAGAGAGAAAGTGGCAAAGGTCAGTTTTACAAACTTTCGTGCAGCTAGAGCACAGATGGGCATTGTAGTGGGTGAAACTGTGCTGTCCCCCCCCCCCCAAAGATATGTGCACCTCCTCACCCCTGGAATGTCTGACTGGGATCTCATAGGGTCTTTGCAGATGTGGGTAAGTGAAGGATCTGAGATGAGCCCATCCAGGAGGAGGGGGACCCTGAATCCAATGACAGGTGTCCTTGTGAGACAGAAGGGGAGACACACAGAGCAGAAACCACATGAAGACAGAGGCAGAGATGGGAGGGACATGGCCACAAGCCCAAGGACGCCTGGAATCTCAGAAGCTGGAAGAGGCAGGAAGGACCCTCCCCTGGAGCCTCTGGAGGGAGCAGAGCCCTGCCTGGATCTCTGCAGCCCTGCCCCTCCTGGATCTCAGTGGTCCTGCCCCTCCTGGATCTCTGCAGCCCTGCCCCTCCTGGATCTCAGTGGCCCTGCCCTGCCTGGATCTCAGCAGCCCTGCCCCTCCTGGATCTCAGACTCTGGTCTCCAGAGCTGGGGGAGGATGAATCCCGTGGTTCGGAGCCCCCAGTCTGTGGTCATTTGCTACATCAGCAACAGCCACGGAATCTGCCCGTGCTCTAGAAAATGGGACCCTGGCATGTTTGGTGACCCAGGAGACACAAGGAATCGGCCTCAGGACATCCTTGGACAAGCATGTCTCTAAATAGACTTGCAGCCCTGAAGTCATCAAGGACCATCCAGAGGATGATAAACCGTAGGGCAAAGGAGAACTCACCAGCGGCCGCCGTCGGTCCAGTCTGAGGAAGGTGATGGCCGAGTTGACATTTGATGAAACAGGGCATTTCGGTCTCTGTAGACCTGAAGACAAATTCCTCCTGCTTCCCACATATCATCCATGTCCCGTCTCCTTGCTTGACCCCGAGCTCCGAGACGGCTCATCTCCCCGGCAATATCATAACGGTCTCATGCAATTGAACATCCGCGGACTTGGCTTTCCTCGTTTGCGAAATTACTGCAGAATAACAAAAGTAAGGGAAAAGCAAAGCTGAGCATATTTGACTCGCCTTTGCCAGCGGATGCGAACAGTGAGTTTGCTGGGAAGCGTCATGGGTGATACTTTATCGAATGCGTGCGGGAAGGGGTCACGGCTGCAGGCTTGTGTTCCGTGAACCCTGCCCGTTCCCAAGAAGCGTCTGTTCTCGCGACTGGCCCTTGACCGGATCCCGGAAACCAAGGTCTTGGGTGGTTGTGATTCGTGCATCCTTGGCCCACACCTACCTCTGGGACAAGCCACAGCCACATGTCCGACAGCTTCTGGGTCTTAGGGGTCCTTCCGGTGACCCATCATGCCTGAGGGTGGTCTTGGGGGCCCCCCCCCACAGGGCGGTAACGTGATCTTGAAGCAGGTTAGAAAACGAGAATGCAGACATGACTTTCTGTGCCCCCAGAAGATCAAGGGCTGCAATTCTTTAAGGGCTGAGACAAAGGAACATATTTGTGGTTCAGAGTGATTTCTTTTTTTTTTTTTTTTTTTAATTTTTTTTTTTTCAACGTTTATTTATTTTTGGGACAGAGAGAGACAGAGCATGAACGGGGGAGGGGCAGAGAGAGAAGGAGACACAGAATCGGAAACAGGCTCCAGGCAGAGTGATTTCTAAACACCAGGCTGTGTGCTCCCTATGGAGGCTCCTGGGGAGCATCCTTCCTGCCTCTTCCAGCTTCTGGAGGCTGCGGGCGTCCCTGGGCTGGTGGCCACATCCCTTCCATCTGTGTCTCTGTGTTCTGTGTCTGTCCCCCCCCCCCCCCCCCCGTTCTGTCTCTAACAAGGACACCTGCCATTGCATTTAGGGCCCCCCTGATCCAGGACGAGCTCATCTCAGATTCTTTACTTATGACATCTGCAAAGACCCTGTCTCCGAACAAGATCCCATTCTGATTTCGGAGATGAATTGGGGGTGGGGTGGGGGGATACTGTTTGACCCAGTCTAGGGGGATAGGATTTGCTCCCGTGTCAGATTCCCAAGCGTCCTTATTTACTTGTTTCTATTTGGCCCAGTCGGTTTGCAATACAAGTGAGCTCCAAGTGCCCCGTTTAAACCCTGAAGGAATACAGGGGGGAGGTGTGGATTGCATGCAGGTGTCCCGGGGGACCTGATTTGCACGCACCAGGCACAGCCAGGCCAGAGATCAGGAGCGAATCTGGGCTGCACGAAGAAAGGCTTGGAGACCCGTAGGGCTACAGCAGCATGAATGAGGGGGCCGTGGTGGGGGTCACGGCAGGGAGGGGGCCTGGGGTGCTCTGTAGGACTTTGTAGGAACCGTGCCATGGTTCTCACGTGGGTGTGAGACGCGTGTGATCTGATGGGTGTTTTGAAAAGGCTGCTTCTGGCTGGTTTGTTGATTGGTTCCAGGCTTCAGGCCAAAGACAGGGGCAGGGAGAGCAGGGAGGGGCCGCTGAGGGATGGAGTGTGGCTTCGAGCCTTGGCTCCGGGAAGAAGGAAGGACAGAGGTGATGCCAGCTGGGCTGGGGAAGCCTCCGGGAGGTGCAGATGCGCCGAGGGATGGGAAGAAACTTTGCATACACTCAGGGGTGTCCCCCAGGAACGACAGCGTCACATCCAACCTGTGCCCTTAGAGGTTCTCATTGTGGCCCATTCCTCGGAGGGCCCAGCAGTCCACACGGCCTGGACAATCCTCAGGGCAGCTCATGCCTAGACGCAGGGCGTCCCAGGCTCGTTCTGGGCAGTGGGGTCCAGACGGGGAGCTGGGTCCTGTGACGTCACAGCTCCAACTTTATCCAGCGCGCCCAGGGCCGTGGGCCAATCTCTTTTGTCCTGTTGGGAGCCACGTGCTTTGCACAGCTTTGTGGGGGGAGCCATGGGGAAACACGTGCAAAGAGGTCCCCATGATGGGCACATTTGAGACACCTGCCCACACAGGAAGAGCCACAGTCACCCATGAATGTTGTGGGAGACGAGGAAATCCTGGACTCTTTTTTTTTTTTTAAGTTTTTGTAATGTTTATTTTTGACAGACAGAGACAGAGAGTGTGAGCAGAGGAGGGGCAGAGAGAGAGAGGGAGACACAGAATCGAAGCAGGCTCCAGGCTCTGAGCTGTCCGCGCAGAGCCTGATGCAGGGGTTGAAGTCACGAACTCAGAGATCCTGACCTGAGCTGAAGTCGGATGCTTAACCAACTGAGCCACCTAGGAGCCCTGAAATATTTCATTATACATTTTTAAATGTTTATCTGATAACTTTGAGACAGAGACAGAGTGCAAGCAGGGGAGGGGCAGAGAGAGAGGGAGACAGAATCGAAGCAGGCTCCAGGCTCTGAGCTGTCTGCGCAGAGCCTGATGCAGGGGTTGAAGTCACGAACTCAGAGATCCTGACCTGAGTCGAAGTCACTTAACCAAGTGAGCCACCCAGGAGCCCCGAAATATTTTATTATACATTTTAAAATGTTTATCTGATAATTTTGAGACAGAGACAGAGTGCAAGCAGGGAGGGGCAGAGAGAGAGGGAGACACAGAATCAGAAGCAAGCTCCAGGCTCCGAGGTGTCAGCACAGAGCCCGACCTGGGGCTCGCACTCACGGACCGTGAGATCATGACCTGAGCCGAAGTCGGACGCTCAACCGACTGAGCCACCCGGGCGCCCCCTGGACCATTGATACCCGTGATGTCCCACGCTGGGTGCCCTGCATAAGACCCGCAGGCTTCAGGCATCGCTTTGCATTTATGCCGAGGCGCTTGCTGAATCGGTGGGCCCACGCTTTCACACAGGTGGCACTGCTTACACGGGGAGCATGGGTCTGAGCACCCAGGGGCATCGTTTCCCGCTCAGGCAGGACACACAGGGAAGCGCTGGGCATCTGAGTACCTGCGGGCTGGGGAGCGTGTCCGGACGGTGTCCTGAAGCTGGCCCCCTCCTGGCGCTCTTGCAAGGTGGCGCGTGAAATGCCAGGTCCGCAGAGCCCGGCTGGAAGGGAAGGATGTGTAAACACCCGGAAAGGTCACTGCGTAAGCACCTGTGAGCTTCGCTGGCCCTCAGAGACACCAGGAGCTTTTCAGCAGAGAGAGTTTTGCAAGACACAGACGTGGTGTGCGTGTGGATGTTGCCCTGCGCTCTGCTTGGGGCGGCATCGGTGGGGCGGTCCAAACAGGAAGTGAGACACAGGAGACCCGGCAGGCGGGCGGACTTCAGCAGGGCGTCCTGGTTCTGAGCCTGGCGAAGCTACGTGCAGCGCGGCGCTCAGGGACCACGGAAAAAGCGCGGTCCCAGCCAGGTGCACCGTGGTGCCTTCTGATTTTCCTGCTGTTGAATCAGAGCCTGGGGTCAACGCTTACCCTTCTCTGAGCCTCCATGTCTGACCTGTCCAGTGGGAACAGATAATGATCCCTTCTTCCTGCACCGAAGGGGTGCTAACTGTGCATTCTTTATGCCGCCGAGCATCATCGTCAGTTTGGACACACTGTTACCAACATGAGTCAGGACGTCCGCGGACGCACCTTGTGGGTCGATGCCTCCCAAGGTTCCAAGTGCCTTCAAGTGCCTTCTCTTAGGGGTTCAGTCCATTCCGAGGGGGAGGAGGGCTTTTACATAATCCATCTCAGATAATGAGGAGGCTTGAAAACGGACTCCACCATTTATCCGAATGAGTCATAATTGTTTGTTTGCAGCGGGCAAAGAGGAAGCAGGGTGTGCAGAAGTTTCCTACATCTATGCAGGGACCTCTTTTTTTTTTTTTTTGAGGGACAGAGAGGGCCTGGGATTAGGGGGGAGAGAGGCAGACAGAGAGAGAGAGAATCGGAAGCAGGCTCCGTGCTGGGATTCCATCCCACGACCCTGGGATCATGACATGAGCGGAAATCAAGAGCCTGATGCTCGACTGACCCAGCCACCCAGGTGCCCATCTGCATGGAGCTTTTGTGAAGGTGTTTCTGTTTTCTGTGCCTCGCTTATTTCCTGAGAGCCGAAAACAGAAAAGCGGGGGAGGTATTATAAAAAGAAACTAACACGAAAACTCCCCCAGAAAACACCTGTTTTTGTAAGATAAGAACTCTATTCTTGCTCTGGAAACACAATCATACCCTTCATTATCCTCATTTAAATAGAGCTGGCGAGGCAGCCCGTTCTTATTGAAATTCCTGACGTCTTCATTCCTCCTTGGTGTTTGGTTGAAAACAGGCAAAGTTTATCTCCTGCTTCTCCCGGAGGATAGCCCGGGATTAAGAGCCTGGATCCCTAGCGTGCATGCGTAACGAGGGCCTCTCATTCCTGGCGGGAACGTCCTGCAGTCTGACTTGATGTCATTATTTCCTGCACTTGCAGTGGACGAAGCAGACCCGGGGGCTTCCAAAGTGGAACCCGAACCGTGGTCTCAGGTGGCCAGGGCATCAAACACCTAACTGCACCCCTGTTTAAAGCTTTGCTGCGTCTTCAACTGCTCAAGGAGTTCCACTCTTCCCAGAGACCTAATTTTACAAGGCTGGGTGCTGGGTGCACAGTCCTCCCGGAGTACTGATCTGAACACAAGTATGTACGTGCCATTAGGCTCTCCTGGCACCAGGAGGCGCCCTGTGCCCTTTGGGGTTCACCTGCCAGGAACAGGTGTACTTAGGGCTGAGAGCTGAGCACGATTTCCCGAATGGAAAGTTCCTGGAAACCCGCTCAACGTGTGCAGCAGCATTCTTAAATGGGACGCACGGTGTTTGATGCTCGGTGGCTCCGAGGCACGTTGACTCAGGGGGTCAGGGCTCGGTTTATTTGTAAATTATGGTAAAATACACATAATGTAGCATTTACTCGGTGATATTTGGAACAGTCACAATGCTGTGGAACCAGCAGCTACTTGCAAAATGTTTCCATCAGCCCACATGGAAAGCCCGTGCCCATTAAGCAATCATTTCCACTTCTCTGCCCTGCCGGCCCCTGTCAGCCCTAATGTGCTGTCTCTATGATTTTACAGATTTATTAGATTCTATATAGCTTTTTACAGATTTAATTAGATTTTATTACATTTTATAGGTTTTCATAGACTTTTATAGACTCGATTAGGTTACGTAGATTTTTATACATTTTATTAGATTGTATACATTTTTCTAGATTTTATTAGATTTTACACATTTTTATACATTTTATTTTTATATTTTATTAGAGTTTATACATTGGATTACATTTTACTAGAATTTATAGATTTTTTATAATTTTATTAGGTTTTATAGATTTTATTAGACTTTATATAGCTTTTTATAGATTTTATTAGATTTCATTAGATTGTATAGGTTTTTATAGATTTTATAGATTTTTATAGATTTTGTTAGATTTTATAGATTTTTATGGATTTTATTAGTGTTTAAGATTTTATCAGGTTTTTATATTTTTATATTTTATAGATTTTTATGCATTTATCAGATTTATTATTTATTAGATTTTCTATAGATTTTTATAGATTTTTTAAGATTTTATAGACTTTTATAGATTTTATTAGAGTTTAGAGATTTTAGTAGATTTTTATATTTTATTATATTTTACAGATTTTTATGCATTTTATTAGATTTTATGTAGCTTTTTATAGATTTTATTAGATTGTATAGATTTTTATAGATTTCATTAGATTTTATAGACTTTTATAGATTTTGTACATTATTTCACATTTTGTAGATTTTTATAGATTTTATTAGAGTTTATAGATTTTATTAGATTTTATCAGATTTCATAGATTTTTATAGATTTTATTCCGGAAACTTTCTATAAACGTGGTCACACAATATGTGACCTTTCCCGACTGCCCCATGTCGCTGGACACCATCTCGCGGGAGGTGCTGGCACCTCGTCCCTGTTACAGAACGCTTCTGGGGCGAGATTCCCTTCAATTGCACGCAGCACCAGAGGCCCCGGGGCCTTGGCATCCCCAGGACTGGACGGTGATTTGCTTCTTTGCCGACCTGGGCAACCCTGGCTTCCTAACGGAATTGGTGGGCGCCTGGACCCCGTCCGCTGCCCATTTCAGAGGGTCTGAATCTCCAGGGCCTGACCCGAGTCTGGGGCTCCCTCCCCCAGCATCCACACTCTGTTTCTGGAAGAGTCTCTCGGTGTCTGCGTTCAGGGGCACAAACAGCTTTTCTTCCCATGTGTGTTCTAAACTGAATGTGAGGTCTCACGGTGGATGGTGTGTGTGTGTGTGTGTGTGTGTGTGCGTGTGTGTGTGGAGGGTTATATATACACACACCTGTAGTGGCGTGCAAATAACTGGAAATTTCTGCTTCTAGTCTGATTATTCAGCATCGATACTTTTTTCTAAGCGAAACCAGAGTGGTCCCCAAGTGACAAAGGGCTTCCTCTGTGACTCTAACCGTATCTTAGACACTGTGCAAAATGCAGCCACAGGACTGCATCTCCTCGTTTGCACGGATACCCATAAACAGTGATAATGTCTCCAACGTCTGGGAATCCTGGGAACTTATGTGTACTGGGCTTGTACCCAGTGTGGGCTGTGACTACATCGTCCCCGCTGGAAGCCGGGCCTCCTGACTTTGCAATAGAAAACATCGGTGTGGATACAATAGGTAATGTGTCCATATAGAACATAGGTACTCAGCCGTGCCCCTCTCCTGCCTGCCTTTTCCTTTCTTGAAACATATCTGGGTTGGGCATCTGACTCTTGATCCCAGCTCAGGTCACAATCTCACAGTTCGTGAGTTCAAGCCCCGCATCGGGCTCTATGCTGATGGTGTTCAGCCTGCTTGGGATTCTGTCTCTCCTTCTCTCTGCCCCTCCCCTGCTTGTGCTGTCTCTCTCTGCCTCCTTCAAAATAAAGAAACATACTTAAAACAACAGAAATAAAAAGCAGAAGTAAAAAAAAGAAAACAGTACAACACTATATATGTATGTTATATATATTATGCAGATAAATATATATGGGTTCAGAATTTTAAATACGTAAATAATATACAATACATATAGAGATTCAGAATTTTAGATATATATATATAATATATAAATGCATATAGGGGTTCAGAATTTTAAGTATATATAATATATAAATACATACAGGTGTTCAGAATTAAAAAAAAATTTTTTAATGTTTTATTATTTTTGAGAGAGAGAGAGAGAGACAGAGAGCAAACAGGGAAGGGGCAGAGAAACACAGAGACACAGAATCAGAAGCAACTCCAGGCTCTGAGCTGTCAGCACAGAGCCCAATGCAGGGCTCGAACTCACAGATCACGGGATCATGACCTGAGCTGTAGTCAGCCATCCAACTGACTGAGCCACCCAGGTGCCCCCAGAATTTTAAATATTTATAATATAAATGCATACAAGGGTTCAGAATTTTAAATATACATATAATATAAAAATACAAATGTAGATTCAGAATTTTAAATATACATATAGTATACAAATGCATATGGGAGTTCAGAATTTCAGGTATACATATATAAAAATACGTACGTAGATTCAGAATTTTAAATACACATATAATATAAAAATGCATATGGGGGTTCAGAATTTCAAGTATACAATTATTATATAAAAATACGCACGTAGATTCAGAATTGTAAACATATATGATATATAAATGCATACGGGGGTTCAGAATTTTAAGTATACATATAATATAAAAATATGTACATAGATTCAGAATTTTAAATATACATATAATATACAACTGTATATAGGGGTTCAGAATTTTAAGTATACATATAATATAAAAATATGTACGTAGAGTCAGAATTTTAAATATACATATAATATACAAATGCATATGGGGTTTCAGATTTTCAAGTATACATATAATATAAAAATACATATGTAGATTCAGAATTGTAAATATGTATGATATATAAATGCATATGGGGGTTCAGAACTTTAAATATACATATAATATAAAAACACCTACAAAGATTCAGAATTTTAAATATACATATAATATACAAATGCATATGGGGTTTCAGATTTTCAAGTATACATATAATATAAAAATACATAGATTCAGAATTGTAAATATATATGATATACAAATGCATATAAGGGTTCAGAATTTTAAATATACATATAATATAAAAATACGTATGAAGATTCAGAATTGTAAATATATATAATATGTCAATGCATACGGGGGTTCAGAATTTTAAGGATACATGTAATATAAAAAACACGTACGTCGATTCAGAATTCTAAATATATGTGATCCACAGACACACTCCCCGCGGAGGGGCTCGCCCACAGCATCACCAGTGGCCCAGATGTTGCAGCTACAACGTTTACCTGGGCGAGAAACAGAAACGTAGGGTGAAAGCCCTTTCACGGTCGTAAACACCTGACTCATTCACATGGGGGCATGATTCCCGTTCTTTCCCAGGTATGGAAGGTTCTGGCTTGGAGGCATGACTCTTCTCGCCGAGCGTCATTGCAAAGCTGGTTCCGGAAACCTTTTCATCCACAGATGCAACAGGCACTTCCCTTTCCCCTGCATGCTCTCAGAGACGTTGGTCACGGACACATTTCGACCCTTTTAACCGTAGTTTGGGGGTGATCATGGAGCCACCTGGCGCATTTGGTTTGCGACGCGTTGGGACTCTGTCTTCGGAAAAGCCCCGGGGAGTTCAAGACACCTGCTCCTCCTGTGGCCACGACCAGGTCGTCCTGCAGCCGGCCGGCCGCCCAATTCCCCAAAAATGTCTGTGTGTTGAAAACGTCCCCTTTTCTGGGTCGTCTCTGGGTTTCTACTTTTTCTTAAGCTGGGCTAATGGAAGGTTAGCAAAGTGCCCTTTTTAGGGACATGCTTGTGGGCCTTTGGACCACAGATGTCTACAGCTGTGCGCCTGGGGGGCTCAGTCGGTTAAGCATCTGACTCTTGGTTTCGGCTCGGGTCATGATCTCATGGCTTGTGGGCTCTAGCCCTGCATTGGGCTCTGTGCTGATGGCTCGGAATTTTCCTGTCTCCCCTCTCTCTCTGCCCCTCCCCCATTCACACTCCTTCTCTCTCTCAACAATTAATAAACATTAAAAAAAGAAACACAAAGAAATACAGACTGTTTCCCCTCTGTGAAAAAAAAAATATATATATATAAACATATTTTTTTTCCATTTTCTCTGCTAAGCATGTGGCTGGGCGGCCCTGTCCCATGTTGCAGAAATGGGCATGAAAGTCTGGGCTTTCTTTCCTGGATCCTGACGCTGCGAGGAACATGCCCAGTCTTTCCCCGTTAAGTATTACAGCTGACCGTTTTTGCAGATGCTCTCTGTGAGGTCGAACGAGTTTTCTCTATGCCTAGATTGATAAAAACTATGCAGCCACCCTGGAAAGCAGTGTGGAGGTTCCTCAAAAAATTAAAAATAGACCTACCCTATGACCCAGCAGTAGCACTGCTAGGAATTCACCCAAGGGATACAGGAGTGCTGATGCATAGGGGCACTTGTACCCCAATGTTTATAGCAGCACTCTCAACAATAGCCAAATTATGCAAAGAGCCTAAATGTCCATCAACTGATGAATGGATAAAGAAATTGTGGTTTATATACACAATGGAACACTGCTCAGCAATGAGAAAGAATGAAATATGGCCTTTTGTAGCAACGTGGACGGAACTGGAGAGTGTTATGCTAAGTGAAATAAGTCCTAGAGAGAAAGACAGATACCGTATGTTTTCACTCTTACGTGGATCCTGAGAAACTTAACAGAAGACCTCCCCATGCCCCTTTCCCCCTGCCCCAGATTCCAGGGACATTTAGGAGGTCCAGACATTTAGGACATTTAGGACATCCAGAGGTTTAAACCGAGAGAGGAAAGTGTGACATTTCTTCCATCCTCTTGGAAGATAAAGGCATTTCCCATGATTTTTACACCAAACTTATCTAGTGATATTCCCCAACTGCCTCGTGAGGACTGGGCTGGCCGCGAGGCACAGCCCTTTGTTGGGGGGTCAGTCGCCGTGGGAAACAGTGTTCAAGATGGCCCCGTAGAGCACAGAATGAGGCAGTCCCAAATGTCACTTGTGTGGGGGACCAGAAACTGAGTGAGGCTGTGCACGGTTTACTCAGGCCGTCCACAGGCCTTGTGGGGATTTTTCTTTTTGGGATTTGTATCAGTCTGGGGTCTACCAAAGAAAGAGAACCTATACATATTCTCTATGGAGTTATATATATACATAGTTATATACTATATATATATATGTAGTGTATATATATGTGTATATATATATAGTTATATATATATAGTATATATATAGTTATATATACATATATAATACATATAGTATATATAGTTATATACACACAAATACTACATATAGTTATGTATATATAGTTTCATAGTTTTATAGGCACATATACAACATATAGTTGTATATATAGTTGTGTTGATACATCTAGTTATATATGTTACATATGGTTATATATAGTTACAGTTAAATATATGTTATATAGTTATATATAATTATGTATTTATATATAGTTACATAGTTATATATATATGTTATATGGCTATATACATATACCTGTATATACTTAGATGGTTATATATAGTTATGCATTTATATATAGTTTTTTTTTAATTTTTTTAAATGCTTATTTATTTTTGAGAGAGAGACAGAGCATGAGTCGGGGAGGGGCAGACAGAGAGGGAGACACAGAATCGGAAGCAGGCTCCAGGCTCTGAGCTGTTGGCACAGAGCCCCATGCGGGGCTTGAACCCACGAACCGTGAGATCATGACCTGGGCCAAAGTTGGGCTCTCGGCCGACTGAGCCACCCAGGCGCCCCTGTATTTATATATAGTTATATAGGGTTATATAGTTATATATATAGTTACATACTTAGGTATATACAAAGCAATATATATAGCTACATATAGTTCTGTATGGTTATATATAGTTCTACACATAGTTACATATGTTGTATATGGTTATATACAGTTGTAGTTAAAAATACGTTATATATAGTGCTCTATTGTTACATGTATATGTTATATACAGTGACGGTCATTTGCTACAGCAGCAGCAGCAGAATATAACACACGCCCCTCCTGGACCTCACACTTCTGGTCCCCAGAGCCGGGAGAGAATAATCTCCTTTGGCCTAAGCCATCGATTCCCGGTCACTGCTATGGCTGTTCCAGGACACTGATACAAGCCCCAAGCCCTTCCCTGAGCGGAATCAGCAGTGGGAATGAATCTCAGCTTCGGGCGTCTGCTGGGGTGGGTCCATCTCTCAGGGTCGCCAACCATCATCTTCCCCATCCTCCCTGCCGCTCCCTGAACCTCGAGGAAGAATTTCTTATCCCTCAGGCCACGGTCACTTCCCTGGTCTACTGCACAAGCAGGGGAGGGGCAGAGAGAGAGGAGGGAAAGGCTGGGTGGGGGGGGGTCTGATGCATAGCTTGCTGCTCAGTTTTAAAGCGAAACGTTTTCTGTATCAGGGTTTCTCAGCCTCAGGACCATGGGCGTCTGGGATTGGGGCGTGCTGTGCACTGTAGGGTGATGATCAGCGTCTCTGGTCTCCACCCACCAGAGGCCAGAAGCCTGCCTTACCCTGGTTCCCAGTTGTATCAATGTCTCCAAGTATCACCAAATGTCCTTTAGGGAATAAAATCTCCAACGTCGAGACGTTCTGGTCTGTAGCAAGGCCCCGGAGCCAGCTGCCTGCTACGACACTCAGACCAGATTGTCTGAATCAAACAGAGCAGATGCCTCGGGGCCCAGGCAGTAACCCTCTCTTGCCTGGAAATCTGGTGCAGCTCCCATGTATGAGCCACCGCCTTAGAATATTCCCGAGTAAGGTTACATTGTTTCATTACACCCAGTAACTTCACCCGCAGGGCTTGGAAAAGGCTTTGTTTGATTGTTTTACAGCTGATACATTTAAACCTAGAGATGTTTCCAGGTTTAAGGGAGCCCCTCGGAGGTTTTGACACATTTTTGTTTCTCTGTAGACGTCGCTCGCTGGGTTATGATGGGCTCTTAGCGTTCGTGACCACATCTCAGTCAGGAGGTCTTGTGTGCACATTAGGGCAGAGGTTCCCGAAGTCCTTGGTTCACGGTACCCTTTCTGCCTTGGTCATTCTTTCATGGCCTCCAGAGCCCAAGAGAAACACCCCAATTTCTGTGGATGAGTTTCAAAGGGCCCACACGGCATACGAGTGCTTGACAGATTTTGGTCTGTTTGTCTTGGAAATGAAAACTTTTTCATTTTTATTTTTGTTAATTAATTTTTTTAACTCTTACTTATTTTTGAGAGACAGAGAGAGAGCAGGGGAGGGACAGCGAGAGAGGGAGACACAGAATCGGAAGCAGGCTCCAGGCTCCGAGCTGTCAGCACAGAGCCCGACGCGGGGCTCAGACTCACAAACTGTGAGATCATGACCTGAGCTGAAGTCAGACGCTTAACCGACTGAGCTACCCAGGCGCCCCTGTCTTGGAAATTTAAAACAACGTGAGGCAGCCTTATGGGTTCACCTGGCACCTGACTTTACGTTGGTGCAGGGTTTGAGGACAGCAGGATTTGGACTCTGCTGTTTGTTTCACGACAGGGCGTGTGGACAGCTGTGATGTATTTTCCACCCTCGTTTGTGATGGGCCTGCTGGGCCTGGTTGGGACCCCACATGAACTGAAAGTTGTGGTTGACCGGGCATCTGATTTACATGAGGACAGAATCGTCCCCGTCTGAGAACTGTGCCCCAAGATCTTGGGACCCATCCCGGTGCTGGTGCTGGTGCTGGTGGCTCTGTCGGTTAAGCGACCGATTTCGGCTCACCTCATGATCTCACGGTTCGTGGGTTTGAGCTCCACATCAGGATCTGCACTGACGGCCTGGAACCTACTTGGGATTCTCTGTGTCTCTGTCTGCCCCTCCGCTTCGCTCTCTCTCTCTCTCTCTTGCAAAATAAACATTAAAAAAAACCAAACAGAGTGCAGTGAAAATGCCACAGGAGCAGATTGTGGGGTCCAAGGAGGCCAGCTTTCAGCATGCAGCCTGACCACCCCTTTCTCACCCTGTGCAGACATTACTAATCAATCACAGAACTGCCCTCCTCTGGAGCCCAGATGCGGCTTTAAACTCTCCCCCACTTGTGGATGCAGGTGTATTTCCTTCGTGGACCAGGCTGGCCAGGCAGTGGGAACCGATTTAAGATTTGGGGTCCAGATGGAAACGCTGCAAATCGGCAGTATGTGAGTGCCGTGGGCATCCTGGGGAGGAGAGGTCTGGGATTTCACGGTGGGAGTCTTCCTGGGGTGCACCGTGAGGGAGGCTGGGCAGACCCACGGGGACCCGGGAATCCTTGGGGCTGGCCGCCCCCCTCCCAGAGCCACATGCCTCTGAGCCCCTTGAAACTGATCACTTCCCATAGAGCTCCAGCCAGCACCACCTCCGAATGGTCCCGTTCCAACAAGCCAAGGGGGCAGGTGAATGGAGGCTGCACAGATGACAGAGAGAGAGAGAGAGAGAGAGAGAGAGAGCAAGAGAGAGTGAGTGAGAGACAGCACTCTTTCTGAGCAACAGTGGTGAGCCCCTGAGCCTGGCATTTGCTGTCAGGCTCATTTGCATTTTTTCAATTATGGGGAAACCCATCAGGGAAACCCAAAGGGATTTAAATAATTAACAATCCGAGACTCAGGCAGAGCCAGGCCTGGCAGGAATCATAATGCTTGGATGGATTGTACAATTAATACATTTCTCATCGGGCTGCGGTGTGCCAGGGAAAGACAATGTCACTTGTCTGTCCCGGGCTTGGCCGAAATGGCTGATTTGCATATCAGATGGCATTGCTGGAAAATTAAATTAGGGAAGTTCGTCCTGACTTTGGGTGATGAAACAGCCCTCGTGGATGGCCCCATATTGATGAACACAGGTTAAAAAAAAAGTAAGATGGAAATAATTGAAAGCTGGGACTTGAACAGATACTTGCATTCCTGAGTGTCTGTGGATGGACGGATGGACAGATGGATGGATGGGTGGATGGATGGGTCGGTGGAAGATATAGATGGAAAGATGGATGGATAATTGGATAGGTAGGTGGATGGATGGATGGATGGATGGATGGATGTATAAATGGGTGGGCTGCTGGACAGATGGATGGATACATGAATGTGTAGATGAAAGAAATGATGGACGGATGGATGGATGCATGGGTGGATGGATGCATGGGTGGATGGGTGCGTGGGTGGGTGGTTGGATGGATGGATGGGTGAGTGGGTGGGTGGATAAGTGGATGGATAATGGATGGATGGGTGTATGGGCAGAGAAGTGCATGGGTGAATGGATAGGTGGATGGTTGGATGGGTGGATGGATGGATGGATGGATGAATGGAGACAAGAAGTGACAGATGTGATGGATGGATGGATGGATGGATGGATGGATGGATGGGTGGATGGATGGGTGGATGGATGGGTGGATGGATGGATGAGTGGGTGGGTGGGTGCATGGATGGGTGGTTAGATGGATGGATGGGTGAGTGGGTGGGTGGCTGGGTAGATGGAAGGATGGGTGGGTGGGTGGGTGGATGGATGGATGGATTGATGGATGGACAGGTGGACAGGTGGATGGATGGATGGGAGAACAGTTGGATGGATGGATGGATGGATGGATGGATGGATGGATGTATAAATGGGTGGGCTGCTGGACAGATGGATGGATACATGAATGTGTAGAATTAAAGAAATGATGAATGGATGGATGGATGGATGGATGGATGGATGAAGGGACAGGTGGGTGGGTGGATGGATGGATGGACAGATGGATGAATGGATGAATGGATGGATGGATGGATGGATGGATGGATGGACTGATGGATGGGTGGGTGCATGGATGAGTCGATGGAAGATATAGATGGAAAGACGGATGGATAATTGAATAGGTAGGTGGATGGATCGATGGATGGATGGATGGATGGATGGATAAATGGATTGATGGGTGGAAGGATGGATGGATGGGTTGATGGAAGGTATAGATGGAAGGATGAATAGATAATTGGATAGGTAGGTGGACTGATGGATGGATGGATGGATGGATGAATAGATGGATGGATGGGTGGGTGCATGGATAGGTCGATGGAAGATATAGATGGAAAGATGGATGGATAATTGGATAGGTAGGTGGATGGATGGATGGATGGATGGTTGGATGGATAAATGGGTGGGCTGCTGGACAGATGGATGGATACCTGAATCTGTAGATGAAAGAAATGATAGATGGGTGGATGGATGGATGGACAGGTGGGTGGGTGGATGGATGGATGGATGGATGGATGCATAGGTGGATGGGTGGATGGATGGATGGGTGAGTGGGTGGGTGTATAAATGTGTAGGCTGTTGGACAGATGGATGGATACATGAATGTGTAGATGAAAGAAATGGATGGATGGATGGATGGATGGATGGATGGATGGTTGAATGGGTGGGTGGATGGTTGCACAGCTGGGTGGGTGAGTGGATGGATGGATGGATGAATGAATAGCTAAATAGCATGTGGTCCATGCACACAGTATAATATGGCTCAGCCTTGAAAAGGAAGGACGTTCTGCACCTGCTATGATGTGAATGGACTTTGAGGACGTGATGCTCAGTGGCATAAACCAGCCACAGAAGGACGGATCCTGTGTGACTCCATGTATGTGGGGTCCCTAAAGGAGTCACATCCATTTGGACAGAGAGTAGATGGTGGAGCCACAGGTTGGAGATGGGGACAGCGAGTCGGTGTTTCACGGGGACACAGCTTTCAGAAGATGGAAAGTTCTACAGGTGATGGTGGGGATGGCCACCCCACAATGTGAATGGTCCCTGGGAGGATGTGCTTGGCCATCTAAATAAAACTTCCATGGGGTGGTGGGCATAAGCAGGCTCTATGCCCGGTCCCCATGATAAGGAGGTTATTCACTTATGGGACTTTATCTGCAGGAGCCGTGTAGACAGGTTTGAGGCAGTGGGGACCTCCCGACATTACCAGATGTCAGGAAGTGCGTGATACTGGGTCTGAATTTTGTGTCTCCTGCACCAACATGCCAGCGGCCCCCAATCACAGACGAGGAGGATGTGATTCCGGGAGCGGCGAGCTGTGTGAACTGCAGGAGGGCGCCTTTCTCGGAGACCATTCTGGACAGCAGGCAGATGCCTGGGATTTGGGGGGCTGTGGATGACGCGGAAACTGGAAACCATACGAGCGACGGTGCATCCGTCACTTGCGGCCTGAACACACTGTCCGCTATTCTCGATCGAATGGCCTTCAGACGTGAGGGCTGGTCAGCTGGCAGCTGGTATGTTTGCCGAGACACTTTCTCGCTGATTCATCACACAGGAATCTGTCAGCTCATCCTGGTGGCTCCTTGTTGCCGTGGCACAGAATGCTCCACGTTCTCCCAGACTCGCGCCCACTGTGGATTCTCACCTGGAAAGCCGACAGCTTGGAAAAGAGCACGGGTGCCAATGTTCATGGAAGCCAGGGGAGGTAACGGACGGAGAAGTCTGTGCAGACACTTCTGTTTTTGATGGGTGAAGTCTGAGATGTTTAAGAGACATCCAGACTGGACGGTCTGCTGGGTCAGCCCCTGGGATATTGCATTTAATTGTTTTTAATGTTTACTTATTTATTTTTGAGAGAGAGAGAGAGCACGTGAGCAGGGGAGGGGCAGAGAGAAAGGGAGACACAGAATCGGAAGCAGGCTCCGGGCTCTGAGCTGTCAGTGCAGAGCCTGATGCAGGGGTTCAAGTCACAAACCGTGAGATCGTGACTGGAACCGAAGTGGGACGCTGAACCGACTGAGCCACCCAAGCGCCCCTGCATTCAAAAGCGGTTGCTAAACTGAGGGTTGAATCAGAGATCTTCATGGGGATCTCCCACGAACAGCGTACGGAGGGAGAAACATTTTAATGGAGAAATGAAATCCATACAATGGAAAACACACCCGAAAGCTCGGGCAAAGGGAAAGGAAGCAAAATTCAATATTTTTAAGGCTAAAAGTGGCCGCTAACAGTCCCAAGGCATCTAGAACCCCTTTCTTGTGACTTACCGGACCCAGGGCAACAGCCAGTTATTTGCCTACGTTACAGACAGAATCAGCTCAAAAGTGACTCGTCATTTGTGCTCGTAACCCGTTGAGGATGTGTGCCATGACTCTGTCCGATGGGTGGGGGCGGACAATCTTTCCGCGTGCCCAGACGAAGGGACAGCATGTGTCTTCCCCAAGTGCCATTACACCAACAAGATGAGATGAAAACTGTATCTGTGCCTGCCCCACGGGAACTATTTATAATAGCTGCGATCAATGCCGTCGTGATCACTGTTTCGTTTGTTTGTTTTTGAACCAGGGACCGATGTCGACTACCTTGAATCATTAAAAATTCTAGTAAGCCAGGGAGCCTGCGTGGCTCAGTCGCTTAAACATCCAACTCTTAATCTCAGCTCACGGTGTGTGAGTTCAAGCCCCGCGTCAGGCTCTGCACTGACAGATTCTCACTCTCTCTCTCCCTTTCTCTCTGACCCGCACTTTCTGTCTCCCTCAAAACAACTACATAAACTTAAAACGGTTACAGGAAGCCGAAGGTGTTAGCTATTTGAGAAAGATTTCTGCCAGAAAGCCCTGTGGGTAAAATATGTGATCGGGATTGGGCGATCTCCGAAAGATTAATCTCACAACGTTGAAATAGTCCGTTTTATCCAAAGGTTGGGGACAGTCACCCGTATACTGTCAATACTTTTCTAGAATTATCTTCCGTGTGGGCATCCTCTAATTCCTCCGCAGATTGAGTTGCTTAGGGTCTTACACATAACCTCTTAAAATACCTGTAAACCCTCATTATCCACAAGTGTAATGACATCAACAGGCCCGGGGTTGGCTCCTTGTCGAGCGGGTGCGAGAATCTGTGGTTATTAAATGGATGGGTTGGAAAAAAAAAAAAACCAAAAACCAAAAACCAAAAACCAAAACCTTATAAAACACCCTCAGCCCTGTGAGTGGCCGCCGTGGATCTGTGCTATTTTGAGGCGTTTTGGGCAGTGCGGTGGGTCTGTCCACAAGTTTCAGTGCGTGCACTGAGTTAACCGGGGGGGGGGGGGGGTCGGGGTTCCATTTAAGAGACAGAGGCCCTGGGCTGCCCTGAGGTTTCTCTGTAAGAAGACGGGAGGAAAACAGAGACCCTCCCAGAGAGACAGCCATGACTGGACACGGGAAGAGGACGGTCTCCACAGGCAAAGGACAGAGACCTCAGGAAAAACGGGCCTCAGCCTCTACTGGATCTCAGACTCCCAGCTTCAGCCCTGCTTGGAATTCAGACTCCCAGCCTCGGCCCCGCCTGGTTCTTAGCCTCCAGCCTCCACCCTGCCTGGTCCTCAGACCCCCAGACACAGCCCTGCCTGGATCTCAGACTCCCAACCTCAGCTCTGCCTGGATCTCAGAACCCCAGCGTCAGCCCTGCCTGAATCTCAGCCTCCCAGCCTCAGCCCTGCCTGAATCTCAGAACCCCAGCCTCAGCCCTGCCTGGACCTCAGACTCCTAAACTCAAGCCCTGCCTGGATCTCCGACTTTTGTCCTCAGCCCTGCCTGGATCTCAGACTCCCAGCTTCGGCGGCTTCTTGTTTTCTGACTCCCGGCCTCCAGGAGGGAGATAAGAAACGTCTGTTGTTGAAGCCACCAGGTCTCGGGTGTTTTGTTTCAGCAGCCTTAACACAGGGAGCTCCGGAAAGCAGTTGACGGGGACTCTTCTCTCCCCTCCCTTTTGGGGTCTGCTCCATCTTGGAGCACAGCACACGTTGGCCACCTGCTATGGGCTTCCTGTCAAATCCGCACTCACCGACCCAGCAGGTGCCGAGGGAGCTGTGGCCTCACCTTTCCAGCCCGGCGTGTATCTCAAAGCTGGATAAACCTCTAATTAAAAGACCCCAGGCCGTGCTCCCTGGGCCCCAGAGCTGGGGGAACCTAATGACATTTAGATGCTGTGCTGCACTGAACACAGTGAGCTTATTTATTCGCCTGGACACATGGGTGGATCTTTGCCGTATCGTGACATACGGCCACGCTGAGGTCCACGCCAAAGCCGGCCGTCCACAGGAGGCAGGCGGGAGCTGCATGGCACATTCTGGGGGGCTCCCCGCACATCTCGGATGAAACGAGCCAGGCTCACGGCGGGCGGAGGTGTGATTGCTCTTTGTCAAGTGGATCTGGGTCCTTTCCAGAAGTCTCCACATTTCCCACGTCCCTCCAGGAGCTGGCGTCCGCAGGTGTTCGTATGAGTGCCTTTGCAAAGGGCTGGATTGTGCGCATTACCTCCTTTCCCTCGGGGCTTACCCGTCGCGGGTTCTCGGCCTTGTCTGTGCAGGAGCTCGGGGCTGCCTCCAGGAACCCCCAGAAGTACGAGGCTCTGTTGCCCCGAGTGTTACTGGAGAGGCTGTGGGAGGGGGGATGGGCTAAACGGGTAAGGGGCACGAAAGAATCTACTGCTGAAATCTTTGTTGCACTAGATGCTAACTAACTTGGATGTAAGTTAAAAAAAAAAATACCACCCAGATCTGGGGGCTCTGCATCAAGCTGCGCTGGGCGCGGGGGGTGGGACGCGGGCACACGATTGGTGGGGGACTCTGGCCCCCACCAGTGACTCTCCGAACGCACAGGGACGTGTGGCCATCAACACAAAGTGTGAACGACTCCCGGGAGGATTTTCTCCATCAAGTATCAGAGAGGTTTCTACGCGGGGAACAGAGGGAGGGACCGTGTGGATGAGGCAGCCTGGCCCCGATGTATTTTCTAGCGAGATTAGGACGCCGGCTGGGCACGGAAATGGAAAAACCCGGGAAAGAAATACGGTAACGCCAAGCAGGGGTCATCTCCAGCAGCCGAGGAAAATGCCAGGAAAATCGAGCCTCTGTTGTGTAAATACGTGCTCGGTTCAGCACAAGTTTCTGGGGGCCGTTGTAACCCAAAGCCACAAACCATGTGGCTGCAACCCCCACAGATTTATTCTCCCAGCTTCCGGGGCCGCTGGCGATCCTTGGGGCCACCTGCCTTGTAGAGACACCACCCTTTCTCTGCCTCTCATCATGTGGTCTTGTCCCCATGTCTCTGTACCTCAATTTCCCTCTTCTTGGAAGGACACCTGTCTGGTGATTTAGGACCCAGCCTAATGCAATATGACCTCATCTTAACTAATGAATTAATGTCCTCTGCAAAGACCCTGTTTGCAAATCAGGTCCCATCCTTATTGTTTGGATCACTTCCGCGTGCAAGGGACACCATCGGACCCCTCTGCCAGTATCTGAACATCATATTTCTGGGTGACTTTAACACAAACGGGAAGTCTCATCGTCAGAAGACGCCTTGACGTTCAGTGTCACAAAGCTGGGGTGATAGAGACCATGAGATCATGACCCGAGCCGAAGTTGGATGCTCAACCGACTGAGCCACCCAGGTGCCCTACAGTGTTACTTTTAGTTCCTTCCTTTTGGGATTCAGGGCTTGAGAGAGAGAGAGACAGACAGACAGACAGGCAGACTCAGGATCCTGGAAACATCCGGAGCTGGATAAGTGAGCTGGACGGTGAAGCTCGAATGGTCATGGGCATGATCCTCCTGAGGCAAGAGATCCCACAGGTGTTGGTACCCGTGTCTCCCAGTTTAATTCCAGTATCACTGGTGGGCTGAGATCCAGGCAGGGCTGAGGATGAAAGTCTGAGATCCAGGCAGGGTGGAGGCTTGGAGTCTGAGATCCAGGTAGGGCTGAGGCTGGGGGTCTGAGATCCAGGCAGGGCTGAGGATGAAAGTCTGAGATCCAGGCAGGGTCGAGGCTTGGAGTCTCAGATCCAGGCAGGGCTGAGGCTGGCATACTGAGATCCAGGCAGGGCGAGGTGGGATGGGGAAGGAACCACCTGCCTGCATCACTTAGGTGCTAATATGTGATGCGATTCATCTTGTACCTTGAAAACTTGCTGGGAATGTGCCGTTTTCCTCATGCGGTACAAACGGAGGTGACAGGCAAAGAAATTCACCAAATGACGGACTCTTCAAACTTTGCCGACGCTTTCAAAGTCAGGAATGAACTGCCTTCACATATGGATTTTCTTTTCTTTTTTTTTCCCCAATTACAACCATTTCTGTGAGAGGCTGCACAGGATGGAGAAGATCTCAGAAATGCACTCGTGAAAACAAAACTCAGCACACGCAAATCATGCAATCACAAGGAGCAATCACAAGGAGCATGCAATCATGTGGATCTAAGCTGAGACACTGGGTCAAGCTTAGCCTGCAGGGCCCAGCCTACATCAGCCCAACACACCCACAGACCCACAGGTGTGAAAAATTCGCATTAATTATTGCAGGGAACTGAGACTGAGAATTGTTTGTTACACAGCCTGATTTATAGCTGACTGATGCAGAAAACAAGCATCTTCTAGTGTGCCGGAAGGTTCTCAGCACAATCTGTATGGCTCAAGAAAGTTCCAAAACTTTGTGTAGATTTTTTTGTGTTTTCAAAAAGGGATATGTGTGGCAGGGAGTGTGTGGGAAAAATCAGGGAACTGGTTGCTATCTTTTAATTGTCTTTGTAAATTTGCAAATGGTGATATATTATGTCACCCCGAAATTTCTAACCTACTGTATCATGGTGCCTCCTGGATAATTAAATTTAAAAAATTTTTTTTGATGTTTATGTGACAGAGAGAGACAGGCAGGGGGAGGGTCAGAGAGAGAGGGAGACACAGAATCTGAAGCAGGCTCCAGGCTCCAAGCTGTCCGCACAGAGCCTGACGCGGGCTCGAACCCACGAACTGTGAAATCATGAGCTGAGCCGAAGTCGGACGCTCAGCCAACTGAGCCCCCCCCAGGGGCCCCGTGGATAATTAAATTTTAACATTCTGTGATGAAAGATATTTTGATGGATGGGATGGGGATGGGGGCATGTGTATTTAGAGCCCTGAACCACTCTTACCCGACTTGTCACCAGACATCATTACTGTAAAGTTGGGGTGCATCCCTTCTCATTCACACATGAGCTATTTGTGTATACATGTATGTGTGTACCTATAAACACAATCTAAAATACATTTCACAGGGAATCCACCCATACGGCAACCCGTTTTTGTATCTATCGACTTGTCACAAATAATAATTCTTGCCTTCCGTGAAACTCTCCCTGCGATCCCCACACTCTCTAAAATGCTTACTTGATAAATTACGTTTTTATCTGCTGAAAGAAAACGTAGACTAAATTTACCATAACATCCATTTTCATGTGGCAAATTTGGAGGCAGTTATTTCTGCACAATGGATGACAATTTTCCAACCCTAGAACTAACTTCTTTTTCCAAAATGATGTTTTTCCTACGAAAGCCAAACTTGCACTAATTAAAACCAAACAAGCGGCTTGATTTAGACGCTGTGTTGATACCACTGGCTGGATATCTGGACGGGCTGGGGGGTGGGGAAGAGAAATATGAGGCGCTTCAAGTGTAAATCCTGTCGTAATTAGGCTCTGAAGAAATGCTTTTGTAAATCAGATTCATACCTAAATGCCTCGAAAGGATCCAATTAGATGGGCATTTGGAAACAGTTTAGTATATCCAGACGTCTGTGTTTTGTGGCGGATGGGTAAGGGGAAAACAGCTTCCCCATGGGGCATTATTACGGTGTCAGTATTTGCTTTATGCATGAATAAGTACTGTCTCCAAAGAGGGGGCATCGATGCTTGTGTTTTAAAGCTACCGTGGTGTCCACAGGTCATACTTAAGGTTTGACTTCCTCTCCCACCCTTTGTAAGCAGAAAGCTTTCTTTTTTTTTTAATTATTTTTTTAAGGCTTATTTAGTTATTTTGAGAGAGAGAGAGAGAAAGTTCATGGGTGAGTAGGGAAGGGGCAAAGAGAGAGAGAGAGAGAGAGAGAGAATCCCAAGCAGGCTCCTTCCTTCCTTCCCTCCCTCCCTCCCTCCCTCCCTCCCTTCCTTCCTTCTTTCCTTCCTTCCTTCCTTCCCTCCCTCTCTCCCTCCTTCTTCCTTCCTTCCTTCTTTCCTTCCTTCCTTCCTTCCTTCTTTCCTTCCTTCCTTCCTTCCTTCTTTCTTTCCTTCCTTCCTTCTTTCCTTCCTTCCTTCCTTCCTTCCTTCCTTCCTTCCTTCCTCTCTTTTCCTTCCTTCCTTCCTTCCTTCCTTTCTTCCTTCCTTCCTCTCTTTTCCTTCCTTCCTTCCTTCCTTCCTTCCTTTCTTCTTTCCTCCCTTCCTCCCTCTTTCCTTCCTTCCAATAACTGACATTTAAGACACACAAACCAACACAGCTTTTCTGCCCAAAGCAAACCAAAACTTCACAATGTTGTCACTGTGGGCAGATTCTGGAAACACAGGAGCTGTCATTGGTAGTCGCCATGGAGAAAAAATCTGCAAGGATGATACCAGGGATTTAAAAAGTCCCAAGGATTTAAAAACTACAATCCACTGTCTTCTAGCTCCTGCTGCGCCCCATCCCTACACGTCTTGACTGGTCACAAGGTCAGTCAATACCCTGCTCAGCAGTGCACAACTCTGTCAACAGCAAATGTCGGCTGCCTGATGGGCTTTGCCCATGAGTAATGTCGGCCTCACACATGTCCGACAGAGCGTGTGCACAGAACAGTGGCTCCCCGCCCCCCACATCTGAACTGTATTATCCAACTGTCCTTGAAAATTCATCGTGTTGTTAGAACACATAAACCAACAGGAAAACACGTGGCCTTCAGTTTGTCTGGAGGGTGATCGGCTTGTCAGGCAGAGTCCCTGCCCGGTGACGACTGCTTGTGCTGTGAGTGCATTCAGTTTGTTCCGAATGTTTTCCTTCAAATACAGGGTCGTGCTCACCCCACAGCACCTCCCATCCGCCTAGATTCTAATAGAAAATTATCGATCGGGGGCATGAGCCCTCTCCTTTACGACGAGCCCAGGGATGCAATTAGGAGATTTTACGAACGGCATAAAGCGATCAGTGCATTTGGCCGATTCATTACACCCGTAGTATCTTCCTGGGGGTGGTCAGTGTTGCAACAGACATCACTTTCTGTGTCCAGCACTGAGAATCAGATCACACAATGCATGCAAAAGAGAGGAAATCGGAACCGGCCGCCATCAACGCATGGCCCCAGAAACCATTAAAGTACCTTAGGGCTGAGTTGAGCCTTGAGCACAGGACTCACATGCCCCCGACGCGGTGCTCCGGGCTCCCTCTTTGATGCCCACGCTGCGAGGCCCTATTTCTTCCCCGATGGGCAGACTCCCCTGTGCACACACCTGTTGGGGCTGGAGGGGCGGCCACACCCCTGCAAAGCGATCCTGGTTGCGACGGGCTGACCGATAGGGATGTCCGGGGCAGGCGCGGGGCCTCGGAACCTGAATTCGGAACCGCAGGAAGGCTTTTCCGCACAAAGTAGGGTCTGTGAAATAACCCAGAAGCCAGAGCCCAGGGGTTTTGTTGCAAAGCAGGATGTGGTTTTGAGGTCTCTGGGCTCCAAGCGTAATGACAGAGAGGAGAAGCTTGGTGGGGGGTTGGAGGGAGACACGGGCGCTGTGTCTAGAAGCCAGGGGGGCACCAAGGGTGTCCGGAAGCCTCTGGAGCTGGGAGAGAACACACTTCTGTCGTCCTGAGCCCCCCAGCACCTCGTCATTTGCTGTGGCCGCCCCAGGCACCCGAACAGGTGCAATGCACTGAGGTGTTACCATCACCCAGCACAGCCTGGCCTCGTCTGTGATCAGAGCAGCCCGATTCACAAAGAAATATCCAACAAGAGGTGCCATGGAATGGCCTCGGATCCCTCCGGACACTGAGCTCCATGACTTTATGGCCTCGCGGACGCCTCGCCAGCACTGTGGGGCCATGTCCAGCCGGAGGGCAGCCAGAGGAATTGGGGTGCCTGTGTTCTCTGCAGGGGAGTCACTGCCAGGGTCTCCCAGACACGGGCGTGTGATATGTGATGGCCCCTGTTGAGACGTCACTGCACACAGACTAGTTGCATGAGCCGTGAGGCCCAGAGTCCATCTTGGTGCTGCCCACATGGGCTGAGTCCCCCCACGATGATGCATGCACATGGGTTCGCATACCGTGAGCCCACCTGGCTGGACGACAGACCGCAGGATGACGAGTTTTCATCACGCCGTTGTGCGAGCTCGTGGGTCATCAATGGGACGCTATGCAAAGCATGTGTTGGGATTTGGATGCTCAGCCGGGATTTTCCGTCGAGTTCTTCCACGCCCACATTCCACGCCTCTCAGCCTCTTGGAGGAAAAGGATGCATTCGTGTTGTGCAGTTCAAATAGGGTCACTGATTCTTGCCTAAATTGCATATGGCGCCCAGCTAGACAGAAGGTGGAAATCGGGCACTCCTGGACCCACCCTGCCCCATCCTTGTATCCACGTCCAGGCTGCTGTCACTCACGGACTTGGTTACAAGGAATAAATAGGCTGGATTCCTAATCGATTGCACAGTAATCGTCCAACCAATGTGGGGAATTCGTGCCATGTATTGTCTAGAGATTAAGGCAGAGGGTCTCATTACTGGAATCATATGTCTTCCAACCTCTAGATGACAGGGAAATCCATGACTTTTTAGCTCAGTCACTGGCCCAATTCTCTTGTTTTGGAATTCATTTTATTATTATTGTTTTTATTTTTAGGGAGACAGAGACAGCAGGGTAGAGGGCCACAGGGAGAGACAAGAGAGAGAATTAAACAGGCCCCACACCCAACACAGAGGCCCATGTGGGGCTCAATCCCACGACCCTGGGATCATGACCCACGCCAAAACCGACAAATGGACTGAGATGAGCCACCCACGTACCCAGGGGATAAATTATCTTAAAAAAAAGGAGTGTATATTCCCAACAGAGTAGTTGGAATTCATCGTTCTCTGTGTGTACACACCATAATTTCTGTGTGTTACACATTTTTAGACCAATGGGTCCCCCCCCCCCCCCGCCCTTCCTGGCTTCCCCCTTGGAAAAACATTCTGGTTGATTGCCCAGGTAACGAGGGTGGAAGGCACAGACTCCCTTTCTCCTCTGTGACTTAAATTCTTTTTATTTTATTGCATTTTAGTTTAGTTTAGTTTACTTTATGTTATTTTATTATTTCTTAAGTTTACTTATTTATTTGGAGAGAGAGAGAGAGAGCACAAGAGGGGGGCAGGGGGCAGAGAGAGAGAGAATGCCCTCATACTCCAGAGGCGTCTCTGGAGAGATGGTTTCCTGCCGCTGAGCTCCCCAAGCCCGCCCGCCATCTTGTTTTTCCTCTTTCACCAATACTAACCTGGAGTCTCCATGCCATTCCTCTTGCCACTTTAGCCCCTGGATCCGCCCTTGGCTTCTTAGCTCAGCGACATTCTTCCCCGCTGGCAGGGTCTCGGATTCCCTGGTTCCCATTTGCATTTGTGCTGTGTTGGGTGCAACTCTCAAGGTCCGGATTAGCTGCCCCCTCCTCTGTGTTCAGGTCTCTTCGGTCCTCGATATCCTTTTCCTCGGCAGGTTGGCCTTGCAGAGAAGGAAGCGTGTGGTACGGGGTAAGGGAGCTAAACCATGGCACACAGGGCTTCGTGAGGCTTGACCGCCTTTTACATCTCGTTTTATAACCAATGTAACTGGTGAGAAGGAAAGGGGAAGAAAAAACTCGTCATCATGATACTGATGGACGTCTGGGCTGTGCACCACTAGTCTGCAATGAAAATAGGGCACACAAAACCTCAATGAACATATTCCTACAGTTTTTCTCAAGATTCTGTTTTTTTTTTTTTTTAAATAGGCTTCACAGCCAGGACGGAGCCCAACATGGGACTTGAACTCATGAAGTCAAGACTTGGGCGGACATGAAAAGTTGGATGCTTAACCAACTGAGCCACCCAGGCACCCCTCTTTTTTTTTTTTTTTTAAGCAGGCTTCATGTCAAGGATGGAACGCAACATGAGGCTTGAACTCACAACAGTGAGATCAAGACTTGGGCTGAGATGCACTTGGATGCTTTACCAACGGAACCACCCAGGCGCCCCGACTTTTACTAAAGATTCGGATTCAACCTTTTTCTTACAACTTGGGCAGCAAAGCGGGAGCTGGCGATACTCCTGACCTCTGGCCACGCGTACAGACAAGCGGGTGACTGGAATTTGCACAATTTGGGGAAGGTGGCTTTGTCACCAGGGCCCCTTGGGTCCTGTGTCCAGTCGGTTACCAATGCTGCTGTGGTTAATCTCACCTTTTGGCTATAGACCAGCAGCTGGCTTCACTTCACCATTAGGCATTTACTTTGCTATGTGGCATCTGGTCAGCTGTGTTCAAACTTGTGCATATTGGTATTGGCATTTTTGGGTCAAAGGATATAAATGCTTTTCAACTCGAATACATCTCACAAACATGTGACCTTCCCGTAGGATTTCCTTGCAGGGGGTATACTTGTCCAAATGCATTATGGTGTATCTGATGCTATGCTGCATTCAACTTTTCATCACACAAATTCAATTTTTCAAAACTTAACTATCGTTTTGATGTCTATTGGCCATACACTGAGATTTACTGGTAAGTCACACACATGGCTATTCGGGCCCTGCTGGCTTAGTGATTGTTATAATTTGTGAACCTGTTTCCTTGTAACACTGTAATGGATTAGTTGGCTTGGGCGGCCATGATACAGCACCAAGACTAGGTGGCCGAAACAACAGATACTTATGGTCTTGTGGCTCTGAAGGCTGTGGTCTGAGATCCAGGCAGGGCCGAGGCTGGGAATCTAAGATCCAGGCAGGGCCGAGGCTGGGAGTCTGAGATCCATGCAGGGGTGAGGTTAGGAGTCTGAGATCCAGGCAGGGCTGAGGTTGGGGGTCTGAGATCCAGGCAGGGCGGAGGCTGGGCGTCTGACATCCAGACAGGGCTGAGGCTTGGGGGGTGCGATCCAGGCAGGCCTGAGGCTGTGGGTCTGAGCTCCAGGCGGGGCTGAGGCCTAGAACCTGAGATCCAGGCAGGACTGAGGCTGGGAGTCTGAGATCCAGGCAGGGCTGAAGCAGGGACTCTGAGATCCAGGTTGGGCTGAGGCTAGGGGTCTGAGGTCCAGGTGCATCTGGAGGCTAGGAGTGCGAGATCCAGGCAGGGCTGTGGCTGGGGGTCTGAATTCCAGGCAGGGCTGAGGCTGGGGGTCTGAGATCCACACAGGGCTGAGGCTGAGAGTCTGAGACCCAGGCAGGGCTGAGGCTGTGCTGGCCGCTCAGAGCCTGGATCCTGCTCCAGATTCTGTGTCTCCCTCTCTCTGTCCCTCCCCTTCTCACTCTCTGTCTTTCTCTCAAGAATAAATAAACATTAAAACAATAAAAATAAAATAAAGTATTTCATGACTACTCATGACAACGTGCTTTTGTGGAGTTCGTACATCAAGTTCGTACGGAATGACGTGCCCACACCCCGACGTTTTCACTCCACAAAACACTCGTCACTGAAGCGTGTGGATAAATGTCGCCCTGTTGCGTTTTGCTCTTCTGTTGTTCTTTCTCATGTTTCGATTTCATGCAGCTGCTGCATCCATGCGTGAATGTCTTCTCTCTCCCTTCTGAGGTTTACTTTTCTCAATTTAAACCTGCTCTCCGGATCAACTGTGCCATAAATTAATGGTGCCTCCCCAGCGGGATTTTGATTCGTCCTGGCCTGATGTTTGTATATGTCTAGCCTTTTGTTTTTAATCACTTTGTGTAATTCGGTATTACCTAAATAAAATATAGTCAGATTAATATATATATATATATATATATATACACACACACATATATATATGTATAAAGACGTCAATTAGTCGACATGAATTAAAAGAAGAAATTATAACAAAGACTGAAACCTATAGAAAAAAAAAAAGTACCAGTGTAGTCACAATCATATTTAATTTGAGGGTTTTCCCTTAGTTAAGTGGTTTAACTGAATTTCTATTAGGTCTGATACACTGGTACTTTTTTTTTCTATAGGTTTCAGTCTTTGTTATAATTTCTTCTTTTAATTCATGTCCGACTAATTGACGTCTTTATTCTGGTTTTCTGCCATTCTGGTTTGGAATCTGTACATCTCCATTTTTTTTTTTAATTCTTTGCAAAAATACCTATTCATGTGCTTTGCTCCCTTTAAAACGTTAGATTAGGGACACTGGGTGACTCAGTTGGTTAAACATCTGACTCTTGGTTTCAGCTCAGGTCATGATCCCGCGGTTCGTGGGTTCAAGCCCCGCGTGGGGCTCTGTGCCGACAGCTCGCAGCCTGGAGCCTGGTTCGGATTCTGTGTCTCCCTCCCTCTGCCCTTCCCCTGCTCTCTCTCTCTCTCTCTCTCTCTCAAATAAATAAACATTAGAAAAAAATAAAACGTAGGAAAAAAATTAAAAAGGTAGATTAGGGACGCCTGAATTAAAAACTTAAAAAAGTTAGGTTCAGCTTCTGAGTCTTGATGTGGACTCGGGTTATGATCTCATGGTTCGTGAGTTCGAGCCCTGTGTCGGGCTCTGTGCTGACAGCTCAGATTCTCTGCCTCCCTCTCTGTCAAAATAAATAAAGTTGAAAAAATGCTAGATTATTTTTTTGTTGTTCTTAAGGAACTTTTTTTTTTTTTTTGCATCAGGGAAAGAAATACAGATGTGTGAACTTCTCAGTGGCCTCTCAAGTCCTGTGGACCCCCAACCACGTTCGGAAGGCAGGTAACCCAGGGAACTGGGCAGGAGTGGAGTGTGTCTATGGGGCCTGGGCATTCGGGACAGAGACTGGACCCCGACGGGACGTTCGCCCGGGCAAAGTGGGACCACCTGTCAGCATCTTTCCCCTGGGGCTGTTTTCCTCTGTGTGAATGTCCCACGGGGTATCTGTGAGCCTTCCAGAGGCAGCCGTGAACCTTGTGTAAGTACCATCAGGCAAGAGAGTTCACGGCAGTTCTCGACAACCAGCTGCGTGTTGCTGGGGCTGGACTGTGAACCAGGAACCAGAGAGATGTATGTGACTCTGGAGGGCGTTATGTCCTTTGGGTTTTCGCCTTTAGAACAGGGCTGTGCTTATGCTTCCCCGCGTCTGCCTGTGCTGGGTTTAAAGCTGATGTAACGTGACCGCACTTTTCAGTGTGCTTCTCCAGCCACCCCCTGCAGGTGCCTTTGAAGCAATCTCGACGAGGAGCCCTATTTCCGGGGCACCAGGGGACACCATCCAGGCCGCCATGGTGAGTCTCAGGTGCAAGGAAGCCACACTATCAGGGCTACAGGTGGGTGAGAGTTGACAAGTGTGGACACATGGATGACCAGCACCATAGCTGAGTTACATTTCCATCCCTTGTGTCCCTTTGTTGCTGATTTTATTCCTCCACACTTGGCCACTTCGTACACATAGTATAGTCACGTATCTATCTATCTAATGTATCTATGTGTGTATGTATCTATCCATCGATCCATCTATCCATCCATCCATCCATCCATCCATCCACATATCCATCCATCCATCCATCCATCGATCCATCTATCCATCCATCCATCCATCCATCCATCCATCCATCCATATGTATGTATGTATGTATGTATCATTGATCTATCCATCCATCTATCCATCCATCTATCCATCAGCTATCTCTCTATCCATCAGCTATGTATGTATGTATCATCTATATCTATCATTTATATCCATGTATCTATCTGTCCATCCATCCATCCATTTATCCATCAGCTGTCTATCCATCAGCTATGTACGTATGTATGTATGTATCTATCTCTATCTATCTATCTATCTATCTATCCACCCATCTATCATATGAATGTATGTATGTATGTATGTATCTATATCTCTCTATCTATCTATCTGTCTATCTATCTATCATCTATCTATCCATTCTATCTATCTATCCATCCATTATATGTATGTATGTATGTATGTATGTATCCATCCATCCTTCCATCCATCCATCATATCTATGTATCTATGTATCTATCCATCATATCTATCTATCTATCTATGTATCTATCTAACCTATTCATCTATCTACCTACCCTATTATTGTATCTATGTATTCTTCTTATCTATCTATCTATCTGTCTATTATGTTGTATTTATCTATGTATCTATACATACCCATACTTGAGTATATATTTTATATAAATATAGTTGAGATAGTTGTGTGTGTGTGTGTATACACAACGATCCCAAATACATAAAAAATAAATACATAAATAAATAAAATTGGGTATACACTTTATATCTATATATCTATATATATATCTATACACACACACATATATTTGGGTATACATACATAGGATAGCTATAACCTACTATAGTCAGAAAACACCACATATGGGTTGGTTCAAACAACAGACATTTATTGTCTCCTGGTCCTGGAGTCTGGGAGTCTGAGATCCACGTGTGGCCAAGGCTTGTTCCTCCCGCTGCCTCTCTCCTTGGCATGTAGAGGCCGTGCTCTCCCTGTGTCCTCACCTGGCCGTACCTCTGTGCGTGTCTGTGTCCTGATATCCTGTTCTTATAAGGACCCCAGTCGTATGCGATCAGGGCCCACCCTACTGACCTCATCGTATCTTAATCCCGTCTTTGAAGACCCCACGTCCAAATACAGTCCCCTTCTGCGGTCCTGGGAGAAAGGATTTCAACACATGAATTTTGGGGAGTACACAGTTCAGCTCCTGGCACATCTTCAAGAGAAAAAAAGGAACATCAAAGTTTCGTAGGAGACGCATCACTTGCACATGGTGGGCACACAGTGGTGCCCAGAAGCAGCACTGACCAGCTCCAAGGTCAGTGGTGTTTCTCTTGGGCTGGCCAGGCTCCCGGCTGAGCTACTTCTCCCGTGACCGCAGAGATTTGAATGTCAGATGTGGAAATTGCATTCATATTCTAGAAACTCTGCAAGGATATAGATGTTCAGCTGGGATTTTTTTTTTTTTTTTAAAGCATTGCCTGGGCTCATCATGAATGCAGTCTTGGCTGCCTTGGAATTCACACAGCACTACTTTGGCATGCATTGCCTCATCTATCCAGCAATTATTTATCGAGTGTTTGGCTGGCTAGATGAAGGAGAGCCAAAGGTGACCAGAAGAGGCAGTTCGGGAAGCTGCTGAACTCAGGATGAAGGAGCTGTACCTGGTATATCACCCGCGGAAATGAAGTTAAACCACACTCTGAGTGTTTAGGCTCACACACCTGCGTTATGGGCACAAAGGGGCTGTGGATCCAACCGTGTTAGACGATCATCGATACGTAGGCGGCTTTTCATGTCCCTGGAAATGGGACCAGCATGCATCAGGGTCCGTGCATCCTGGGACGCCGTGCTGCTGGCAATGGGAGGGGAACGTGACACAGGCACGGATTCCCAGCTGACCTCACGTTTCCACCTCCCACCAGCAGAGTTTCACAGAGCACCTGATCACGCCGGAGGGAGGGGTGGGGGGCCAAGAGGTGGACGTAAGAAGGTGCACAAATAGACTTGAGTCCTGCCTTCAGGGAGCTGACAGTTTCCTGTGCAGGTGCACCCAGAGGAGTCATGCAAATTAAAATATCAAAAAACTACATAGGTTCCCCCTAAAGCTTCCTCTCCTAATCTGTCCTGTTCATCAAATCTCCAGAAGGGGTCATTTCAGTTAGGGTGCCAGCCAACCCCCCTCCTCAGCACCCTGGGGCTCCCTATGAATTTTCAATGGGTTGAAAATTCACAATGGGTTCAATTCACAATTTACCACCAGCCTCGTGGCCAGAAATGACACAAATCTACCACGTGGCAAGGACGCGGCCATCCGCAAGCCCGGAAGGAAACCAAAGGTGCCAAGTGCTTGATCTCAGATTTTCAGGCTCCAGGACCGCGATAAGTTAATTCCTGCTGTTTGAGCGGGAGTGTGTTGTCACAGCAGCCACACTGACGGATACGCACGTCTTTACGTTCTGTGCGGTTTTGCAAGCCTGGAGGTGCTGACAGACCAAGGGCCACTGACTGGTGATAGAGCGGTGATGTTAAATAGTGAGATTATATTGAAAGTGATATTTCATGAGTTGCATACATTTTCTTGGACTCAGGGCAGAGAGACAGAGCATGAGCAGGGGAGGGGCAGAGAGAGAGAGGGAGACACAGAATCGGAAACAGGCTCCAGGCTCCGAGCGGTCAGCACACAGCCTGACGTGGGGCTCGAACCCACGGACCGCGAGATCATGACCTGAGCGAAGTCGGATGCTCAACCGACTGAGCCCCCCGGGGGGCCCCCGGCCTTCTGGAATTTTTCAGTGTCCTCTTATGAAATACTTCCCCCAGTTCCCATTTTCTTTGAACTGGATTAAATCCTTGCTCTTTGCAAGAATAATGTAAATGTTGGCCATGAAAAAACCAGATGTTTCCTGGTGAATGCTGAGCCCGTTTTGTTCACGGCAGTGTTAGAAACCAGGTCACGGCCAGGCCTTAGTGCTTTTCGAAGATGTATGTCCTGGCCCATTGGCTCGCCCCGCATATTTCCCAGATGGCTTGTGTAGAAACCTCGTACTGCTGAGGGTCTCAGTTACCCAGGATCAGCCCCGTCCTTTCCCAGAACTCCTGGGATTTATTCTGAGCCCTCAGTAGTGGGCACAACAGCTTACTGGCAGTCAAGAACCCCTCCCTCAAGCCCCGAACCTCACTGCCTGCGGCCATTGGTATTTTGTTGGGTCAGAAAAACACCCTGAGACATTGATCTCCTTCCTAGGATGGGTTGTGCCCCATGCAATCACCACGCAATGGCACCAGGGCAAGGCTGAGATGCCAAAATGTCCCTCTGGGCTCTGAGCTGACCGCTCCTTCACCAGGAGGGCTGGGATGGTGGGTTGACATCCCTTTACCACAGAGCTTTGCAGGGTGATGGTCTGAATGCCTTTATAACTCATTTAGCAGCGATGCTCATCGAATGCAATACGTCTTCATTCAGATGTGTCCTTGAAGGTCACTGCGTTTATCCCCTCCAATGTGGAGGAAAAGCAAATCAGATTATGGAAATGGTCGAGCTGCCTTCGGAGTCGTTTGGATGGAGGGTTTAACATGTGTGCAGGGATGGGGGGATGAGGGGTGGTCTGCAGGGAATGTAGAGCTTCAATGGCGACACCAGAATTAGCTTTGCCAGGCACGGAAACCCTAAAACAGCACTGCTTAAAAATGGTGGGAATGCAAATTGGTGCAGCCGCTCTGGAAAACAGTGTGGAGGTTCCTCAAAAAATTAAAAATAGATCTACCCTATGACCCAGCAATAGCACTGCTAGGAATTTACCCAAGGGACACAGGAGTGCTGATGCATAGAGGCACTTGTACCCCAATATTTACAGCAGCACTTTCAACAACAGCCAAATTATGGAAAGAGCCTAAGTGTCCATCAACTGATGAATGGATAAAGAAATTATGGTTTATATACACAATGGAATAGTACGTGGCAATGAGAAAGAATGAAATATGGCCCTTTGTAGCAACGTGGATGGAACTGGAGAGTGTGATACTGAGTGAAATAAGTCAGGCAGAGAAAGACAGATACATATGCTTCCACTCATATGTGGATCGTTAGAAACTTAACAGAAGTCCATAGGGGAGGGGAAGAAAAAAAAGGTTAGAGAGGGAGGGAGGCAATCATAAGAGACTCTTAAAAACTGAGAACAAACTGAGGGCTGATGGGGGGTGGGAGGGAGGGGAGGGTGGGAGATGGGCATTGAGGAGGGCACCTGTTGGGATGAGCACTGGCTGTTGTATGGAAACCAATTTGACCATAAATTTCATATTAAAAACAGTGACCTAAGTTTGATTCTCTCTCCAGTAAAGGTGACCCCGAGGCACATGGTCCGGGGCTGGTAAGCTGGCTATGCGACGGATTCCTCGCAAACTAGGCTTTTCACATTCTCCTGCTTCCCCACGCCTGGTGATGGTCCCCGTCCTCATGGTCCAGGACGATGCTCCCCGATTCCAGGATGCAGATGGGAGGAAGGGAAGGAGGACAGGGAAGAAAGGGCCAGCTGTGCATGTCTTTGAAGGAAGGCTTGTGACATGTTGTACGACCATAGGCAAGAGGAGAACAGCTTTGTATTGGGATGTACTGGGCATGAATGATGGTGGCATTAATGATTAGTTCTGTGACCCTGGGTGATGCCGGACTTCCGCGAGGCTCAGTTTCCTGGCTTGCAACACGGCAATGACGATGATGCTAATCTTGATGGTGATGGTTGCCATATTAGTGACGGCCATGATGGGCTTACGTCGGAAGATAGGACGGTATATGTCCCATTGCACAGGCGAGGAGACTCAAACCCAGACAGATTAAGGAACCAGGGCGAGGTCTCTTCCTCGAGGCACTCACGACCACGTTGTAAAACACACAGTGTGTTGTACTGAGTTATTAGCATCTTTATTCGTTCATTTTTGTCCGCTCGTCCAGATGGACACTGGGATGGGCATGTCCTGCTGGGTTGGACACTGAGCCAGAACCTCCCCTGGCTTGTGGGTTAGAACCAGAATGGTGCCCGGCCCCTTAAAGCACCCGACTGGTCAACGCTTGCTGAGTTAACTCACAAAGAGGCGGAACGAAGGAAGGGGAGAAGAGAAGGTGTGGGGGTCCTCAGGAGTCACGGAGTGGATTCTGCCGTGTGCCCTCTTTGATGTCCAGGCAGATGGGCTCAGACCCTTCATTCTCGGACCCCTGTCGCCAGGTGAATGCATAAGGTGACTGTGGCCTCCTTCTGGTAGGAGAAGCCGTATCTGCAACCCGCCCAGGGGCCTCGACCTGATTCCCTACTTACCGTCATGTTTCTATAATCTTGCCTGTGCCTGGGTGGCTCAGTCGGTTAAGCGTCTGACTTCGGCTCACGTTATGATCTCACAGTCCGTGAGTTCGAGCCCCGCGTCGGGCTCTGGGCTGACGGCTCGGAGCCTGGAGCCTGCTTTGGATTCTGTGTCTCCCTCTCTCTCTGACCCTCCCCCGTTCATGCTCTGTCTCTCTCTGTCTCAAAAATAAATAAACGTTAAAAAAAATTTTAAAGGAGCACGGAGTGGACACCAACCAGGGGACACACACACACACAGCAAGCAGGAGAGGAGGGCCCTTCCGTCTGCTTTCAGCGTGAACAGTGCACAGCCGGTGTGGGTATTGGCCCGGCTGGCACCAGCCTGAGCCTGTCCCTTTCCCCAGCTTCCTAGCAGTTAACAGCTAAAAAGTCAGGCGGCTCTGGAGACCCCAGAAGTCCCGGTGAAATCTCCCGCCTGCTGTGGGGAGGTCCTGGGGTGCTTGCCATTAGCTGCTTCAAACCAGCCAGAAATGCTTCCAAAGCAAGCTTGCCCTGATAGGCCCATCCTCCCCTGCCTCCCGCAGAGGCGGCCCTCAGTGCACACAGACATGCTCTGGCCAGTATTTTTTTTTTTTTTATGCTCATTTATGTATTTATTTCTTTATTTGGAGAGAGTGCATGTGGGGGAGGGGCAGAGACAGAGGGAGACACAGAATCGGAAGCAGGCTCCAGGCTCTGAGCCATCAGCACAGAGCCCGATGCAGGGCTCGAACTCACGCGAGATCACGCGAGATCTCACGAGATCATGACCTGAGCTGAAGTCAGACGCTCAACCGACTGAGCCACCCAGGCGCCCCTCAGCTATGCCACTCTTTACTTGATATTTCCATCTTTGAAGACAGGATGTATACAGACGGATGGATGGATGTACATACACTTATGTATAAATGTGTGCATTATGGTATAGATTATATACTTATGTAATGTAATATATACTTTCACATACATTTGTATTTATATAATATATAACAAATTTATATAATATATAATGTATATGTGTATATTTAATATATAACGTATATACTATATGATATATACAATGCACATACAATTATATATTAATATGTATGTATTATATATAATGTATAATGTATACAATGCATGTATTACATATAATGTATATATGATTATATATAATGTATATATGATTATATATTTATATGTATATAACATACATATGTATATATGTACATATATGTATATGTATATTTATATTATATAACATCTAATTATACATTTGTATGTATGTTTATCCCTGTATATATTCTATGATATGTACGTAACTATGTATATTTGTATGTACATATAAATGTGTATATATGCAAATATATTATGTAGCATATATAATTATATATATTTATTTACATATTTATCATTATATTATATTTATATAATATTATATAATTATATATTTAAATATAAATATAAAATTATATAATTATATATTTATATTTAAATATATAAATTATATATTTATATATAAATTTATATTTAAATATATGTACAAATTATATATTTATATATAATTACATAATTATATTATATTATAATTTATCTATAATTTATAATTATTTTTATATTTATAATTATGTTTATAATTTATATATAATTATAAATTATATATAATTTATAATCATAATTATATATAATTTATAATTATAATTATATAATTATAAATATATTTATAATTAAATATATTTATAATTATATATAATTATTTGTATGTTTATAATTGTAATTATATCTATTTATATATAATTTATATATTTATAATTATATATAATTATATATAATCATAATTATATATATAATTATAATCATTTATATATTTATAATTACATATTAATAATTTATAATTATAATCATATTTTGTACATATATGTATGTGTATATATGTATATTTATGTATCTATATTGTATATATGTATTTGTATATAATTGTGCATATGATACTACATGTTATATATAGTATAGAGATGTAACGTATATGTTAGACAATGCATATATAAATTTATAAAGTTTACATTATATATTCTATATATAATATGCATATTCTATATCTTATGTCATGCGTAATATATGAAAATATACAATATATCTAAATAATAGCTAATATACCTATCATATGCATTATTATATGATATTATACTTATCATGTGCAATCTCCATACATGGAAATTGGGACAAACTTTAGGGATCTTCAGGTCCTTGCTACCAGGTATGTGGGCTCAGAGCTGGGCGACTGGCCATAGCCTGGTCCGTAGAACCAAGGTACCTTTCCACACAGGACACCCAGTTCCGATTTTCTCACTTGGCCTTCTTTAAATGTGATCACGGGCCCGTGCAACCAACCACACTCTCAGTTTCTGTCTTCCCGCCCTCGTCCAGACTAACGTGTTGAAATAGTTCCTCACAGGCAGAAATATAAGGCAGACGTGCACAGCACGGGCCGTTTGGTTGATGAGCCACGCTTCCCGCCTGGTTTTACACAACTACCCAGGAGACGTGCTGGGTGGCCGCATCCTGCCACACAGCTGTCCCAGGTTTGGGGCAACACCTTGCTTGGATGATACAGAAGGACTCACAGAAACTCAGGAAAGGAGACCCCATAGAGACCAGGCACCAAGAAATGTATTCAAGCCCAGTTCTGTGTCCTCCTGGACTTTGGAGGGTGAAGGTCTGTCCACTGATGCCCAGAATGTGTCCCACGCACCTGCAGCACTGACCTCACCTGGGAGCTTGTGAGCGATGCTGCTGTTTCTGCCAAAGCGATTCACAGAGGAAAAAAAATAAATTCTTGGCCACAAAAGACACCAAGGCATCATTGTATTTTTCAGACTCTCTGGGGAAGGCTGTGGATGTGTACATGGGGATAAAGAACGGTGAAGTTTGTACCTTTGAAGTTTGTACCTTTGAGTTTGTGTCTCTGAGCCAGGCCCACGAGGCAGGAAGATGTGGGAGTTTTGTGAATTCACATATTTTGCTTGGCGAGTAATATTTGGTTAATGGGGCGTAGCCCCTGCTTCTGTGCAAGCACAGCCATACATTTTCTGTTTGGGAATTTATGGAGCCTGCTCCCGCTCTGGGATCGTCCATTTCACGTGTCAACTTGGTGCCCGGAGATGTGGGCCAAATATGATCTGGAGGTTTCTGCGAAGGTTGTTTTTTTTCATTGTTGTTGTCTGTTTTTGTTTGGTTTTGGATGAGATTAACATTTCTGTATACATATACCCATCCTGTCCGTTCTGTTTCCCTGGAGCGCCCTGACGAATGCAAAGGCTGAGCCTCCTTAGGGTCGGGCTCAGGACAACCGAGAGAGTGATAGGTATTCGAGGTCGGGGAGTCTCCGAGAAACTGTACAACTGTGACTCTGTGTGATCAGTGCTTGCCATGGGTAGTTAGCTACCTGGAGAATCCCCGCTCCGTGCCTCCCACCTGCCACCTGTGCCCCTCCCCTGCCTCTGCCTTTGTCAGTCCCTACAGACAGTCACCTGGGCTGCACGTGCACCTTCCTGGACCTGGGCTGCGGGTGGACGCCCTGCCCCCTCCGCTTCCCTTCGCCACCCCGGGGGCTGGACCCTTTCTGCTCGTCCTGAGCCGTGTGCTTGGCCATCTTGTCTCCATCAGGAAAGCACCTCCCAACCCCGGGATCCCAGTCAGAGCCTTCGACGGGGTTCAAAACACCTTGGATTTAATTCTGACTATGATTGCAAACTTAAGCATCCATTCGTGGGGAATTCTCTTTTCCAAAATTAAAGCACACACACAGACACACATATATGAGAGCAGAAGAAATCCTGGCGCGATTCACGAGCCCACGCAGATAGGGAAAAAATACATAGAACTGTAATAAAACATGTTTCTCACAACTCAGGTGGATGTGGGCAGGTGGCCGGAGGTAAAGGAAGAGAAGGGGTACGTTCAAAATGCTTCGGAAGGCAAGAATCTACCTCTTTGGGGGATTTGCAAGCATAAGTGACTATTATATATATATAATATACAATGTATTTATTATGGATTTATATATTATATATGTATATATTTATTATATGCATAATCATACATATAATTACATACGATAAATGGATTTATTATATACAATTATTATATATAACATTATATAAGTATATAATAAATATATTTGTTATATATAATTATAATATAATGTTAAATAAGTATTATAGAAGTATTATAGAAGGATATAATAGATTTATTATATAATATGTCATATATAATAATTATATATAATAAATCTATTATATACTTATATATTATATACATGATATCTATTTTAAGATTTGTTTATTATATGCATAATCATACATATAATTATATTTATATATAAATATATATAATCATACATATAATTATATATAATGTATATATATAAATATATAAAAATATATATAATTAAATATTTTATATATAAGATATATAAAATATTTACATATATAAAATATAAATAGGGGCGCCTGGGTGGCTCGGTAGGTTAAGCGTCTGACTTCGGCTCAGGTCACAATCTCGCGGTCTATGAGTTCGAGCCCCGCGTCGGGCTCTGTGCCGACAGCTTGGAGCCTGGAGCCTGCTTTGGATTCTGTGTGTGTCTCTCTCTCTCTGCCCCTCCCCTGTTCATGCTCTGTCTCTCTCCGTCTCAAAAATAAATAAACGTTAAAAAAAAGATTTAAAAAATAAAAATAAAATATAAATAATAAAAATATTAAAATATATATAAAATAAAATATATATAAAATATATAATATATAAAATATATATAAAATATATAAAATATATATAATTATATGTATGTATAATTATATATACAATAAATTATATATAATTTTTATATGCATAATCCTACATATAATATATACATATAATTTATATACATATAAAAATATATACATATAGAATTATATATAATTACATACATATTATATATATCACTATATATAGATAGATTTATCATATATAATTATAAATGTAATAATGTTATATATAATTATATATAATAAATAAATGGATTTATTATCATGTATTATGTATTAATATAGGTGATATATATTTAAGATTTTTTTATTATGTGCATAATCATACATATAATTATATATAACACATTTATTACATATAATTGTACATATATAATTATATACTATATTATATATGTGATATATATTTACTTTACTATGCATTTATTATATATGATAATGTATAATATATAGTAAATATATAATAAATATCATGATATATACAATAACATATATAATAAGTAAATAAGAAAGCATTTGACATAATAAGAAAACAAAGTCCTCTCTGCCGCTATGTTTGACCAAAAGAGAACAAACTTTCTGATGGCACCTGTCCGGGGGAGATATTCCAAACTACGTTGTGGTGGGTTATGTGTGTTTAGCAGTTTGTAAAGTACGTAGGGGTGTGTGTGTGTGTGTGTGTGTGTGTGTGTGTGTGTCACGTCACCGCGCCGTCTCAGCCTGAGCGCGAGGTCCCCGCAGAGCCTCCCGGGTCAGACCAGCTGCCTGCACGCGTCACACGTCTTCCTGATGCAGAGAGGTCCCTGCTCGGCTGCGAAGGGGGGTCGGACGTGAGCAGCAGCCCGGTCCCCACCGCTCATCCCAGGTTGCACGCGTGTCCAGGGCCCCCTCCCCGCGCTCGCCAGGCCCGTCCAGGTTTGAAGAAGGGAAACTCGAAGGTGCACGGGGGTCCCGTCTGGACGACACTGTGCTTCAGATGAGCTTTCGAACGAGTCTGTCTTTGCCTCTGGAGAGGGCGTGGGGCGGCCACATGCCTTCTGTTCTCCAGGGTTACTGACAACCGTTGGTGCAAAGATCTTTCACAGCGAACAAAAACTCTGGGCGAGTTTCCTGCAGCAGGTGCACACGTAGACACAGACCTTATCCCTAATTGTGAGGGTGCTTTTGTTTGTTTCCTGTATCATGTCCCCTGGGACATGCACGGACCTCACGGTCAAACATCCACGTGGGAGACCCCTTTGAGGACAAGAAGAATGCCACCAGTTTGCTTTTTTTTTTTTTTTTTTTTTGGGAAGTGCCTTTTTATTCTTTATATGTCCTCTGCCTGTCAATGCACAGAGGATGCGGAGATTCGAATGAGGAGCCTGCCATGTGACCACCTGCTGTGTCCGAGGGGGCTGAGGGCAGCCCTGCGGGGGTCTGGTCAGGGACACAGTGTGTGACGTTAGCACAGCCGACCCCTAGGGGACTTCTGCTGTGATGTGCTGTAATGACCAAGCCCTAGACTCTGAGTTCTCGGGGGAAATCTGGGACGCAGACACCAGGGCTGTGAGAGCCACGGCCACTTGCAGGGAGAAGCCAACAACAATTCCGGGCAAAGCAGTTTCCTGCCTGGAAGGAAGGTCCTTCCGATTCCACAATTCTGAGCCGTGTGGGTTTTCCGACAGCTCACGAGCATGTTGTGAATACCAGTTCTGTCTTCTGCCTGCCTCTGCCACTGTCTGTACGTGTATCCAAGCCCTTGCACATGAGGTCATGCGTAATACATGAAAATATACAATATATCTAATAGCTAATATACTTATCATGTGCCTCGATGTTGTCGTTAAAAAAACAATGGCCATAAAAGCATCTTCCTGGCCAGGGCTCTGGTGGAGACGGAGGGAGTCGATGCACAGGTTTTATTTGATCTGTGATTCATTGATGGTGCATGGCGAGCACACAGAGGCCGCGGGCACACTCACCTGCACTCAGCCCACGCTTACCAGGTTCTCCGGGTCTCCTTGAGCACAGAGGGCACAGGGATTGTTCTGTGCAGGTTTGGTTCGCGCCAACTCACGTCCAAGGCATTAGACGGGATCCTCCCTCAAGTGAAAGGACCATCTTGAGTTTCTGAAATTATAAAAAAGACCCATATCAGCACAGTCATGGGTGCCCAGGTTCTTAAAATACCCTGCCTGGTACGGGTGTCTTTCCCAAACAAATGTGACGTGTTTTTTTTTTTTTTTGGTAGCATATGACATTTGAGGGGATTGTAGAAAATACTTAAATTCTTAAAAAGGTTTTCAATTTTAAATATTGATGTGGGAGGATGTTCCCCCTTCTTTAAGGGGCACTAATCTACAGAGAAAAGTACTGAACCAATGAAAATCAGCCAATTCTGGTTTTGTCCCTTGGAGAGGAAAATGCAAATTATGAGGTCATAGTCCAAAAAAATCCTATTAAGGGTACTTTGTTCCTGTTCCTTGGCTTGAGAGATGTGAGGGCACGGATACGTTCTCTGCACCCTGATTTTAGCAAGGCATTTGCACATCATAATCTGTTTTGCCTTAGGTTTTTGATGGTTTTATTTTATTTTATTTTATTTTTTTGAAGTGCGGATTAAGAATGGAACCCTCTTTCCATGTTCTGAGTGCTCCTGATGCAAATAGTCAACCGTGACAAAAATTGTTTGATTTAGGGGATAGACGGTTTCACTGCAGGGTTCCCTAGAGCGGTTCCCTGTACAGAGCATGACTGGAACACTGCAGAATTACTGAGTGAAAAGCCATGGTCTGAGTGGACTGTATTTGAAATTATTGCCACGGTATTTGGGGGACAAAGAGCTCACTCCCCTATGGTCTTCCCCATGGAATTCTTTTTTCTAATTTATTGTTAATGTTTATTTATTTTTGACAGGGACAGGGACAGAGTGTGAGCAGGGGAGAGGCAGAGAGAGAGGGAGACACAGAATGGGAAGCAGGCTCCAGGCTCCGAGCTGTCAGCACAGAGCCCGACACGGGGCTGGGACCCATGAACCGTGAGATCGTGACTTGAGCCGAAGTCGGATGTTTAACCACTGAGCCGGTCGGTGCCCCAACCTGTGGAATTCTTTTTTTTTTTTTTTAATGTTTTTATTTATTTTTGAAGGAGAGAGAGAGACAGAGCATGAGCGGGGGAGGAACAGAGAGAGAGGGAGACCCAGAATCTGAAGCAGGTTGCAGGCTCTGAGCTGTCAGCACAGAGCCCGACGTGGGGCTCGAACCCACCAACTGTGAGATTATGACCTGAACCGAAGTTGGACGCTTAACTGACTGAGCCCCCCAGGCGCTCCCCTGTGGAATTCTTATAACGATTTCCCCCCCATTACTGCCGGGCAAATCCAATAGCACTCTGCCATTTCTTATGTCCAAGATGAAATGAAACCAGACCAGCTGGACCCTTCTGTTAGTTTCATTCCCCGTAAACCCTTGGAGAGTTTTCTTTATTTTATCTGGTTTGACAGATCTGCCCGTGTCTAGGATCGGGTCTGTTTTACGTTTTCAGTGACACCTTCTTCTGCTCCATCTATGGGAGGGCAGGAAGGACTGAGTGGGTTCAGAGACCTGAGGGAAGGTTGGTGTGCCTGACGTGGGGAGGGCAGGTGGGATGGGAGGGAGAAATGGAGAGGCTGAGGCATGAGAGCACGTGGTCTTGGAGGAGGTGCTGGGGTGCCAGGCAGTCGTCGACAGCCCGTGGCATGTGAGTGGCTCTGGATGGATGGTGTCATGGCGGCTGCCTCTGCACCAACGCTTGGAGAACGATAGGATAGGGCAAGTGAGAGCATGTAGTCAAGTGTGACCATGGTCCAAGATGGTGGTGGTGTTTGGGTCCTGGCTGGTGGCCGCCATGATGGAGGAAATGGGGCAGACTGGAAGTACGTGCCTTGGAGAGAATGCACAAAGCCTGAAAGTGTTCTGAATGTGGGGGAGAAGGGGATGGAAGAGTCAGGCATGCGCTCGGGATTCTGGTTTGAGCATCTGGATGATGCTGTTTATAACAACGGGGGAGGCTGAGTACATGGAGTGCATTGTGTCCCCCAGAGTTCACATGGGGAAGCCCTACTCCCCCAGTGGGATGAGGTTCAGAGGTGGGGTCTTTGGGAGGTGATTAGGGTCAGACGAGGGTGGGTTTACTGTCCTTGTAAGAAGAGATGAACTCATTCCTTCTGCCATGTGAAAATGCACAAGCCAGGAAGACAATCCTCCCCAGAATCTGACTGTGCTGACACCGGGGTCTCACCCTTGCAGCCTCCAGAGCAGCAGGAAAATAAATTTGTGCTTAAGCCATCCCTCCCCACACCCCCCGTCTACGGTATGCTGTTACTGCAGCCTGAGCTAACATACCAAACGTGATGGACTTCTGCCTTTCTTTTAAGGAGCTCCTCTTTGTTTCTGCAGAAGCTTCCTTTGTCATCAATAATATTGGTCATGCAGGACTTACAGTGAGCTCCTCAAGCATTCAGGCCACCTTTTGTCCAATTCAGTTCATCTAAACCTATTAAAATAATTGTATTGGTGTGTTGGCAACCAGAAGGTCCTTGCTTCTCGTATGATAACCAGACTCGGGTGAGGACAAGACCTAGGACAGACGTGAATGGACAGGAGGATGATTCATCACCAGCAGACCCCAGCTGGAGGGGACGTGGAGACATATATTAAGACATAGATTTGTTTCCGACAACTGCCATGACAAAATACCGATGGGGCTCTTTGAGCAGGAGAAATGTATTCTCTCAGTTCTGGAGGCTAGAAATCCGAGGTCAAGCTGTCAGCAGGGAGGGTTCCGTATGGATTCCCTGAAGAACAATCTGTTTCAGGACTCAGGAAACCACTTTGTGGATGGGAGGTGTTGGGAAATCTTCCCACTATCCCTCTACTCTGAAATATTCTTGCCCCAAGACAGAGATAGAGAATCTCAGTGGGGCCGGACCCTAAATCATTTTCTCCAGCTCTGTGAGATTTATTCATGGTAAGGGGTGGTTGAAATAATTATCTGTGGGCACTAACCTGTCGTCTTGCCATCTTGACTATTTACACTGGTCCATGCTGTGTGATTCAGAGCAATTTGCATGTTGGGTGTTACACTCACTGGCTATTTGGTCAAAATTCCCTTGAGAGGAGGAAATCATGTTTGATATCCAAATCCATTGTTAAGACGTAGATTTGTTCCCGACAACTGCCATGACAAAATACCGATGGGTGTCTTTGAGCAGCAGAAACATATTCTCTCAGTTCTGGAGGCTAGAAATCCGAGGTCGATCTGTCAGCAGGGAGGGTTCCATATGGATTCCCTGAAGAACAATCTGTTTCGGGACTCAGTGGTTTCCCAGGAATCGTTGGCCACTCTTGGCTTGTGGATGTATCTCTTCAACCTCCGCCTTGTGTCTTCACATGGTCTTCTTATAAGGACACTAGTCCTATTGGATCCAACCTTGTAGGATATCAACCTAATTACGTGCACAAAGATCCTATTTCCAAATAACACCCTCTTTCGAGGCTCTGAGTGCATGTGAATTTTGAGGGGACACTCTACAACCCGGTGTCATGCCCTTGGCTAACATGTTCTCCTTTCCCTGTTTTCTCTCCATATGGGATCTTTCTGGTTCCTGCCAAAGTGGAAACAGACTTGTAGTGTGGGCGTCAGGAAGAAATAACACATCCTGGTTTCCTTTCTCCCGGCTGGGCCACTGACTTGGAAAGTTCTACCCTGATTAGCTCTGGTGAGTTTCTATGCTGCAGTTCCTGGGAAATGGGCAGTTAGAAGGGTACAGAGCCCAGGTATAAAATGCTCAGCTGCCTCATCCTTCAGTGGGGACCCCATGCAATGGACGTCTGGTCACCCTCCTCCACCTCAGCTCTGCCAATCCTGAGCGGATGTATTAGTTAGCTATTTCTGTGTAACAAAAGTCCTCCCAAACTTAGCAGCTTAGAACAATACAGATGTATTATTTCACAGTGGCAGTGGGTCAGGATTTTAGGAATGAGTCAGCTGGGTCCTTTTCTTAGGGTCTCAACAAACTGCAATAAAGAATCGGGCGGGGCTGTGTTCTCATCTGAAGATTGAATTTCTCTTCCAGTTCATTCTTGTTGTTGGTGAAATTCACCTTCTCCTAAGGGGATCCTCTGATTACGTCAGGCACACCCCGGATAATCTCCCTCTGATGCAGTCAAAGTTACCTGATTAGTAGCATTGTCCCAAGAGGGACATCCACCATGCTCACGGGTTCAGGTCATACTCCAGGGGAGGGGATTATACAGGGTGTGTGCACCAGGGAATGGAAATCTGGAGACCACCTCAGAATCCTGTGTACCATAGCTCCTTCCCATCCCGTCTGTGCCTCCGAGGTTGCAGTGTGCCTTCCAGAGAGCTCACCTGATGTCTGGCAGGTGCCTCGCCAAACGCCTGGGGTGTCCACATCTACTGAGAAGGGTCCCCTCCCTGCTCTGTAAAGGACGTTGATGGGCTCAAGGTGCAGGCAGCATTGCACAAACCAATTGCATTTTCCTGAAATTGGATCTCTCTGCTTTTTAAGAGGCACATATAAGCCTTGTTTTCAAGGAGGAAGTGTTCTTAAAATATCCTTTAAAACACCCCACAAATACGTGCGGGGCTTAAGAAAGCACATTCCCTCCTGTGACCCTGTCTGGGCTGTCTCAGACATTTTTCTGCTTGCTTGACCACCTGCCTGGTCTGGCCCCTTTGCCCAGAACATTCTCTTCCAAATGATGCCACTATCCTTAATTCTCCCAAGATAAAAGAGTGATAATCAGTCCCCTTGTGTGATGGACACATCAGAAGCCTGAATCTCCTCACCACAGCTTTGCACACTGTATGTGCCTGAGCATCAGACAGCCCCGTGCCCTTGTCTCCAGCCATGTGGCCAGGCTCAAAGGGGCTGGGACAGCAGACGGGGTCCACTCAGGGCTGCCTTGTCTAGGGAGGGATTGGGATTGTACCCCCAGGGACAAAGGGCTACATTACTAAGGGATTTGTAGTTTTATAGGACCTCCCTGATTCCTTGCAACTGAGGTAAGACATCATGTCCAGAACTTTCCATCCCCCGAAACTGAAGCTAGGTCCCCACGAAACACTGAAGCCTGTCCCCAGCAGCGTATACTTCCAAGTCTATAGATGTGACTCCTGTAGGGACGCCGTAGATGTGGGATCATGCAGGATTCGTCCTTCTGTGTCTGGTTTATGTCCCTCACCACGATGTCCCCAGGGTCCATTCGCATGATCGCAGGTACAGGACGTCCATGCTTCTCAGGGCTGAGCCATATTCCGCTGTGTGCCTGGACCACATTCGCTCATCCGCTCATCTGTTGATGAACACACGGGTTGCGTCCCACGGTGGACAAAGGTTCCCATCTGTCTACATCCCTTGTTATTTTCCGTTCTTTTCTTGGTTGGTTTGCATGTCAGCCACCCTGATGGGTGTGCCGAATCCCATTTCATTCCTCATCGAAACTTTTTTTCCCCCTGCCTCGGATCTGCACTGATGAAGGATCTGCAGTGACACATTCTTCTGTGTCTTCACATGCACTTGACATCTACTGCTGCTGAGGGTACACCTGTCGGCCTGAAATTCACGCGGAACCTCCGGATGGCTCCCAGGACGAGGACAGGATGTGTGATTTATCAGCATTGGTTTTGTTGTCTGGCTGTGCCCAGGGGACCTGAGTTCTGAGGGTTTGGGGCAACGGCCAGTGCCCCCTGGTGGCCCCACGTGCTCCCCACACTTCCCAGCATGCCTTGCAGGGAAATGCCACCTGAGCCATCCACACTAAGATCCCGGGGTTCCTATACAATCTGGGCCCCCCTGACCCGTTCAGGGGGACAATAGCGAGCGTTTGGACCTCTTTGAGGATTCGAAAGTGGTGTCTTCACCTGATGAGACCCAGCGGTGGGCAAACAATGCTGGTGAGTTCACGCTGAAATTTTCCCAAATCCAACAAGGCCAGCGTTGGATGCCCTCTCTGGCTGCCACCTGATTTTGCTGAGGTTAATTATTTTCATGCTCTTTGTAAAGCAGAACAAATTACAGTGAATTTGAGAGCCAGGGGCGGTAACATTAGGTTGGGGTAGGGTTCGTGGAGAGTAGTTGCGGAGGCAGGATGGGATCACCCGAAATGAGAACACTCACCCAATTTTTGCACTGGCTTCTTCCGTGACCCGTATGGCAGGACAGTAAATCTGACTCAGTAAATGGACTCATTCTCCAGTGGGCTCGCACCCAGGGTCATCACAGGAGGGCACAGTGCATGGCATGTTGTGGGGTTTTATACTGAGTTACAAACTACGCCGGGGAAGGAACTGCGAATGATCTCACAAAATTAATTCTGGTTATGTCAAAATCAAATCTTTCATAAAATGTGCCAGCTTGAATGGTGGCAAACTGATTCTTTCATCCACCTTTGCCTGTATCTTTAAAGTATATAAATTGAGGGGCACCTGGGTGGCTCAGTCGGTTGAGCGTTCGACTTCGGCTCAGGTCATGATCTCACGGTTTGTGTGTTCGAGCCCCGCGTCGGGCTCTGTGCTGACAGCTCGGAGCCTGGAGCCTGCTTGGGATTCTGTGTCTCCCTCTCTCTCTGCCTCTCCCCCACTCATGCGCGCTCTCTCTCAAAAATAAACATTAAAAAATTTTTAAAAATAAGAAAATGTATCAAGTGACTTATTTTTTTTTTATATACACTTCCCTCCTCATCATTGGCCCTATCTTGAGGCTGGCCTCAAATGCACAATCGCGCATCTTTGAGCTCAGTTTTTTGGAAGAATGGCTTCCTGTTTCCCAAACAATATCTCACCTGTTGCACATTCTCAACATTGGCAGGCAACGCCGGGCTCGTTTCGTTAATGTTGGGAAAGCGAACGGAGCCTCCGTCATACCCGGGAAATTTGTGCGTAGATTTAATCACCCGGACACAATGCCCAGTCGCTGCTGTTAGACCCACGTGTTCACAGACTTTCCAAGGCCATGCGACGAAAGGCAACACAAGCACAGAGAGCCCACAAACTTTGGAAACAGAGAAGCTCATGCTCGAGACTCGGGGAGCCTCTCGGAGAGGCTAGGTTTGCCTCAAGAGGGCTGAGCATTATGTAGCCGACAAGGAGAGTGGGGCTCAGCCATCGGGAGCAGGGATGTGAAGGTTCCTGCAGAGAACCCACGAGACCCCACCGATTGAGCAACCCGAGAGCCCCTTTCGTTCTCTTGGGGAGCCAGAAACCACACACTCATACAGTCACGGTCAATGCGGAGGGAATGTGTTTGCATCCTTAAGACAAACTGCTTGACTTTTACCCATAAACCAGAATGAAGAACCTTTATCCTAAAGCAAATACTCAATCGATTTCGGGCAGTGCCTGTATTTTTCTTTAACGTAGTCAGCAGGCCCCGAGTACGTGCCCTGTAGGATCAGAAAGGGGCTTCTGAAATATTTCCTCCTGTTCCCTGTCTTTCCTGCGGTGATCATTCCCTTGGCTGTGCAACGTTTTTAGTTCGATGTAACATTTACAAATCTTCAGTTATTATTTCTTTTTGAGAGAGACAGATGGGCCGAAAGAGAGGGAGGCAGAATCCCAGGCAGGCTCAGAACGTCCGCACAGAGCCAGACATGGGGCTCGAACCCAGGACCGTGAGATCATGAGCTGAGCATCCGACTTTGGCTCAGGTCCTGATCTCACAGTTCATGGGTTCGAGCCCCGTGTCGGGCTCTGTGCTGATGGCTCAGAGCCTGGACCCTGCTTCGGATTCTGTGTCTCCCTTTGTCTCTGCCCCTCCCCTGCTCAGGCTTTCTGTTTCTCAAAAATAAATAGACATTTAAAAAAAAAATCTTGAAAGACAACCACTTCTCTCTCATTAATTCAGCTTCTAAAACTGTTTGCCCAGATAATTTCCTTCATCCCTCCCGTGTGGATTGCTAAAGAGTCAGCATTTAAGTGGTACTTCGGGCGTGACAAGTAGAGACGAGAGGGGTGGGATCCCCATGTCAGGAGGCCGGATGCAGACGTGTAAACCGTGAGCCCCCATGCGTCCCTGCTAATGGCAGACAAATTGATCAAATGTGCACAGTTACAAACACTTGGACAGGCGCCCAAGGTTGCCCGGGGTTGAGGGCAGGGGACCTGGGGGGAGGGACAGGCGCAGCCCGGTGGGATTTTAAACAAATACTTGATTTTATTTTTTTACTTTTATTTAAACTTTTTTAATGTTTAGTTATTCTTGAGGTGCGGGGAGGAGGGGCAGAGAGAGAGGGAGACACAGAATCTGAAGCAGGCTCCAGGTTCCGAGCTGTCAGCACAGAGCCCAACACGGGGCTCGGACCCACAAACTGTGAGATCACGACCTGAGCCGAAGTCGGATGCTTACCCGAGTGACCCCCCAGGCACCTCGTAATGTATCAATATCAGCTTATCACTTGTGACAAGGGCACCAAATGATTTTCTAAGTTCCTAGGTCTCCCCTCTCCACAATCTGCTTGGCTGTGGAAGGACAGAGGTCTGGAGTGAGGATCCTGGTGTATCTGTGATGTCAGCCAGCACACCTGCCCATCCCTGGGTCACCCTTGTGCCCAGGTCACCCAGTGCACCTGCTTGTCCCCATGGAAGACACTGTTGGCAGAGTATTTGGAAACTATCTCTACTGTCTGCTCAGGTTCTCTGTTAAGTCTGAAAGTCTACCAGAAAAACCTGTGTTCGCTATCCAGAAGAGTAATTCCTGAATTCTGTGAGTGCCACCAAGGGTACGAATGGGGAGCTGCCCTGGGCTGGACTCATGGGCGGAGGGACCTGAGGTCTGAAGAGGAAACAGGTGTGACCAAGGCTGGAGGTGGGGGGCGGGGAGGGCGGCTGAGCACTGAGGAGTAAGTCCTGAGAGCTCAGGTCTGTGTGGGGTGGGGGCAAGGGGGTCTCCCTGGAAAGCAGGCCGGACTGCAGAGACAAGGGTGCAAGGGTGTCCTGGAGCCAGGCCCTGGAAGGCACAGGTGCACGTTTGAACTCCTTCATCACCGCCCAGACCCCCCGCCCCTCACCTGTGCAGATGGATGGGAGGTGGAAAGCGGGCTGTGTCTGACACAGCCTGTCTGCCGGGGGCCCGCAGGGCTGTGTGCAGAACCATTCTGAGGCAGCACCCAGCCTAGACGGGAGGCGCTGCACGTGAGAAGCCCCAAGGCGGCCCCCGTGGTGACTCAGCTTCCCCTCTGAAGCCACTCCGTGGGGCCCCTGGGCCCACTCCACACTGCGACCTCGCACACCAAGCCACAGGCCGCGGATCATGTGAGTGGCACGCCTTGGTCCCTGCAGAATTTCACAGCTAGGAAACAACAGCCCTGTGGCCGGATGAATGACACCCAGGGAGGCTCCCGGGTGGAGACACAGCCATGCCCCATCCCCAAGAGGAAAATGTTCCTAAAGGAGATGTGGATGTTGAGTACAGACACAGAGGGGGGCTCTGTGCTGACAGCTCAGAGCCTGGGACCTGCTTCGGATTCTGGGTCTCCCTCTCTCTCTCTGCCCCTCCTCTGCTCACTCTCTGTCTCTGTCTCTGTCTGTCTTTAAAATATAAATAAATAAACATTGGGTCGCCTGGATGGCTCAGTCGGTTAAGCGTCTGACTTCAATAAACAAACAAACGTTGGGTCGCCTGGATGGCTCAGTTGGTTAAGCGTCCGACTTCAATAAACAAACAAACGTTGGGTCGCCTGGATGGCTCAGTCGGTTAAGCGTCCGACTTCAATAAACAAACAAACGTTGGGTCGCCTGGATGGCTCAGTCGGTTAAGCATCGGACTTCAATAAACAACAAACATTGGGTCGCCTGGATGGCTCAGTCGCTTAAGCGTCCGACTTCAATAAACAAACAAATGTTGGGTCACCTGGATGGCTCAGTCGGTTAAGCGTCCGACTTCAATAAACAACAAACGTTGGGTCGCCTGGATGGCTCAGTCGGTTAAGCATCCAACTTCAATAAACAACCAAACATTGGGTTGCCTGGATGGCTCAGTCGCTTAAGCGTCCGACTTCAATAAACAAACAAATGTTGGGTCGCCTGAATGGCTCAGTCACTTAAGCGTCCGACTTCAATAAACAAACAAACGTTGGTTCGCCTGGATGGCTCAGTCGCTTAAGTGTCCGACTTCAATAAACAACAAACGTTGGGTTGCCTGGATGGCTCAGTCGGTTAAGCGTCTGACTTCAGCCCAGGTCATGATCTCGCAGTTTGTGAGTTCAAGCCCCGTGTCAGGCTCTGTGCTGACAGCTTGGAGCGTGGAGCCTGCTTCAGGATTCTGTGTCTCCCTCTCTCTCTTCCCCTCCCCTGCTCACGCTCTGTGTCTCTCTTTCTCAAAAATAAATAAATAAACATTAAAAAAACCTTCCACTGTCTGATTTTGGCATTCATTTGTGGGTCTTGGCTGCACTATTTTTTTTTCACTGTGTTGTTTTTCTATTGTGCACATTCCTTTTACATATATTAATTGAAGTTGTTAAAAAAAAAGATGTGTGTCTTCTCCACCATGTGTCTATTTAATCATGTAATTATGTCTGTATGGCTTTGTGGATATTTACCTAGTTCTTTGGGTTACTATGCAGTCTGCTGTGATTTATTGTGTGGTTCACGTTGCTATAGATTTGTGGGTTTCCTGCTCTGGTCCTCAACCACCAGCCTTGTCTCCAAGAAACCCTGACCCCTTTCATTTAAAGGTCTTTAAAAATGTGTAATCTTAGGGTTCCTGGGTGGCTCAGTTGGTTGAGACTCCAACTCTTCAGCTCAGCTCAGGTGTTGAACTCACAGTCGTGAGTTTGAGCCCCGTGTTGGGCTCTGTGCTGGGTGTGGACCCTACTTAAAAAAAAATCTTAAAGTTAATTATTGAATTTCTTATTTCTGCCCCCCCTTTTTTTAAATTTGTAATTTTGAAGTAATTGCAAATTCTCAGGAAGTTGGAAAGATCAAACTGAGAAGTCCCATGGACCCTCTCAGCCAGTTTCTCTAACGATTAAGGTTATGTAAAAATAACACACTTTTTTTTCACTTTTTTTTCTTTTTCCTTTTTCCTTTTTTGGTCCTACTGCCTGCTCGTCCTCTGTACTTTCTCATCCCCAGCATTTTACAGTAAGCTTGAATTTAATTAATTAAGTGATTGAAACACTAAGACTTTGTGGTTTTGAAGTCTGGGTCCAGAACGGCTTTATCTGAATGACTGCAGGTTTTTGTTTGTTTGTTTTTTTTTTTTTTATGTTGCCTGGGTTTTGTTTTGCTTTGCTTTTTTCTTAGTTGAGTGTGGTATCTGCTTCTTCCGCAGTGACTGGTTTTCTGTGTACTTGTTTCTTTTTCAGACGAGCTGGTTGACTTCCTTCTTGTGGCTGTGGGAATCCTTCATGCTGTGACAAAGCCAGTGTGGTGCAGACAGAAGTGATGTTTCTTGTTCCCTTTTAAAGTGAGGGTTTGGGGGCGCCTGGGTGGCTCAGTTCCTTAAGACTCCTTCAGCTCGGGTCACGATCTCCCATTTCGTGAGTTCAAGCCTCGCGTCGGGCTGTGTGCTGACAGCTCGGAGCCTGGAGCCCGCTTCGGATTCTGTGTCTCCCTCTCTCTGCCCCTCCCCTGCTCATGCTCTATTGTCTCTGTCTCTGTCTCTCTCTTTCTCAAATATAAATAAACATTTAAAAAATTTAAAGTGAGGGTTTGGCCCTTGGGGGTCCCAGGCGTATTTTGGGGAGGGTTTCCTATGAGCTGCTCACATTTGCACCGAGATTAAGGAAAACAGACGCTCACCTTTGCTGGTTCTCCAACACCCTCAGGGAAACGTCCAGAGACTGGTCTGTTATAACCATTCTTGGTTTCACCTTCAGATTATTTCTTGGTTTCCAGCCAGCTCAGTGCTTTAGGGGGATAGCTTTTTTTTTTTTTTTTTAACTTTGAGCATTTTATTATTTTTTTTTTATTTTATAGAGAGAGCGTGAGCAGTAGAGGGAGACAGAGAGAGAATCTTAACCAGGATCCCAGCTCAAGATGGAGCTCGATGGGGGCTCGATCTCATGACCCTGGGATCATGACCTGAGCTGAAATCAAGAGTCAGATGCGCAACTGACTGAGCCACCCATCTGCCCCTGTTTTTTAGGGGGGATGTTTTTACCTATCAAGACCCAGCCAATGACCGCCATTACTGATGAATATGCCACCAGCCGGCCTTGAATGATTCTGCATCCGTGTGAGGCAATAGACTTAGTCTGTGAAAGCTCACACCTTTACAACAAGGTGGAGGGATCCCATTCCTTGGTATTGACCCAAATGAGCTAAAAATGTATGTCCACAGTGGAACCTGTGACTTAAGATTCCACATGCGGGGCGCCTGGGTGGCTCAGTCGGTTAAGCATCCAACCTCAGCTCAGGTCATGATCTGGCTGACCTATCTCATTAGCATATGGTCCTCCAGGTCCTTCCCTGTTGATGAAAATGGGTTTCCTTCATTTTCATGACTGAGTAATGTTGCGTTGTGTGTACGTATAGATTGGGGGTTTCAGTGGATGTTCCAGAGCTTAGAAGCCCTTGAGATCCCACTGGAGTGAGGTCCGAGCTATAATCGAGCACAAGTGCCATTCTCCAGCAAATCTTTCTGGAAGCCTGTCTCATCCTGTATTATCTTTCAACTCTCTGGCCCCACTGCCTGTTGCTTCCCCTGCAAAATGCAAACGACACGGTGAAGAAAGATATGAAAATGCACGGATTTATAGTCAGGACGTGAGTTTCTGGAGAAGCAGGTCGAAAGCATGGACACAGCCACCATGTCTGCTGGCCTCCTGGTGGAGAGAACACAGCCGTGACGCGAACCACACACAAAGCCACGCAGTTGGTCCCCAGCACACGCACAGCGGCCTCAGCAACAATCCCAGGACCCAAATCAGAATTCAGAATCTGATATGGTGCCACATCTCGTCCCCTGGCAAATGAGAAACAGTGTCTTGCTGAGACAGGAAGGGTAGGGGGTGGCTTCCGATAAGGGTGTGTATGTGCCAGGGAGGACGGTGGGAGTCTAATGCAAGTGGGTCATTATCACGGGGGGAGGTGAGGACCGCGGCGGGAGTGGGGAGGGCCGGGGATACAACCAGGACAGCAGGGACCATGACAAAAGCCTGTGGCATGACAATTATAGCCTAGCTGTGTCAGCTCTGCCCTCTTCCTGCATTCGGCTGTCATGTTTTCTGACCTCAGTGGTCTCCATTAGGTCCTAAGCACCGCGTGGGTGTTTGGGGGCAAATAATCTGCCCTGTCTCCCATCAAACAATGGAGGGCTCTGGGGGAACAGAAAGGACGAAAATAACAGGAATATATCTTCGTACAAATGAGACAAAGCAAGATTTCACAGCAAAAAGAGCTACGTTTCACAAAGAAAGCAGTTCTATCCTTATCCAAGATCCCTATGTAAAACTTGACTTTGCTGAATGAATGAATGAATGAATGAATCTGAATAGATGGAACGCGGAATAACACAGCACCAGGGTCAAAAAAAAAAAAAAAAGTCAGGATGGAAATATGGACCGGAAATCTGCGTGCTAACTAGAGAAAAGAGAAAACGTGTAGACACCAGTTTGAACGTTCATGTGGAAGCCAGCAGTAAATCAGGAGCTGACTGGGTGGGGAGCTGGTATGAAATGGAATTATGTGTTGGTGTGTGTGAACTCACCCAAAGCTGGAAGAGTGCATCTACCCAGAATGCTGTGTGCTGCTTTGCCTTTGATGTATATACATACCTGCACCTGCTCATAAATGTGTATTGAAGGCCCATCCTATACTACATGTTGTTCTAGGGTCCAGAGGCAGGTGCATGAATAAAGATGACCATATCAGGGACGCCTGGGGGGCTCAGTCGGTTGCGCATCCGACTTCAGCTCAAGTCTTGATCTCGTGGTTCATGAGTTCGAGCCCCGCATTGGGCTCTGTGCTGACAGCTCAGAGCCTGGAGCTGCTTCAGATTCTGTGTCTACCTCTCTCTCTCTCACACTCTGTCTCTCTCTCTCTGTCTCAAAAATAAATAAATGTAAAGAAAAAAAATTTTTTTTAAAGACTGTAGAACAAAATAAATAAAATAACAAAATAACAAAATGAAGTAAAATAAAATTAAATGAAGTTAAATTATTAAATTAAATTAAATTAAATTAAATTAAATTAAATTAAATTAAATTAAAATTAAATAGGGATGCCTGGGGGGCTCAGTCGGTTGGGCATCCGACTTCAGCTCAAGTCTTGATCTCGTGGTTCATGAGTTCGAGCCCCGCATCGGGCTCTGTGCTGACAGCTCAGAGCCTGGAGCTGCTTCGGATACTGTGTTTCCCTCTCTCTCTTCCCCTCCCTCCATCTCAAAAATAAATAAACATTAAGAAAAAGATCATATCAGCCACCTCGTTGGGGAGGCCAACATGGAAACACGCATCTTGAACGTGTTTTCAGAAAAATGCCCGTGAATGGCTTCTCTTCTGCAGGCATGGAGGACAGAGGACACAGGAACCACCTTGGGCAGTACTGGAATGATCCAAGGTGTTGGTGGCAGAGATGACAGAGGTAGTGATGAGGTGGTGGTAGCCTCACATGTGTTGACCTGGGTGCAGAGTCTGTCATTCATGAGAAGAAATTAGTGATGCACACGAGGGATATGTGCAGGTCCCTACTTGGAGGCAGTCAGGGGGATGGAAGGTCCGTCGGCCAAGATCAGGAACACAGCACAGAATGTACATTTGGAGAATGATGTAGATTTGGAGGAGACGATCATCTCAAGGTGAACTGTGGAAATGGGAGCATGAGATGTGTCTGCCGTGGCCAGGGGAAGACACAAAAGGGTCAGTTGGTTTCGTACGCAGTGGGTTGGGAGCTTAACGTGGGTACATAGGGCTTGGGGGGTGATGGCAATAGGATCGGACCCAGGAGCTGGGGTCCAGAATGTCAGGCGGTGATCAAGAAAGAGCGTACCAGTGCCTAAAATGTTCAAAACGTAGGGTCCCCCTATGACTTACCCTTTCCACTGCTAAGGATACGCCCCATCCCCCACCCCAACTGAGAAACAGGTATTGAAATAAAACCAGCACACCCCTGGTCACAGCCGGATGATTCACAGTAGCCAAAAGGCAGAATCAACCCAAATGTTCTCGGAAGGATGAGCACAGAAGCAGAATGTGGTCCATCCCTACAGTGGAATGTTACTCACACAGGAAAAGGAATGCCACTGTGGCACAGGCTACAACATGGCAGACCTTGGAAGCATTTCAACGTGGCATTAAGGGAGAGACAGGACACACAGAAGACCGTGCATGGTATGGTCCTATGTCTACACAATACCTAGAATAAGTAAGTGCACACAGAGGACAAGGCAGTACTGATCTCCAAGGGGAGGAGGGGGAGGGTTGCAGAGGGATGCGTGATAGATACAGGCTTCAATTTTTGCACCTGATGCAAATTTCACACCTAGGTAGAAAGAAAGAAGTAGGAATTGCCCGAGGGGGTAGACAAGAATTGGTAACCGTGGAAGGCACAGACGGTGCTTTAAAGGGAGGATCGCCCACACCCCCAGAGGGTGAAAAAGACGATGCGTTCTTTCTGTTTCCGTGATGGCGACTTGATTCTAGAAATGATGGAACCTGACCACGTGTATCACTAAGGAAGAGTGCATTTGGGTGACGCAGCCATCCGCCCCAGTGACGGAGAGCTAACGCTTCTCTGGGGTTGAGGAGTGAGCACCACCACTGTGAGGTTTGGCTTCCTTGGTCCTACAAGTGATTTAGCTCCAGAGAAATAGGGTCTGAATGTCGTGGGAGCACAGATGACGACATGATTCCCCTCGGAGGCTCGGAGGGAGCGTGCTACACGCGTGTGTTGGGCAGCCATTGTTGGTGGCCCTCGGTTGGGGACACAACACCTTATCTGTGTTTGCACGTCCACAGCACGTCCATGCGTTTGCACGGATGTCTCCTCTCTGTGGGTCTTTAACTCTGTCTCTTCTCTTCTTGTAAGGACACCAGTCACATTGGACTTGGGCCCTCCCCAGTGATCTCATCCTGACGCCATTGTAGGCAAACACCCTGTGTCTAAATAGGGCCCCATTCACAGGACCTGGGGGTTAAGCCTTCAACACTGTTTTGGAAAGAGAGACATCCCAGGGCAGGGCAGGACGCATGTGAAGAATGTGGACAGGTGGCGAGTGGAGGAAAGGCGTGGACGAAGTCAGTCCGTGGGAGGAGATAGAGATCCGCATCGGATGCTTGAGGCAATGAAGGCCAGAGGAAGCTTATGCCGGATGGACAACGTAGGGCCCGTGACAGGACAACCCCATCTGGCTTCTTGTTTTCTGGCGCATAAAGAGTCCCTCCTGTCGTGGAGACACCCGGTGTCTCTCTGCCCTGTGGCTCACAAGGATTTATTGTGGTTTTCAGCCAGCTCGCTTAATGGCCTCTGAACATCTGCTAGGAATCACAACGCAAGTCTGGAGTCGTTATTCAAACCGGCAGGACTATTAACCGTGGTGTGGTCTTGCCAGCTCCACATTGTTTACAGGTTCGGGGCCCCTAAATTGAATACCCTGCACTTGAGAAAAGAAAATCTAGGCAAAGCTCATCTTCGTGTTTCCAGACCTTCCCGGGTGACAATCTAGACCTTTTTCCTCTTTCCGCTTCCTGGTCCCCAGCATGTCAGGTCCTCAGTAGCTGAGAACGCACCTGAGGAATATTGACTATTATCATGGAAGTTTCCCAACAATGAAGGTTAAGTCCAGGCATCAAGAATGCTGGTAATAAAACACAACACATGAACAAACACATCTCCAAGACCTTTCAGAATAACTACTGACATATCAGCTGAGTTAAAGGGAAAAAAATACTGGTCATCAGGGAAATACAAATCAAACAATGAGATACCACCTCACACCTGTCAGAATGGCTCACGTTAACAACTCAGGCAACAACAGATGTTGGCGAGGATGCGGAGAGAGAGGATCTCGTTTGCATTGTTGGTGGCAATGCAAGCTGGTGCAGCCACTCTGGAACACAATATGGAGGTTCCTCAAAAAACTAAAAATAGAACTACCCTACGATCCAGCAATTGCACTACTAGGCATTTATCCATGTGATACAGGTGTGCTGTTTTGAAGGGACACAGGCACCCCCATGTTTATAGCAGCACTATCGACAATAGCCAAAGTATGGAAAGAGCCCAAATGTCCATCGATGGATGAATAGATAAAGATGATGTGGTATATATATACAATGGAGTATTAGTCGGCCATGAAAAAGAAGGAAATCTTGCCATTTGCAACTACGTGGATGGAACTGGAGGGTATTATGCTAAGCGAAATAGATCAGTAAGTCATATGTGGAATTTAAGAAATGAAACAGATGAACAGAAAAAAAGAGACAGAGGAAATCAAGAAACAGACTCTTAACTACAGAGAACAAACTGATGGTTACTAGAGGGAGGTGGATGGGGGGAGGGGTAAAATAGGTGATGGGGATTAAGGAGGGCACTTGTGATCAGTGCAGGGTGGGTGGGTGAGTGTTGAATCACTACATTGTACACCTGAAACTGATGTTACAGTATATGCTAACTAACTGAAATTTAATTAAAAACTTAAAAAAATAAGAATGAAAAATGTTATCTGAGTGTCCCAGGTAGACCAGAAGTCAAGTCCCGACTTTCGCCTGATGGCTGAATTTCCATTATTGTGCACGAAACAGTGGCCTCGGGAGACCCCTATCCACTGGCACGTTTACCTATGAGTGTGTCACGTTGTAACTGACCTTTTTTTTTTTTTTTTTTAAATATTTTTTTTTTCAACGTTTTTAATTTATTTTTGGGACAGAGAGAGACAGAGCATGAACGGGGGAGGGGCAGAGAGAGAGGGAGACACAGAATCAGAAACAGGGTCCAGGCTCCAAGCCATCAGCCCAGAGCCTGATGCGGGGCTCGAACTCACGGACCGCGAGATCGTGACCTGGCTGAAGTCGGACGCTTAACCGACTGCACCACCCAGGCTCCCCGTAACTGACCTTTTAACGAGCCAGGACCCATCACTCTCAGATTGGGATTTACCATGTATGCAGATTACGGGAACTGACCGGTTTAGCATTGAGTAGACCTCTTTTTAAAAAATAAAAGTCTGCTTTTTATGAAAGGGAGGGACAATGCATTTCACGGATGTGGGTCGTCACTCACTGTGTGTTGTACCTGGGAGAGCAGACAGACACAAAGGGTGCAGGTCATTGTGGGGACCGTGCAGAGAAGGGGTGGCTGTGCAGGGACATAGCTTCCTGGGATTCGTACAGTAGTCAAGGGCCAGGCATTCACGACCGGAGCGTCCCATTTCTGACCGGAAGTCAGAGGGTCTACAAATGGTCTCCGGAGCCTCCCCCACTCTCACGGGTCAGGTTGAATGGTGGCCCCACGAAAAAACACACATCCACATTCTGACCCTGTGGAACCTGGGAATGGGGTCTTACTTGGGAACATGGCCTTTGCAGATGGGAATAAGTGAAGGATCTGAGATGAGCTCATCCTGGATCAGGGTGGCCCTAAATCCAATGGCGGGTGTCCTGTTTATGAATTTTCCACATTTTCCAGCTTTGGCGCCACAGCCCAAAGCCCGCAGTGAGTCCTCCTGGCCACCAGAGGGGGATATGCGGACAGGATTTGCTCCCTCTCAGGAGAATTTAAGCTTATTTCCCTATTATCCATAAATGTTTTGCTATTACGTCTAGTTCTTCTTTGCCTTTAGGTTTAGAATGAGTGTGTTTGCTGCTATTTCAAAGGAGTGCAGGGTTGGGGGGGGTTCATATATGTGCTTTCTCTTTTCCCCTCCAAAAAGTCCTTCCTCCCCCAAAGCATCAGCTTCTACAGGAACTAATGGGTGCTCCCTAATTACATGTGCTGCACTTTCAGGCAGGGCAAGGCCAGTGAGATCCAGGAAGGGCAGGACCCCTGACATCCAGGTGGGGTATGAACACAGATCCAGGCAGGGCAGGGCCACTGAGATCCAGGCAGGGCAGGGCCACTGAGATCCAGGAGGGGCAGGACTACTGAGATCCAGGCGGGGCAGGATTGCTGAGATCCAGGAGGGGCAGGGCCACTGAGATCCATGCAGGGAAGGACCACTGAGACCCAGGAGGAGCAGGACCTCGGAGATCCAGGCAGGGCTGTGGTCCCTCCAGAGCTTCCAGAGGAGGGTCCTTCCTGCCTCTTCCAGCTTCTCGGGCTCCAGGCATCTCTGGACTTTTGGTCGCATCCCTCCCATCTCTGACTCCACCTTCACGTGGCTTCTCTGCTGTGTCTGTGTCTCCTCTTGTGTCTCTTACAAGGACACCTGTCATTGGATTCAGGGTCCCCCTCATCCAGAAGAGCTCATTTCAGATCCTTCACTCACTCACATCTCCAAACGCCATATTCCCCAGTGAGACCCATTCCCAGGTTCCTCAGGGCCAGGATCTGGATCTGTGTGTTTTGGGGCCACCATTTGACCCACTACAATGCTAAATATGTGTTGCCACTTCTTTGACATGGGCACTGGGCACTCACAACGGGCTCTGGCCATATTGCCAAAGCACCCTCGAGGGCCCTTAGCATCGGAGGGATCCCCTGGATCACACGGAGTCCCAGAGGATCTGGGAGGGGTCCATGGCGGGACCTTATTTGAACGAAGAGGAAAGATGTGGTGTCGGGCAAAATGCTTCCAAGAGACTCTTCTGGTTTTCCTGTCTTCATGTTTTCGTCCACTTCATGTGTCCTGTCGTCATCCGTGGTCTCTGCTCAGCTGTGCTGGTCTTTGCTGCCTGACTCCAGAACCCTGCCTCAGTTTCCTACCTGCTCTGTGGGACTCGTAAGACCCTCCCCTCGGTGAATTGTTGACCAAATGTGTGTTTATCCCCTGGCACGTGACAAATAGTAGGAGAGATGGACAAGATAGAAATTCTATGCCTGGTTAAAGAAGCTCACAGCCAGGAGGGGGTCATGCAGTTCGTTTGTCAGTTTCCAGTCAATGGGATCAAAATCATTTTGGATGTTTCGTTCACACTGGGTGTTCGTATTCCAAGGTTTTTGTCAGCTTGTGAATTCACAGTGGTCTCATTTCCCTGAACTAGACAAGTATGAAAGAAATAGCTTTATAGCATTTGAGTTTTTCAAAACAATGCTTACCTTTTTTTAAAAATTGATTTATTTATTTTGAGAGACAGGGAGAGAGCAAGGGAGACGGGCAGAGAGAGAGGGAGAGAGAGGATCCCAAGCAGGGTCTATTGTGTCAGCACAGAGCCCAATGCAGTGTTCGAACTCACGAAATCATGAGATCGTGACCTGAGCCGAAACCAAGAGTCAGATGTTTAAACTGAGTCACTCAGGCGTGCCCGTGATTTGACTTTTTTTTTTTGACAGTGGAGCCCAAAAATAATTAGAAATGGAGACTGACATCAGTGACTTTCTCCTGGCCATTGCGTGTATAGTGATTTGGGACATATCCTAAGGCATAACGTAGTATCAGGAGCAAAATCCTATGTCGAGATGAATCACATAGGAGTTCCGGATATTTTCCACCCAAGACTCAGAGGACTGAGAATACACTTGTACTTTGAAAAACATTTTTTTAGTGTTTATTAATTTTTGAGAGAGACAGACCACGAGCAGGGGAGGGGCAGAGAGAGAGGGAGACACGGAATCCAAAGCAGGCTCCAGGCTGCGAGCTGTCAATGCAGAGCCTGATGCAGGGGTTGAAGTCATGAACTGTGAGATCATGACCTGAGCCGAAGTCAGATGCTTAACCGACTGAGCCCCCCAGGTACCTCAAGAATATGCTTGTGCTGGAAGACAGAATAGCATGAGCTCAAAACTGAGGTTGTGTGTTTGTCTCTGTTGGGGAGAACATTTATTCAATCCTGAATCGTCACCGTGGATGTCTGTTCCTCCCAAAGGGAATTCGGAAGAGAAAGGTTTACCAGGCATCACCCGGGGACTTCTCCCTGCTCTCCCCACCCCCTATCTTCACGGTTGGTTCATTTCCATCAGAAACAAGCCAAGTGGAAAATGCCTTCCCTTCCGTTGCCTTCACCGGAGACGTGTCACGACCCGAGGCTGACATTTCCAGCTTGACTCAAGGATGTGGGGAAGAAAGGAAAGGATGAATCATTCTGTCCTGGGAGAGTGAGCTCTTGACTTCAGATCTGACTGTGGGAGACAGAGGAAGTGGACGTTTGCTGAGACCCGAGACATCCCCTCTGAGAAAATTCAATCCTTCAATCCTTCTCGGGGAAAAACCACCACGTAGGCAACAGCCACTAAAGTAAAGTAAAGGATGGGGTACCTGGGGGGCTCAGCTGGTTAACCATCCGACTTCAGTTCAGGTCATGACCTCACAGTTCATGAGTTTGAGCCCTGCATCGGGCTCTGTGCTGATGGCTCAGACCCTGGAGCCTGCTTCCAATTCTGTGTCTTCCTCTCTCTCTCCTCCTCCCCAGCTCATGCTCTGTCTCTCTCTCAAAAATAAATAAACGTTAAAAAAATTACAAAATGAAGCAAAGCATGGACTTTACAACACGAACTCAGTAAACGACGTTCCAAGTGACAAACACAGATAAGGGGAAAGGGTTAGTTTTTCCGGGAGATGTGACTTTTATAGCAGCTTTGAAACTGCACATCCGGGGGCGGGGGGCACTCTGTTCTGGACCACCCACCCCTTGCACGTGTCAGTCACTGGGGTGCAGAAAAGAGGTCGGACCCAAATACCTTGTCTTCAGTCTCTAAATTTGTGTAAACGCGGATATGGCACCAGCAACACTGACAGCTACAATTACCGGTTTTCCGCAGCCCCGGTGTCTTGCCTTATTTTTTGCTTCTTGGAAACAAGAAATAGGCGTGCATAAATTAACCCGAAGAGATATCGCAACCCATAATTAGGCACGTTCGCTGTGAAAAGTATGGGGTTGGTACCATGAGTCACAGAATATCCAATTTTCTCTTGATGGCGCACAGAAAATACATTTGAATTCCTCTTCCGTCAGTCATAATGACAACCAAACCTACCAAGAAATAAATAGATAAAAAACAAGACCAACAAACAAAAAACGAAACAAAAACAAAAACAAAAACAAAAACAAAAACACCCCGGAACCGAAACAGCAGGTGTGAGCCACAGCGTGCACCTGAAATTCCTAAAATGAACCTCACGTCGTCACGTGCATTATTTTTGTGATGTAGTGACCGACGCTATTGGAATGTTCCTGCAAATTGAAAGTCTTTTGCTGCGGTTTCTAAATAGAATTTTTTAATGATTCTTCTGAGGCGCTCACAAATTCTGTGGGTGGATTTCTCCCTGCCCCAAGCTCTGAATCATATCAATAGCTCAAGGGACCCTAGAAGGCTTCAAAGAACCTACTTGAGAATTAATTCTCTGTGCTCGAGCATTTTTTATGCAGAGGCGGGTCATTCCAAATTTCGTCACGGAAACTGATTTCCTGACATTTGTGCTGTTTTTCTAAATTTTGGTAGTGCGTGCTTTGTTTTGTTTTTTTCCCCCTGGAATTGTCCCTTTCGTTCTGAATTTGAGATGTGTTTGCTTAGACCACTGCAAATCCCACTGGTTTTCATCCGTAGTGAACCATTTTAAAGTCACTTTTGGGTACGTGCACATTTATCTTTCTTTCTCTTATCCTTTCCAGTGGTTTATGTGAAACAAAATATTCCCCCCAGAAAACAAAGTCTCTGCTACGTGGCACACACCCCTGAAAAATATTTATTGAGAACCTCTTGTGGCACACACAGCGTTGTAACAGGTGCACTCAGAAACAATGGACGCCATAGTGAGATCTTTCAGCTGGTGGGGCGTATTGGTGGGTAGACACGGAAAGTACATACACGCGCGTGTGTACGAAATACACGTGTCACTGCATGTGCGATGAAAGTCAAACAGGATGAAGAATTAAAAGTGATAAAGAGCCCAGGACAAAGCGACATGTGAACATAGACCAGGGAGAGCAGAAGTAGTCAGTGAAGCTTATTTGTGGGCGTTATAAGTTCCAGCAGAGGGAACAGTCAGTGCAAAGGCCCTGAGGGAGATTGCAATCCCTGAACAGCAAGGGGGTCCATGTGTCTGAAATGCACAGGACAATATAAATGCTGGGAACATTTTCTTGCTTCCTGAGATTTACGTTTCTCTTTATAAATTTCTCAGTCTAGTGCTTCATTCATTATATAAAAACTAAATTCATTCCAAAAAGGTCAGTCCCCCTCTGCTTCCAATGAGTAACTTTTGTCATATCCCCAAAGCTTTGAAATGGTGATTGACTTATTGTCTTGTGTTGATTTCCTTTTTTTCCGTTACCCAAAGCCATTTATTTCATTTTATTATTATTATTTTTTTAAGTTTACTTATTTATTCTGACAGAGAGAGTGAGTAGGGGAGGGACACAGAGAGAAGGAGAGAGAGAGGATCCCAAGAAGGGCCCACACTGTCAATGCAGAGTGCAATGCGGGGCTCGAACTCATGAGCTGTGACATCGTGACCTGAGCCAAAAGCAAGAGTCAGACACTGAACCGGCTGAGCCACCCAGGCGTCCTTCCCCAAACCCACTTAAAAGAGAGTTTTAAAATTCCAGTCCCTTGGTAGTTGTTTGTTAATATCTTGTGTTCAAATTCTAGCTTCATGACATTATGGCTGAAACACTGTTTGGGTTAATGCTGTTTTCCTTTTGAGCTAACATAGGGCTTAAAACACCTTAATGTGTATTTTACGGATGTGGGTTTGATTATGCAGCCATTAGATTTTCCTTCTGCTATATAATTTATACCCGTAATATCCTTATTCTCTCCTTGTCTTCTTAAATCTGTCATGGGTAAGTGTCTTAATGTGGGTTCTATTTCTGGCCACAGGGAAGATTAGGTGATTCAACCCAACACGCCAGCTGAAACAAATTGAAGGTGCTAGATGAGTCTGTCCGTAAAACGTTTTATTGAAAGCACCACAGGGGCACCTGGGTGGCTCAGTCGGTTAAGCGTCCAACTTCGGCTCAGGTCACGAATTTGTGGTTTGTGAGTTCGAGCCCCGCGTGCTTCCTTGCTATCCCATCAGTGTTGTGATGCTTTTAAAAATTTTTAATGTTTATTTATTTTTCAGAGAGAGGTCGGGGGGGGGGGGAGGGCAGAGAGAGCAGGAGACACAGAATCCGAAGCGGGCTCCAGGCTCTAAGCTGTCAGCACAGAGCCCGAACTGGTCAAAATTCAAAATGAATGCTCCTCTTGAAATGTCCTCTCACATTTCCTGGGCGAGAGGACAAAGGTTTTTATGTCTTTGTCCAGGCGGGGAAACTCCTGGGACATCTTTCCAGCACATAGATGCGACTCTGAAGGTGTATATCAGCAGTTTTCAAAGAGAAACTTGGCGGGGCGGGGGAGTGGTCCTTGAGTCAAAAGTATTTTCATAATAATATCGAGATGTGATTTATCTTTTTGCTCTGTTACGAGCGTAAAGCAGACTTTTGTTATTGGAGAAGCATAGTGGGGGTAGCACAGCAGATTGAAAGCAGCTATATCCTACTGGGCATTAAAGACATTTGCCAAAATGTAAAAGAATACTATCTTTGTCACTAATAGTATCACATGAGTGAGACTGAAATACTTAAATCATTTATGTCATATTATGTACAAATAGAATATATTCATCGTATAAGACTAAAATATTCTTAATACACTAAGAATATAAGAGAGTCATCATATAGTAAGAACACATTATTTGTGTTAACATGTAACTGCTTTATGATCATTGCTTTTTAAAAAAGAATTTAAATGTTTATTTCTTTATTTTTAAATGAGCAGCTATTTAAAAATTTTTTTTAATGTTGATTTATCTTTGACAGAGAGAGAGAGAGAGAGAGAGAGAGAGAGAGAGAGAATGAGTGGGGGAGGGGCAGACAGAGAGGGAGACCCAGAATGCGAAGCAGGCTCCAGGCTCTGAGCTGTCAGCACAGAGTCCGATGCAGGGCTCGAACTCACGGACCGTGAGATCGTGACCTGAGCCGAAGTCGGACGCTCAACCTACTGAGCCACCCAGGTGCCCCAACCTCTTGGTCAGTGTCTCTTCAACCCCTTAGTGTTAGGACCCCTTTACATACTAAGTAATGATTGAGGGAACCCGAATTTTGTCTATGTGATTAATACTAATCATAGTGAGAATAAAACTGAGAAGATTGGGGTACTCCTGGCTGGCTCAGTCAGGAGAGCATGCGACTCTTGAGATCGGGATCGTAAGCTTGAGCCCCATGTTGGATGTGGAGATTACTTTAAAATAAAATCTTTTTTAAAAAGGTGAGAAGATTGTTACATACCTATTGACTGACATGTTTTAAAGCAATTATCAGGGGCACTTGGGTGGCTCAGTCAGTTAAGCGTCCGACTTCAGCTTAGGTCATGATCTCATGGTTCGTGGGTTCGAGCCCAAGTCGGGCTCTGTGCTGGCAGCTTGGAGCCTGGAGCTTGCTTCAGATTCTGTGTCTCCCTCTCTCTCTGTCCCTCCCCCACTCATGCTGTCTCTCTCTCTCTCTCTCTCTCTCTCTCTCTCTCTCTCTCAAAAATGAATAAACATTGATGGGGTGCTTGGGTGGCTCAGTCGGTTGGGCGTCCGACTTCGGCTCAGGTCATGATCTCTTGGTTTGTGAGTTCGAGCCCAAGTCGGGCTCTGTGCTGACAGCTCAAGCCTGGAGCTGGCTTCAGAGTCTGTGTCTCCCCCTCTCTTTCCCTCCCCCACTCGTGTTCTGTCTCTGTGTCAAAAGTAAATAAACATTAAAAAATTTTTTTTAAATAGGGTGGACAAGAGACAAACATGAACTCCACATCTAGGAGTCTGTGGAAGAGAAGGCATGACACTAAGCTAGTGAGGCAAAGGGAGGTTCCTGAGAATTTCTAACTGTCCATCTGCCCTCTTGCAGATTAGTGGCAGAAATTCACCCTACCTACCCAGTACTCCTCTCCCCAAATCCCATGCTCTGGATTTAGTTTAAAATGTTCCTGAATTGATAGTGTCCTTAGGCACAGTGACGAAATTTGAAATATCAAATACACAATAACTTCCATAGGAAAGGGCCCTAATCATTCAGAATGAATGACATCATTATATCATACATTCAGCCTGAGCTTCAATCTCTATGGGGTTGAAGCAAATAAAATATCTTCTCTGGAGGAATATTCTTTCTTCCTAGGCACGAGGAGCGTGAGTGATTCAAATGTAAAGATGACTAAATCCATAAGCACTTATGTCACTGGGACATGGAACAAACACAGGAAGAAAGACCTCAGAGGTCTGAATGACCAGATACAGATGGCAGTGTCACCAACCCAAAGAAAGAAAAGCAAGCTTGATTGGAAAAAGACCAAATCGAGCTCCTAGAAATGAAAAAAATACAAACAGTGATATTTGAACCTCAGTGGGTGGGGTTAAAAGTGGATAAGACATAACTGAAGAGAGAATTAGTGAATTGGAGCGCTCCACTATCCAGAAGCCAGCAAGGAGGGACGTAGAAATGAAACAGGGGAAAGAGATATGAAGAAGTGTGGAAGGTACAAAAAGAGATGAGAAATTCTGGAAAGACAGGAGAGAGGAAACATCAAGAGACTTGAAGAGTTGATGGCTGAGAATCAACCATCCAGAAACCAGAATCCCAAGGGCAGCAACCCACATGTACAGGAAATAACATCAGTCCCAAGAAGAACACAAATACACACACACACACACACACACACACACACACACACGTCATATGAAATTTCAGGACAACAAAGACCAAAAAAAAATCTATCTTAAAAGCAGCCAGAGAATAAAAGAAATTTACTTTCAAAGACTTGATGGTTAAGGCTTACAACAGACCTTTATTAAGCAGTGGAAGCCAGAAATATAAAAACGAAAATAAAAGAATTGATATAATGAAAAGAAACAGACCTCAGAGAAAATAGATTCCCAACGTGGAGGTGGAAATCAATACAGTTGCAAAAACAATACCCTAAGAACATTTTCATGAGTAGACCATCATCCCCAAGAACTTTTGCATGAATAGACCATCATCCCTAAGAACATTTTCATGGGTGGACCATCATCCTTAAGAACATTTTCATGAGCGGCCCATCAACCCTAAGAACATTTTCATGAGTAGACCATCATCCCCAAGAACTTTTGCATGAGTAGACCATCATCCCTAAGAACATTTTCATGAGCAGACCATCATCCCTAAGAACATTTGCATGAGTGGCTCATCATCCCTAAGAACATTTTCATGAGCAGACCATCATCCCCAAGAACTTTTGCATGAGTAGACCATCATCCCTAAGAACATTTTCAGGAGCAGACCATCATCCCTAAGAACATTTGCATGAGTGGCTCATCATCCCTAAGAACATTTTCATGGGTGGACCATCACAGAAAGAAAACACAAAGAATATGCATTAAGAAAACCATAATTAACCCGAGTTGGAAGCTGCAGAAATATAAGAAGTGAGGAAATCAGAAAATGGCAAACATATAAGCAAACCTATATAAACAGTGAATGCATAACACAGTAATACTCATGTCTTGTGGGGGCAGAACACTGGGTGATAAAATGGTCTGAAATTAGCACTAACCAAAGAAAACGTTCTACGGAAAAAGACTGAAAGTGATTTTTGGCGTGTGCAAACTTTATACAAGGGATGTCATGCTTCATATTATCTCATGCGTTAAGTGTTGATAAAATTGATATATCCTACCTGAGGGGTCACATAAAATGTGATCTTTTATGCCTGCATAGCCCCAACTTGGTGCAGAGTCTGCTGGGATACTTGTGGATTGAAATGTGGAGGGCGTCTATTTAATCGATATCATCTACACTGAAATAGAAATGCCATCATGAGCCATGCACTAAGGGGCCATCCCTCAGAACCTTGAATGGACAGGACACCTTGGTCACCAGTCATTCTGCTGTACCTGGCATACACACACACACACACACACACACACACATACACACACACACACAGACGAGACAGAGACAGAGACAGAGACTCAGGCAGAGTCAACTTTTCGTTGACCTAGAGATTGACTTGTTAAACCCAGCATATTTTATTTGCTTTCAGATTGACAGCAGGTTACCAATCAATGCGGAAAGTCACCAGATGGACACGTCACTGTATATGATTAAGGGGACATTTTGGTTGCAAAGAATGGGACTTTGGAAATGAATGATAGGATCCTACCTGTCACATCAGACAATTCTACATGGCAGCTTCTTTCCTTAAGTCCTTCTTCTTGGGATGAAATGTTCTATTCTGAGTCCTACCTCTGTTGGCTCACTCACTGGTTAGTTTATTAAAAGAATTAATAGCGACGAGAGAACAATATAACAGATCCACCCTTATATATGACATGCTTATAACTCAATTACTTTTTAAAAAAATCTACATTATGCTTTTTTTTTTTTAACTTGGGAGATACAGTCTGAATATCTGTCCAACCTCACTTCATAACACCAACTGTATGCAACTCCCATGGCCATCTGAGCAGGGAACACAAGAACCCTCATGTCACAATAGCAGGTGCTCAGACACGCGGAACCAAGTTCAAGTCTTGAGTGTCAGCATTTAACAAGGGGAAACTTATGGGAGCAATTATGCACATTCCTTGAATCACTTTCAATCACCCAAGATAATCGTCTCTGAAAAGATAAGAAATGTTCAACTTCCTTCTTTGGAAATTTAATTTTAAAGGACAATCGAGAACTTCTGCTGAACAAAGCATTTCTCAGCAGTATCTGAGAAATAGTATCTTTCCCATGGTGATTTTCACATGAATTCACATCGTCCTGTTTCATGTAAATGAATACCTTTCTGGTTAAATCATTGGGGAAGAATATGAACTGATGGAATCATACATAAAACAGGAGGACTCCTGAATTTGAAATGCTTTCACTTCTTTGGACAATAATAGTTAAGTCACCACTACCTTGTATATTCAACCAATATTTACTGGATACTGACACCATGTCAGCCAAGAAGACCAGAAAGGCAGGTAATATCTTTCTCTCTCACCTCCTGCCATTGGCCTGTGGTCCTTAGTGGATGCCCAGTGGTGCTCAAAAAAAGTTAGCAGTTGAATCACAATTCCACTCGTTACAAAATCCAGAGCAGAGGCTCTGGGAGAAGCATTCTGATATCTGCCTTAAACTGTGTTTATTCGGAACATTCCGGCCCCCAAAGAACTTCTCCCTCTCTACTTTATCCCAGGAAGACAGTGGTCTGACCGATGTTCCCCTTTGGGCTGTGGAGCATCCTTGGTGGCCTGGCAACAATGAAAAGCGATGATAGAACCTCCTTGTGAGACAGCGTCTAAGTGGCCTGTTGACAAATTGGTCTGGTCTGAGCATCCTAACTGATTTTCAGTGCAGTTTCAGTTCCTTGGGAATAAATTAATGAAAACTGAACTGAATGTTGTCTTTTTTCTCTCCTTTAACTTCCCTTCAACAAGTATTGGTTTTTCTCTGCGGGAACTTAGTGTCCTGAACAAGTGTAGGCAAAAATCTTCACTTTGCTACCTCGCCCTTCGGGGAGAACTAGCAGGAGTGAGGATGAGCCATCTCTGGTTATGGCCATCTGGATACTAAAATACTCGCTTGGCTCCATCAACTAATTTTGAAACAGTGGCTTTAGATGCGTGGTGTGCATCTGTGAGAGTGAACTTAGATATAAATCAAGAAGGGATCCAAAAAACCTATGCTTGGAAAATACACTGGGGAAGAGTTGGAGGATAAAATGAAAAACAATGCTATTTACTTAGATCAGACACGGTTGTATCCGACTGGACTGAAGGCACAAGCCTTATGGCACAGCTTATGCCACACCTGAGTCCCACGGGGGAACCACAGAAAATCAAGGGTGCCAAATTAGACATTTACTTCTGACCATTTGTGGCTGATGGTTGCATTTTGGCCCCATTTTGTGAGACCTGGTTGTGTGTTCTCAGCAAAAGTTAGAGCTTGAGATCCAAACCTTAGTGAATCTGGGAGGACAGCCTACCTAACTGCTGTGACTCAACCAGGCCTGCCTATGACCCCACAGGTTCAAATAATGTTCAAGGAGGTCAATGTCATCAGGCTTCCAAGATGAAGTGGCAAAGTGTTCAGGTGGATGGAGCCTGGTGAGGGAAAGCCACGCCGGGAAACCTTGGAAATTGAGGTAGGGAGACTTTGTTATTGGATAAGCCATCCATCCATCCATCCATCCATCCATCCATCCATCTATCCATTCCAGTCATCTCTGCTTCCATCCACCCATCCATCCATCTATGCATCCACCCACTCATCCATCCACCTACTTAGTCATCCATCCACCTATCTATCCAAGCATCCACCTATCCAACTATCAACCCATTTATACATCCTCCCATTCATCTAGCCATCTAGCATCCAACCATCCATCCATCCATCCATCCATCCATCCATTCAATCATCTCTGCTTCCATCCATCCATCCATCCATCCATCCACCCAGTCATCCATCCACCTACTCAGTCATCCATCCAAATATCTATCCAACCATCCACCTATCCAACTATCAACCCATTTACACATCCTCCCATTCATCTAGCCAGCTAGCATCCAACCATCCATCCATCCATCCATCCATCCATCTACCCATCCATCCATCCATCACCCATCACCATTCCCTCATGCTTGCATGGCATGCATCCTTTCATCCATCTGTTTAACATGCATGCATGATATGTGAAGAAATTCTCAGCCTTGAGGACACAAGGCATAAAGACATGGTCCAGTTAACAGAACTCTGGGCTCACAATCATGATTGGGGCTCCAGGAAGAAAGAACTTGGACACAGTGGGAAGGGAGAGAATCTTGGGCTCAGGAATTCAGATGCAGCACTCCCTTACTTTACAAGAATAATTGACCACAAAGGGCACCATGGATTATGATGTAGGGCCCACGTCAACATCCAGTAATCAGCACCAAGGTGCTCCCTAATCGGGTAGCCTAGTGACAGAAGGAACATAATTCTACTCTGTCCACAAAGGTGGTGCTGCCAGAAGGGGTTTCTCCGTGGTCAGGTTTAAAGCTCCTTTGCTCAAGTCCAGATTGATCTAGGAACTGACATGGAAATAAGCCTCTTAGTGGAGATGCTGGAAGAGGGCAGTGAAGGACTCTCTGGATGAAGCCAAGGGCAGGAATGAGGAAAATAAAATCCATGAGCAGAAGTTAAAGAGAAGGTACAGGGGCGCCTGGGTGGCGCAGTCGGTTAAGCGTCCGACTTCAGCCAGGTCACGATCTCGCGGTCTGCGAGTTCGAGCCCCGCGTCGGGCTCTGGGCTGATGGCTCGGAGCCTGGAGCCTGTTTCCGATTCTGTGTCTCCCTCTCTCTCTGCCCCTCCCCTGTTCATGCTCTGTCTCTCTCTGTCCCAAAAATAAATAAACGTTGAAAAAAACAAACAAACAAAAAAAAAAAAAACAAAAAAAAAAACCAAAAAAAAACTCACAAAAAAAAATAAAGAGAAGGTACAGAGGGGAGAAGCATCTGGAGTGGAGGCTGGAACAGAGGTAGAATGTTCACTGGTGAAGGGCACAAAAGAATATTCAAGGTGGGGGAAATTCCATAAACGTGGGGCAACAGTTATTCATGAGGGTTTTGTTTGCAGGACGACATAGAATCTAGGGCAGCTGCAAGAAACATGGCGGTCATGGAGGATAGATGGTCTGGGGCAACTTGAATATAGGAGGAGGTGGACAGGTGACCTCGGACTTTGTATTGTTGGCACTGAGACAGCGGTGCAAGCATGGGAAGTAGAAGGTCACTCTTCTGCATCACTGGGATTCCAGCGGAGAAGAGCACGGAAGCCGGGAGACCAGTTAGGGCAGCATTGTAATTGAGATTTGGAAAGAACTGCTCACAGTAGGAGGATGACGACAGAGAAAGAAAGGTGCAAGAGAGCAACAGGGGGGGCGTGTCAATGGTATAATTAAAAGTGTTGTGTGAACAAGAGAGGGAAGTTTTACTGACAAAATGAGGCATCTGTGAAGATATGTTTGCGGGAAATTCAGACTTTTAAAGGAAAGTGACCCCTTCACAATGCAGCTTCACAGACTGATAAAACCCTTGCGGTTGGGCTGCAGAAAGCAGTCAACTATTTTTGACCAGCTTAGTTTTAATTTAGTTACAAAGCAAAAATAATTTCTTTTAAAGTTTCTCTTGGGGCGCCTGGGTGGCTCACTTGGTTCAGTGTCCGACTTTGGCTCAGGTCATGATCTCACGGTTCATGGGTTCGAGCCCCGCGTTGGGCTCTGTGCTGATAGCTCAGAGCCTGCTTTGGATTCTGTGTCTCCCTCTCTCTCTGCCCCTCCCCTGCTCATGCTCTCTCTCTCTCTCTGTCTCTCTCTCTCTCTCTGTCTCTCTCTGTGTCTCTCTCTGTCTCAAAAATAAAAGAAAATAAATAATCAATAAATAATAAATAAAAAGTATCTAATACAATGTCCAAAAGCATGAGGCAAATCCAATCAGCAGAGGAAGCCAGGGACTTCAGCAGAAACATAGGTACCGTTAGACTCAGAAAGCTGACTTGGGGCACCTGGGCTTTCTTTGCCCGTACGTGGTTATGTGGAAAGGAATGAGAAAGCTGAGTAGGTTTCTATAGACTTCAACAGTCTGCATGGGCTGAGAAAAAGAGAGAAACCGCTCCTTCAGTCTGTTCAGGATCGTGTTTCAGATGGGGGCATCCACGTGGCATCCTCCCACCAAGAACTTGATAGTCCAAGAAATAAGTCTGCCTGAGATTTAAAACTGAGAGGGGCGCCTGGGTGGCTGACTCAGTTAAGGGTCCCACTCTTGGTTTCAGCTCAGGTCATGATCTCATGTGAATTCAAGCCCCACAGTGGATTCTATGCTGACAGCACAGAGCCTGCTTGGGATTCTCTCTCCCTCTCTCTCTGCCCCTCTCCTGCACACTCTGTCAAAATAAATAAACTTGAGAAAAGAAATAACAGCAAGAATCCACACTCACATCTCACCGAATGGATGCGACCAACCATCTGTTGAATGCCATCTGAGAGCCTGTCTATAACTGTTTAATTGAAGACTTGGGGGACACCCAACATTCCAATTAAGACGACCTGGCTCTGATCTCCCGGAGGCAGGCAGAAATGTGGCTGGGATGTAATACATGGGAATCCAGTTAATGACGCTATTCTGGGTATACAGAATGGCTGTGTTAATTAGAAGAGAAACAATCAGCCTCCATCACGATTGCCCAGAATGTTCAGTGGAACAATGAAATCTTCACATGATGGATGTTAATAAGCTGTATATATAACTGCATAGCCTCACAGTTTCAAGTTTTTATGTATATAGTATAAAATGCATTATTATAAGAAAACATACTAGTGTATGAATCATGTAGATAAATATATCCGTGTGTCGTATATATCTGTATGTGTGCGTAGGATGTATTTCTAGAGCTGAGTAGGCTGAGCGTATTAACATGTGGGGTCAAACGGTCAACAAGTGTCTATGCTGAGTAGCATCTCATAGCTCTAAAAGACTAATGCCCACCGTGAGCTTCTAAGGAAAGGAGGTCCAACAAGAAATGTCTCTTTGCTATTTGTACATGGAGTCTTCTGATATCTGCCGGCCACCTTTCTGATTCAGTGTTCTGGGGGATGTAGTTTGGGACACTCTGGCATAGAACACAGAAAGGTGACTGTCCCTTGGCCGCGCCCATCTGTCCCTGACTGTAGGGTACACACGTGGGCCAAAAGATGCCCAATCTTGTGACAGAGCCTGTCCTGTTACCCAGCCCAGTCCCCTTTCTGTTCCCCCCATGGGGATGGGAGGTGAAGGCATCCCCTGGTTACCTACAACTTGGCTCACTGTTTGCTCCCTCTTGAAATGTGTGTGGCCAGGACATGGGTCCAGCCCACATGATGGTGTTTGCCTTGTTCTTCCTCCTGTTCATACAATCCTATTGGATGGAACAGAAACAGGACGATAAGAGCTCAGAGCAGCCATCTTGACCCATGAGGTAAGCCTTGATTGGAAGCCACATATCACAAGCAGAATAACAAAAAGGGCCTTGGGACCCTGACTGAAGAAGTAACACACTGGCCCCAAATTTCGGGAAAGGGAAGAAGAGTATTATCTTGTGAAAGCCACCATTATTGTGGGTTTTCTACATTCACAGCCATATTTATCATTAACAAGTCCAAGTATCTATCCTTGCTTGGTGGTAAGTATGACCCCATAGCAGGAATAGAACTTTCTGACCCTGTGTTAGTTATGATACTCAGTCTACTCAGCTTCTACAGACACCAACTTCTCTTCTGGTCCTACCTTAGCTCCCCATGCAGATCCCGCTATCTGCACAGAGGGATGCCACCCTAGCCTGATCAGAAGCATATCTTTTACACCAAATTGAAGAGTAACACATGGTTTAGGAGGTGATCCATCGTAAGCTGAGATGCCATGAACTGAGTCCCAGAGTAGTCCTACCAACCCCAGCCTGAGCCTCACAAAACTGAGGGCCAGATGCTGGTTTCTGATGAGTTCACTCAGGTAAATGTCACCTTATGTGGGTTTCTTGGCTGGGAAACACCACAGATGTCATGATATTGGATTGCTCCTTGGGCTGCGGTGGTGATGATGGTGATGGTGATGATGGTGATGATGGTAGTGGTGGTGATGCTGATAAATGAGCATATACCACTTCATATTGACTTTGAGGTGACAATTTCAAACCAAGTTGGAATTTATAAAAAAAAATATATAGGAAGGTCTTAAGAAGAGTCTGAGGCTAGAAGTACAAGTTTGAGTCATGTGCATGGTGGAATTAGAGAATAAAGACTCTGTAACCAAATCCGTTCTACAAGACGAAAATTTCCATCATGTTGGAGTTGATAACTCCTGCGACCTTAGCAAGGGTCCGACTTGGCCATGAGTCACATGTGTTCATTCACTTAGTCTTCACAAAAATCCTATGAGTTGGGTGCTGTGAGGACCCCAATCTATAGATATATACATGAAGCCAAGGGTATAAAAACATGCCGGAGGTCACAAAGACGGTCTGGGGAGATCTGAACACAAATCCCAACAATCCCAGGATATGAACACAAGGGTATCAAGTGCATAGTCCACACTATTCACGTGGCTGAGAAGAAGGGGAAGAACTCAAGTCTGGAGGAATCCTGGCCCTTGGGGAAAGACAAGAGAAAGAACAGGAGGGAGATACCAAGAGAACATGAGGCAGAGAAAAAGGTGGTCCCGATGATGAACCGGTCATGGCTGCCCAGACTGGGAGCTGACAGAGGACAGGGAAGCGAATGGACACCATGTGCAAAAGAGATGTAGCCGATACCAGCAGGAAGCACATCATACGAGCATTTGCACTTGCAAGCTTGTGAGTAGAAGCCATCCAGGGCAAGTTGCAAGAAACTGAGTTGAGGTTGGGGTGGCAGCCATGGGGCTGGCAAAGAAAAGGGTACCATTTTCAGCGGACCGCGTCTCGCAACTGGACCTGTGGTTTTGGTTTAGAGATTAAGAAGAAATTGTCTCGGGGCGCCTGGGTGGCGCAGTCGGTTAAGCGTCCGACTTCAGCCAGGTCACAATCTCGCGGTCCGTGAGTTCGAGCCCCGCGTCAGGCTCTGGGCTGATGGCTCGGAGCCTGGAGCCTGTTTCCGATTCTGTGTCTCCCTCTCTCTCTGCCCCTCCCCCGTTCATGCTCTGTCTCTCTCTGTCCCAAAAATAAATAAACGTTGAAAACAAACAAACAAACAAACTTTAAAAAAAAAAAAAGAAAAAAAATCTAAAAAAAAAGAAGAAATTGTCTCGTTAGAATGACGAGGTCACGGCATGGATTTCCAAGGGACGTCTTAATTTTCTGGGTGTTGTGTTGTTTTGAAAGAGTTAGACCCTTTCTTCCAGCTGTATCTTGAGTTCAATCCTATGAACGGAGCCTCGGACTTTACCACAAGAGCCCACGCACACGAGCTTCTTGCCCAAAAAAAGAAAAAAATGGGTGGCAGGTGGGATTGCTGTGAGCTGCCAAAAATCTAACAAACAGCCCACTGTCAATTACTTGTCATGGGTTTCTTGGTGCTTTGCAAAGGCTTATTTTAGCTTTTGGGAAAATCTACTTATCCCAAAATAAACGCCTGCAGTGGGCTGCTGTAGGAGAAATAGAGCCCCATCGTTCAATGGAAGGCTGTGCAGGGGAATGAGGCTGGTTTAGTACGCCTTCTAAATTACTTTACAAAATACCAAAGGAGCTAAGCTACCGGGACCCTTCACAGTGAAGAGCATGCAGGACACTCTTGGTCTTAGAAACTGCAGAAAGAATTAGGTTTGTAAACTGTGTCGCGCGCAGAATTGGAGGGTCCTCCTTGAGCATTAGGAATTGTGTTGCACCAACACTATATACCCATGGACTTGCCCGATTCCAGCAACGGACGGTTGTATGCGACTGGATGTGAGATATTTGTTCTTTTTTCTCTTGTAGTTTATTTCTCAGCGTTGTGGAGTCCATCCAGCATGAAATGGAATTGGCGAGGTGAACATGTATAAGCACTGAACCTTTCCGGTTTTGGTCCTGGTTTGAGATTTTTTTTTTCAAGATCTAGATGCAAACACTCAAATGACAACCTTGAAGGTAGACGTTTCATGAGCTCATGTCCCAGCTAGAAATGCATATTTTATGCCAGCCATGCCTTCAGTGATACCCTTTTAATCATTTTGGAAAAACACCTGAAACTCCATCGTCTATTTCCGAAACTGATACATGGCCCATAAGACTTACGGAGACACACTTCTATGACAATTTTTTTTTCTTCCTCATCCCATAGAATCACACAGCTGTCTACCCTCTCAGGGTGCCCTGTTATATAGACATTTCTTTTCCTGAGCACATTCTAGCCATTTTCCCCAAGTCTTGCAGCCCCGTGAAAATGTCTATCCTCCCCCTTTCCACTTCTAAACTCTGAATCTCATGGGCACAATACTAAAGGTGTATATCAGTCCATCTTGACCCATTTTTGTCATGACAGAATTAGATGATGCTACACCTGCTGGGGTCACTAGTCACTTGGAGACAGACTAATCCCCTGGTGTAAGCCACTAATCTCCCAAAGCCAGCCTGGGCAGTCTCTCCATTGATTATGATAGACGGATTTTGATGACTCATTCAAAATCCAGCAAAACAAGTAAGTATCTATGCGTGAGGATAGTTCATAGTCTATTTTCCAGCATCCTGAAAACAGGAAAACTACAGAACATTTCTGTGGACATATGGTTGCCCCCTCTTTTCCAACACCCAAGGTATTTCTCAAGAAACAGAGAGTTTAGAGTGTTCTACAATGTTCTAAATGGGCATCCCAACCTGAGCCATCTGAGAGAGTCCTATAAGTTTCCATCTAAATATAAATGGGAAAGTTTGGTGACTCATTTCTCAAATTCTTTTTTATTTGTGTGTTTAGGTGTCTCTCCTCTCCCCATCACTGGGTGGCAGAGGAAAGCCTTCGTAGCTGGATGAAATGAAGCCTTCCCACGGCAACCAGAAAACATCAGACTCACTCAGCATCATCTGATAACCCCATGAAAAGGTTATCAATAGCCATCAGCCAGAGTTCAGCTGCTGGCTGTGGTTGAAGGGACTAAGGATGCCAGGCTTCACACAGCCAAGTCCTATCAAGGAACCAGGGTGGGAGGTGAAGGAGGCAGACGTACCCAATCTGCCAGGAGACCACGGAGGAGGTTGAAAATTAACCTTGGACCATGCACAGAAAGAATTCATTGCTTCTGACCGCTACACTGCCACCACGAGCAGATCATTATCAGGGAGGACACATCATGCTCTGTGAAACAAATTCATTCCCTCCATGCACGTGGGCTTATTTATCACTTTCAACGTGCAAGGAAGGTGATGTGAGAAGTCTTAAGACCTCATCCTCCTTCCCAAGGCATCCACATGTGTGAATGAATAATAAAGTATCTGTGGAAACAGAACATGTGTATGATGTCTACCACAGAAGTATAAGGGGGGGGGGTGGTGTTTCAAATGGCGGGGTGGTTCTTGGGGAGTAGTGCTCAGGAGAGCCCTTAAATGGGGGAAACAATCGTGTTCAAGTTTGTTTAAGTTTCCTGCAGCTGGTAGCACAAATTTCCGCAAACTGGGTACACAACAAAAATGTATTCTGTGTGGAGGACAGAAGTCCAAAATCAAGATGTCGGCTGCATTGGTTCCTTCTGAGGGTTGTGAGGGAAAGTCTCTCCCAGCTTTGGTGGCAGCCATCCTTGGCATTTCTGGGCTTGTAGATGCATTATTCCAACTCCCGCCTCTGTCTTCAGCTGGTCTTGTTGTCTACATTTCTCTCCCATCTGCCATAAGGACATGAGTCATTGGCTTTGAGTCTACCCTACGTCTTGGGATTCTTACCTTAATAGCATCTGCTGCAAAGACCCTTTTGTGAATTAAGGTCACAATCCTCAGGTACCAGGGGTTAGGATATAGGACACATCTTTGGGGGGACGGCAATTGAACCCACTACATACCTTGAGCAGTGTGGTGATACAGAAGAAAGAGAAAACAGCATGGAGATCCGTAAACTCATGAACCTTCTCATCTCCCCAGGAAGGAGTGCCCCATGGCATCCCAGCCATCCATGAGCTATGCAGAAGCTCTTGTCTATGTCAACAAGTCATAGACTCTTATGACTTGAAGTATGTCCAAGACTTTTGAGTATGTTCGTCATTGGAGTAGGACCAAACTTTGAAAACCTGGATCAATTAGTGTTGATAGTATCCCCATGTGCAATGATTCATTAGCAACTTCAAGAATGTGACTCTTTTTTTCGAACTATGGGAGAAAAGGCTACCTGGGAAATGCTCAGGACAGATCACTGGGAGGTCCAACTAAGAGGTTCAGCGAAGAGTTGACATGTTTTTGGACTCTTGACGGTGGTGTGTGTGTGTGTGTGTGTGTGTGTGTGTGTGTCTCATTTACTTCTCTCCTTATCGAATGGGTCCTTCCCGTTCTCTTCTTCTACTTTTTTCTCCTCATTAAATGAGTCCTAACAACAGCCTCAGTAAGAAAGGATGCTTAATCCACCTTTTCCACCCTGGTTCAGAGCTTCTTGAGTGTCTGACGAAGTGGCCTGACACGGATTCTTTTTTTCTTCTCAGCTCTGAATAGGTAGAGGTGAAACCATTCATCCCATGCCCGGACAGGAATCTAACCGTGATGGAGTGGACCCCCATTCGCTGCACACGTAGATGCCTGTCACGAAGCTAGCTTGACTTTCAGGAAATGACGCTCATCTGCACAATGAAACTTCTGTTGAAGAGTTCCGGGCGGGGGAATATGACAGAGGTGTCCTTGAACAGGACTTGGCAGCCACCCTGGGTGCGGAGAAGTGGGAGCTCAGCGATGCCAAGCTTGGAGGTGATGAATTGCTTCCATCACCCGGTGGAATTTCTGACTCCCCAAGTCCAAATACCCCACATTATGCAATCCTACTCTCTCCGTTGGCTTTGTCCCCAAGAATGAGCTGTTCTGGGCGGGGAAGCACATAGCAATGCAGGATGCTCTTGCGCCTATCTCTTTCTCTGTGAGTTGTGGATATTTCTGTCTCAGTTTGCCTGTTGGCTTCACTCCCTCGCCCTGGTGCATCTACAGGATGGTGCACAAGACAGCAGACACAAGACCCAGACACATCTTGGTCCCTATATTGGGTTCCTACAGTTAAACTGATGATATCACCTTCCTATGTGTTCAACCAGCACCTAGAGCATGAAGTCCATCCTGTTCCCTTAGTTATTGGACTGGCTCTTAACTTTACGTCCTGGTGCAAGTCAACCACGGTTATGGCCACGAAACCGCTGGGTGGGTGTGACATCACCACGAAACCCCCAAACCCTGCCCATTGAGGTGGCTGGTGCGTCATTAGGCAAGATGCCTCATGAGTAGCGTAAGAGCCTTTCTGAGGTCATCAACTGAGAATAAACAGTACCTGAGCCATGTTGCTGGCAAAGAGTTTATAGCTCACTTGATAGCTGGATACATATAATTTATTTATTTATTTATTTATTTATTTATTTATTTATTTATAGTTCAGAGGTAATTTCTAAACAGTGGGGCTGCATTGCCTGTAGAGGCTCCAGGGGAGGGACCTCCCTGCCTCTCCCAGCTTCCGGGGCTCCAGGCATCCCTGGGCTCATGGCCACGTCCTTCCCGTCTCTGCCTCTGTCTTTATGTGGCTTCTCCTCTGTGTCTGTCTCCTCTTCTGTCCCTTATAAGGACACCTGTCATTGGATTCAGGGCCACCCTGACCCAGGATGAGCCCATCTCACATCCTTCACTTAATTCCATGTGGAAAGTCCTTGTTCTCATTTAGGGTCACTTACTCACATGTTTTAAGGGTTTGGACCTGATATGTTGGGGGACTGATATTCAGCCCACCACACCTGGTAGAGAAGGTCTCCTTGGGGCTGGGCCACTCATTCCTGCCAGGCACCACTGGGCCGGCTCAGGAATCTGAGCTCTGTTTCCTCTGTTGCACAGACTCACATGCTAGATAAAGCGCCTCATATCCTTAACAACCAGGAAAGGCTCACTGGAGGTCTGTTCCCTTAAGACTTCTCAGTGGAAAACAGGCATTTCTGGGCATAAAACCAGCAGAAGGGGAATTTCCATGGTTTTGCCCATTTTGTGGTTCTAGTCGTCTTTCCAGATAGCCGGAAAGCAAGGCACGCAGGGTTGTAGTTCATGCCAAGATTTACAGAAGGTAAAGGTTTCCAAAAGACTAATTTAAAAGGTGAGAACCAAATTAGGAAAGATGCCCTTTCTTCCCCCGCAGAGAGCAGCAAGGACTTGGTAATGAACCTGACGGTGTAATTTGGGATTTTGGAAGTATTGTCAAAAGGGTCAGGAAGAATGGAAATGTATCTGGTCGCAATCCGTGAGTGACGCAGGCAACTGTCAACACATGCCATTTTGTGCTTTCCAGTAATTAGAAACAGGTGCTTCTTGTGCACGAGTAAAGCCATATGTGTGTGCTGGGCTGTTTCCCAAAAGGATGGGTGAGGGAATAGAGCTTCTCTTTCTTTAAAAAAATTTTTTTTAATGTTTATTTATTTTTGAGAGAGAGAGAGAGAGAGAGAGAGAGAGAGAGAGCATGAGTGGCAGTGGCGGAGGGAGAGAAGGAGACACAGAATCTGAAACAGGCTCCAGGCTCCGAGCTGGCAGCACAGAGCCCAATGTGGGGCTCAAACTCATGGACAGCGAGATCATGACCTGAGCTGAAGTCAGACGCTCAACCGACTGAGCCACCCAGGTGCCCATAGAGCTTCTTTTTCAAAGCTCAAGTCCATGAAGTCCATGGAAGACAGCATGTTCCACACCGTGGTATTTGTAGAGCCCCTCCCCCTCCCCCTTAACATCTCCTTGAAAGAATTTAGGGATTGTGTAAGTGTCCTTTAACATGGCAAGGTTCCCATAATAACCTATTTCCTGGCTTCTGTATTTCCGATGCTTTGACATCCTGGTGCCTAGCTGACCTTAGAGGGACGGCCCCTCCAAGAGCTGACCAGTTCCTTGGGAACTGTGAGTAACCAGCTGTCTCTTTCCCCCATCTTTATTGAGATACAATCGACGAATAAAACTTGTACATATTTAAAGTGTATGGCTTGGTGTTTTGATAGACGTACCCATTGTGAATGGCCACACGCAAGCCGGTGAACATATATCCATCATCCTGCAGAGGTACACAGATTTCCATGTTTGTTTGTGGAGATCTGGCGTCACAGGGAAGTTCAACCATACAATACAGTCACTTTGCTGTAAATGCCACCCACCAACTACCTTCTCCGTGGCCCTTTCAGATCTGGTGGCCGTCCTACACCTGAACGATAGGAAACCCCGTGTCTCAAAATGGTTCCTTGCCCTGAAATTTTTGCCCAAAGTATTGCGAGGTTGTGGCTGAAGTAGATGTTGTTCTCCTGTCATCTGCCATCAAGAGTCATCTCGGGGGCCCGTGTGCTCCAAACAGCAGCAGACGTCACTCCTTGTCAACCACATGGAGCCACAGAACTCTTTTTGGCTTTCATCAGAAAGTTCACATATCCCCGCGTGTTTGCAATATACCACAGCCTTCTAACAATGAGGATGTACCACGTGCCCAAAAACCTACTATCCATTTTGTTGTCATTTGCGATGTATTTGTGTTTTTATCTGGAAAATATTGATGATGCGTTTATAGTTGGCACATACTATTGATAAGTGTTTTCCGTTTATGGGCAGCTTATGGTGCTACAGTCTCTTGTAGTGATTCATTCGCCTCTACCCTGTTCACTTCTCCCCGCCATAGACCTTACCTCTCCCACTGAAGACCTTGCCTCTGCATATTGTCCCGTCACCACCACCTCCTTAACCTATGCTAGGAATGTTACTTGCTACACCACACACAGGTTTTAAAAAATCTGACGGCCTCCACGCTGAGGGTTGGGACTGGAATATACAGGAAACCTTTCCATGGAGGGCTGGTCTGGAAATTTGCCCTCTGTGATTGCAGGGGACCGTCCAGACAAAGAGCAAATGAGTACCTTCCCGTACTGGTAATTACCACCTGGCCAAGGCGTTGGTTTGGGGCTGTGGTCCCTCCCTCATGCCTTGTACTCAGGAGGGTGGTGAAATACCTCAACAGCTATAATTCTTAGACAGGTGTTGAAATGCCTCACTGAGTACAATTAGGAGACGCTGATTAAATGCAGGACGCCGAGGGCAAAGTGAAAGAAATAAGATATGCCCTGAGGAACCTGGTTTCCTTGGAGAGACTCACCAAGTATTATGGGCTGAATTACGTCTCCTAAAATTCCTAGGTTGAAGCCCTAATCCCCAGTGGTTCAGAATGTCAGTAATCGGCTATCTCTTTGTATTTAGAGGTGGGGTCTTTATTTATTTATTTATTTATTTATTTAATACAGCTTTTTAAAAAAAATTTTTTTAACATTTATTTATTTTTGAGACAGAGAGAGACACAGCATGAACGGGGGAGGGGCAGAGAGAGAGGGAGACACAGAATTGGAAGCAGGCTCCAGGCTCTGAGCCATCAGCCCAGAGCCCCGTCGCAGGGCTCGAACTCACGGACCGCGAGATCGTGACCTGAGTTGAAGTCGGACGCTTAACCGACTGAGCCACCCAGGCGCCCCAAGAGGTGGGGTCTTTAAAGAGGCGATCAGGATAGGGGCTCCCGGGTGGCTCAGTCAGTTGAGCCTTTGACTCTTGGTTTCGGCTCGAGTCATGGTCTCGTGGTGTCATGGGTTCGAGCCCCACATTGGGCTCTGTGCTGACATCGTGGAGCCTGCTTGGGATCCTCTGTGTCTCCCTCTTTCTCTGCCCCTCCCCCCCTCATGTTGTCTCTGTTCCTCTCAAGATAAATAAATAAACTTAAAAGAAAAAGGGGATCAATGTAACATGAGGTCATATGGGTGGGCCCGAACCCAATAGAACTGTCCCTATAAGAAGAGCAGATCAGGACAGAGACACACATGCAGGGACGACCACGTGACGACACAGGCAGAAGACAGGCTCTACATACCAAGCAGAGAGGTCTCACGAAAACCCAGCCTCGGCCCCGCCTGGATCTCAGACTCCCAGGCTCTAGGACCGTGAGAAATAAACGTCTCCTGTTTAAGCTGCCCATCTGCGGTAATTTGTCGTGGCAGCTCGAGCAGACTAATTCAGAAGGCAAGTGGAGGAGGGGGAGGGTGCTAGATGGGTGTCCAGGCAGAGGAAATGTCATTTGCATCATGATTAGAAATTTCCATAGTGTGCAAACCTTAAGCCCTCCCTTCCTTATTTGTTCCTTTGTGGGCTCTACGGACCCATCCTGAGAAGGAGCCCACAGTTGGTTGTAATGGGAAAGATGAAGAACTCTACGTTCATTGCCTGCATGGCACCACGATGGGCCCGGTCTCTTCTCCTTTTTCCTGTTGTTTGTTTGGCCCCCAGGTGGCCGTAACCCTGGGAGAGACCTCTGGGCTCCAGCCTGGGTTGGGGAAGCAGATGGACCCGGGTGGGTCTCCCGCTCAGAGCAAAGTGGCAACAGAAGGGGGCCTCCCTTTGGCTCCAGGCCAGGCTCCCACAGATCACTCAAACATAAAAGGCAACAGCCACTGGCATGCTGGGGACACGGGGCAATGGGAGTGGCTGTGTAATGGGTCCTGAGTTCCAGTTTTGCAAGATGAAAAGAGTTTTGGAGACGGATGGCACGGATGGCTACAGAAGCATGCGAACGTACTTAATGCCACGGAAATGTACACTTAAAATTGGTTCGGGTGGAAAATTTTGTGTTATGTTATTTTGCAACAATTTACAAAAACAATAAAAAGAACCATTTGGAAAAAGTCATCCGGGGCACCTGGGTGGCTCAGTCGATTCAGCGTCCGACTTCGGCTCAGGTCATGATCATGGGTTTGAGCCCTGCACCGGGCTCTGTGCTGATGGCTCAGAGCCTGGAGCCTACTTTGGATTCTGTGTCTCCCTGTCTCTCTGCCCCTCCCCTGCTTGCACTCTGCCCCTCTCTCTCTCTCTGAAAAATGAATAAACATTAAAAAAAAAGTCATCGAAAGGTTCCAAATCACAATGGCCACAGAAAGGCATTGAAGGTGTCTCCAAGGCTGTCTACAGAAGTACCTGCTTTCCCCTCAGAGCTGGTATTGTTTCTTGAATCCACTGAGTATGTGCCCAGACTTCACAAAGCTAAGACAAACCATTGATGCATATATAATCCCGTGTCGAGCAAAGGTCTATGCTATGCAAACTTACAATACTTGGTTTCCATTGGGCGCCATATTGCAGTGTGACCTTCCAGGGAGGTATCACACCCAGCAAATGATGAAGCTGTTAGAGTACTGAGACAATAACTCGTCCAGCTTGTGTTTTCTGGGTGGTAAGGCAGAGCTCATGCATATGGAATGTGTTGAAGGTTGTCTTCACTTTACAAAAATAAATGGTGTTTTCCAAAGTATCCCTGCGTATAAATGTTTTGCTGAGTGTGGCGTGCCTTTTTCTCTCGGACCTTCACTGTGGCAGGATGAAGCAGGCATTATCACCTGCATTTTACATGTGGCTGACCTCTTATTCAAACTCAGGAATGTTGTTCAATTGCTCAGCAGAGCTCTGTGGCTGGGCTACAGGGAGAATTAAATTGGACTGTGAGTCTAAACAATGAATGAAGGGTACATGTCCTCTGCTGCTTTCCTCAAAGTGTCTGTCACCTGAGGGCTGCTTGGTGGCTTTAGGAAATGAGCGTTTGATGCACTTGTTAAGGACAGAGGGAGCTGTGGGAGGTCAGGGTCCCTTTGGGCAGAGTCTGCCTTGCTGTCCCGATCCATTCTTAATGAATGCAGGTGTTAGAGCTCAGACAGCACAAGCCCCAGGCAGCGGATCAAGCCGCCATACCCCTAATGTGCTGCTGTGTGCACAGAATTTCTGGACACATTCTGTGTCTTTGGCTGCTGCCTCAGATTAAAGGCAGCACTGCCAGCCACATGATTTTTGAATATAGAACAGGATAAAATAGTTTTACCTGATGCTTTCCAGCTCATGAGGTATGGTAGCTGTTTCTACCGGGATTTTTTCTTGGGTTTATCCTCCATGATGCTGCATATCTGAGCTGGTCATGGGTAACTTAAGACTCTCCATCTGCTGGCTCGCATGGTGGAGATTGTGATGGTGTAGACGGTGGTGGTGGTGGTGGTGGTGATCTTGATGAAGCTGTTGACTATGGTGATGATGATGGTGATGATGATGATGGTGATGGTGAGGATGATGGCTACCAACAAATTTGGATCCGTTACTCCATGTCTGGTTCTCACAGAGCAAAGTTCGGCATCCTTTATTTCATGCTTACTGGTCACTATCCCAAGCAGGGATATAAGCAGAATGACAGTGAGGCCCTTTGGTTGTTTTATTCCCAAGTAGCACATAATAGGTGCTCAGCAAACTCCCATAAGGTGGTAATGTTACAGCTCCCACTGAACAGAGAAGCAAATAAAACAATAAAGAAGTGGCAATAGTGAAAGAGAATGTAAGACGTGGAACCCAAGCCCTCCATTATCTGTGAGCTCTTGACCACATCTTTCTCTGAAGCTTACTGAGTAAGAAATCAGTGGTTATTACGGTTTGGGGATTAATGCACTTTCCACACAGATTTTAGAGTTACCTACATACCAGAAGCCCCACCACTACACGGCATTCTCTAGACTTTAAAAAATTTTTTTTAACGTTTATTAATTTTTGAGATAGACACAGACTGTGAGTGGGGGGAGGGGCAGAGAAAGAGAGAGAGGGGGAGACACAGAATTCAAAGCAGGTTCCAGGCTCTGAGCTGTCAGCACAGAGCCCGACGTGGGGCTCAAACCCACGAACCATGAGATCATGACCTGAGCTGAAGTCAGATGCTTAACCGATGGAGCCACCCAGGTGCCCCAGCATTCCCTAGACTCTTGAAACAGGAGTGAGTTTCAATGGTGCCTTAGGGCAGCTAATCAGATGTGGTTCCATGAGATTTGGACACAGTGGAAACCATGTCTCTACCGCAACCATGGAGGTGTTCCATTTTCCAGGCCAAGAAAAAAGCCAATAAGCATTTGAAAAGATGTCAGTATCTCTACTCATCAGGAAAACATAAATAAAACCCACAATGAGACACTGCTTCACACACACATAGCAGCATGGTTATGATTTAAAAAAAAAAGAGAGTGGGAGAGAGCCAAAGCATAAGAGATTCTTAAAAATTGGGAACAGGGGCGCCTGGGTGGCTCAGTCGGTTAAGCGGCCGACTTCGGCTCAGGTCACGATCTCGCGGTCCGTGAGTTCGAGCCCCTCGTCGGGCTCTGGGCTGACTGCTCAGAGCCTGGAGCCTGTTTCCGATTCTGTGTCTCCCTCTCTCTCTGCCCCTCCCCTGTTCATGCTGTGTCTCTCTCTGTCTCAAAAATAAATAAACATTAAAAAAAAATTGGGAACAAACTGAGGGTTGATGGGGGGGTGGGAGGGAGGGGAGGGTGGGTGATGGGTAGTGAGGAGGGCACCTTTTGAGATGAACACCGGGTGGGGTATGGAAACCAATCTGACAATAAATTTCATATTAAAAATAAAATAAATAAAAATAAAAAGACATATAACCACATGTGTTGAACGCATTATTATCATATGACTTAGCAATTCCACTGCTGAGCGATATTGCAAAAAACACCTGTACACAGATATTTACAGCAGGATTACTGACGCTAACCAAAAAGTAGACAAGACCCAAATGTCCACCAATGGATGCACAGATAAACAAATATGCTATACTCACACAACGGAATATTATTCAGCCATAAGAAGGGAACAGAACACAGATATGTGCTATCGTGTGGGTGAATTTTAAAAGTGCCACGCTGGGGCGCCTGGGGGGCTCAGTCGGTTGAACGTCCAACTTCAGCTCACGTCATGATCTCGTGGTCTGTGAGTTCGGGCTCTGTGCTGACAGCTCAGAGTCTGGAGCCTGCTTCGGACTCTGTGTCTCCCTCTCTCTCTCCCCCTTGTCTGTCATGCTCTGTCTCTGTCTCTGTCTCTCTCAAAAATAAGCATTGGGGCGCCTGGGTGGCGCAGTTGGTTAAGCGTCCGACTTCAGCCAGGTCACGATCTCGTGGTCCGGGAGTTCGAGCCCCGCGTCAGGCTCTGGGCTGATGGCTCAGAGACTGGAACCTGTTTCCGATTCTGTGTCTCCCTCTCTCTCTGCCCCTCGCCCGTTCATGCTCTGTCTCTCTCTGTCCCAAAAATAAATAAACGTTGAAAAAAATAAGCATTAAAAAAAACTAAAAAAAAAGTGCTGTGCTAATTGGTGGGGCCCCTGGTCAGCCCCGCCGGTAGGGCACATGACTGTTCATCTTGGAGTTGGGAGTTTGAGACCCAAGTTGGGTGTAGACATTGCTTAAAAATCACAGCTTAAAAATTATGCTAATTGGACATTATACTAATTGAAAAATATTATGCTAGTTCACATGCTAATGGATAATCACAATAAAAATATATGTCCTATAGTAAATTTCTTCCACCGTATTCTAGCTCAAATGGACTCGGTTCTAAATTAGCTCTGCCCTGTATGCCGCCATGAAGGTTCAGGGTTTGGACCAAACAGCATTCTCAGAAAGTGTTCGCCCTATGAACAAATTTCCCCTCTGAAGCCCGGACACAGGGTTAAAGGACACTGAACTAAGTAAGTGGGCAAACATCTAAGATGCTGTTCCTTTCGTGTGTGAAATGTAAACGTATGAGCCATTATTTATGGTGTTTCAAATAAAATTACCGTCTCCCCACAAGAATAAGAAATTTATTTATCTAAGGAAACCAAGGGCGGGGGACGGTAAACAATTTCGGTGGATTTTAGGCCTCCGTGAAGAGAGAGAAGGAGACTATATTTCTGTTTGGAGGGATCTCGTTATTTGGTTTCATCACAGAAATGAAACCCCTCTCCTTGGAAACAGTCAGACGGGCAGAAGACTCCCCAGAGGCGCCTGGAGCTGTCAGCACGTATAAAGCATCTCTGCTGTTTTCCCCAGAAGCGGTTTTGTTCGATGCATCTCCAGAAGTTTCTAAAAGCCTCCTGGCGAAATTTAGACGCTGCCCTTCTTGAGACAGAACGTCACACGATTTTCTTGAAAATCCGTAATATTGGGTAACGACGAAACTCCTGGGGAACGAACGGTAAGCCCGCCTTGATGTGGAGACGAGAATTGCTTCAGAAATTCTCCTTGTGATCACAACAGTGAGAAGACAGAGTTGTTTTTGTAAAAGCAAACAAAATACCCAGTCACGCAAAACCCAAGTCCCCAGGGATATTAGATACGTCTGGTGTCTGGCTGGAGAACATCGTTCAGTCCTGGGAGCGGAAAGCAGAAAAGGCTTATTAACAGGACGTTGCTCTATGTTGCGGTCAAGTGCAATCTCAGAGAACAGTGGATACGAAGCACAAATAAAGGGTAACCGAATGGTCCCAGCCTGTGGCTGGAGGCACAGAGTTCTCGTCTGAAATGTGTGAAATGATCAAGCACACGTATACCGTTCCGCAAGTGTGTGCAAATTCCTCCCAAGTGAATAGAGAGATCGCTACGTTAGACATTTTACTGAACAGGGTAGCTTGGGTCATTCGTCAGTAGCTCCGTGGACATAGCATTTTTGAGTCCCCACACCTGAAAATATTGGAATTGATGAGTGTGTGCCAAAGGGAATGTGCCCATTTAGAAAACCGGTGACCGTCTCCTGTTGACATCGAGGACCTTTCCTTCGCTCTCAGATGCAACGAAATGGGGAACCAGGAGGAAAAAGCAAGGTCAGTTTTCGGAAACATCAATCTCATCCCGTTACTCCCTTATTTGAAAACAGGTTGGTTCCTCATCCTTCAGTACAATAAATACATAAAAATAATAAAATAGAAAAAGAAACCCACATCGGTTCCTCTCCATGGTCTGCAGGATGATTTCAATTTCCTGGTCCAGTATCCAGTCTGACCTCCTGTCTACGTCGAACCCAGTGTGGTCCACCAAGTGAATTATTGCGTCCTTCAGCCCTGTCGGGACCCTGAGGAACAGGTGTTTTCCACTTTGCAGCAGGGCAACCTCCTCCCGGGTCAGTGGCAGAGCCTTTCTTCCCTCCCCTGCTTGGGGGGCAGAGTGGGTAAGGGGCAGCAGGCGGTGAGCTCTACTGGGAAGCAGACCTGGGAGCAGGGACTCAGCTAATAGATTAGTATGAGGAGGTCACCACCAGCGGCTGGATGTGCCCTGGGACCAGAGCTGCTGGAGCAGAATCCATCGTCACTGACCCCAAATGAGCTCAGGGCCCCGGGGAGCAGCACTGGCCTGGCCCGTTGCCCCCACATCGATCACTGCCAGCCTCTCATGGGCCTCCAAGCTTCCAGGGAAAATGCATTATCGCTTTGTAACTTCAACCCCGCTAATAAACGGAAAAATAAAAACTACCAAGTCCCCATCTTGAGGTCTGGAATGAGCAAAAAAAAGAAAAAAGTAAGTCAGTAACATCCAAAGGCAAATGCATTTTTGTGTGTGATGGGACTTCTGTCCGCTTGGAGACTGGAAGGTCTGTGCATCCTGGTGGTAGGAGGCGCGGCGGCAGGGCTGCTGAGCGGAGAACAGGGAGCCGGGGGTGGCGCCAGCTAGGGGACGCGGGATGCCCCCACCCTACGGGAGTGGGTGGCAGCTCGCTGGAGGCAGGTCCCTTATGCGCAGGGAACGTTCAGCTCTGAGTCTGCAAAGCTCAGCGATCCTAGCGGGTTGCAGGTAAGCATTTCTGCCCTACAGGAAGTGGGTGGGAACCACGGGATGCCAAGCCACACCCACCAAACGATGGCGCTGGGGCTTTTGCCAAGAAAGTTTTATTGGCGCAGAGTCAGGTGCACGCCTTTACACATGGTCCGGGACTACCTTCTCTGAAAAAGCAGCATACGTGAGTTGCACCAAAAATCTAAAATAGCTACTCTCTGGTCCTTTACACAGAGAGCTATCCAGCCTGTGAAGTTCAGTATCCAAAATAATAATAATAATAATAATAATAATAATAATAAATAAAATAAAATAAAATAAAATAAAAAATAAAATAGTGCCGCCTCACTGGCTCAATCGGTTAAGCATGCAACTTGGGCTCAGGTCATAATTTCACGATTCACGAGTTCGAACACCTCCTCGGGCTCTGTGCGGATAGCTCAGAGCTTGCAGCCTGCTTCAGATTCTGTGTCTACCGCTCTCGGTCTGCCATTCACACTCTTTCCCCCTCCCTCTCTCAAAAATGAATAAACACGAAAAACATAACAAAAATAAAAATAGAGTGAAATAAAATAATAAAATCCTTCCAAAGTTATCTTTAAGGTAAATGCAAACCGATAGGTTCATAATACCTCATGCATGCTCTGTGGGGTTTTCAAAGATTAAACAAGAAAAAAGAAACATTTTAAATGATGAACGAAGGCATCCAAAACAGTCAGGCATAATTTTTTGTGGTTGTTTTTGGGGGAAACTGCTTAAAAGTTGAACTTCATTATATGCTCAGCGCTGAGTCGCGATGGAAGTCATCAAATGGTGGGAAAGTGATGATACTGGGGCTCGGAACCTGGTGCCATCACCTAACCCTAACCCTAACGCTAACCCCTACCTGTAGCCCTAACCCCTAGCCCTACCCGTAACCCTATGGGAAACAGGCACGTGTGTTTTATCCCACATGTTGGAGCTCTCGCTGCCAGAGCAGGGCTGGAGCCCACGCAGCAGACGGATGCAAGAGCCAAACAGAGAAATGTCAACGAGGACACTCAGCCCTGACAGCAGTCTTGGTTCATCACCACCCAGCTGGAATGAACCTGGGGCCTCTTCATTTCCGGGCTGACGGACGGGCTGTATTTTAGAAAGCTGGAAAGAGGGTCCTTTCTGGATGTCTACGTGCTGTGCAAATGTGCCTTCACAGGGGCTCCCTGTGATTCCCTGCAACTCTATGCTCCCCATACCCACGCACACGTGGGTGCACCATTCACACACACACGTGAACATAAAACCACACATGAAGTGCGCACCTGCACACATACATTTGCTCGTGTAAACATGCATGCGTGCACACACGTGCATCTGTAAACATGCATGCATGTGCGCACACGGTGCATCTGTAAACATACATGCATGCGTGCACACACGTGCATCTGTAAACATGCATGCATGCATGCACACATGTGCCTCTGTAAACATGCATGCATGCGTGCAACACGTGCATATGTAAACATGCATGCACGCACACACAGTGCAAATGTAAACATGCATGCATGCACACACAGTGCATATGTAAACATGCATGCGTGCACACACGTGAATATGTAAACATGCATGTGTGCACACGTGAATATGTAAACATGCATGCATGCACACACATGCATATGTAAACATTAATGCATGCACACACGTGCATGTATAAACATGCACGCGTGCACACACGTGCATCTGTAAACATTCATGCATGTGTGCACACACCTGCATCTGTAAGCATGCATACATGCATGCACACATGTGCATATGTAAACATTCATGCATGCGTGCACACACCTGCATCTGTAAGCATGCATGCATGCATGCACACATGTGCATCTGTAAGCGTGCATGCATGCATGCACACATGTGCAAATGTAAACATTCATGCATGCGTGCACACACCTGCATCTGTAAGCATGCATGCATGTGCACACACATGTGCACATGTAAACATGCATGCGTGCACACAGTGCGGTACGTACGTGCACACACATGCATATGTAAACATTAATGCATGCACACACGTGCGTGTATAAACATGCATGTGTGCACAGATGTGCATACGTAAGCATTCATGCATGTACACGCGTGTGTATGTAAACATTCATGCGTGGACACACGCGCATATGTAAACATTCATGCACACATGTGCATATGGAAACATTCATGCATTGTGCACACACGTGCATGTGTAAACATTCATGGACGCACACACGTGCACACAGAAACATTCATGCATGCACACATGTGCATGTAAATGCATGCATATGTATCTCTCACACATACATTTAACCATGCACAGTCTTGTGCACACTCATATATATATATATATATATATATATATATATATATATACATGCATGCACATATATGCATATAAATATCTGTGTGCAGGAGCGCCTGGGTGGTCCAGTCGGTTAAGCGTCAGACTCTTGATATTGGCTCAGGTCATGTTCTCACGGTTGCTGTTCTCTCTGTGCTGACAGTGCAGAGCCTGCTTGGGATTCTCTCTCTCCTTCTCTCTGTCCCTCTCCCACTCATGCTCTCTCTCTCTCTCAAAATAAACTAAAAAACTTTTAATGTATATGTGCACACACATTCTCTCACACACATTTAAGCATGCACACTCGTTCGTACACACACGTGCACACACTTTCCTATGCGCACACGCACATATGCACACATTCCTGCAAGCATGTGCACACACGCACACACACACATTCATGCATGCAAGTGCACACACACGCACATGTGCATATACTCCTGCATGCACGTGCACACACATCCTACACACATGTGCACACATGTGCGTGCACATTCCTGCATGCACGTGCACATACACACTTCTGCACACACACTCCTGCACACATGTGCACATACACACGCGTGCACACACTCCTGCACGCTCCCGTGTGAACCCTGAGGCATCTGCGATGTTGACAGTGTACATGAAACAACGTTGAGCTGTTTACGTTTGGATGGTCCCTCCCAATGCAGTGAATCTGCTACAAAACCCATCTTCCTGTTTGCAAGCCGATCCTCCCCTCCCAGGTCTGCTGTCAGGCGTAAGTTACCTCCGTCTTCTTAGGGCACTTGTGAGGCAAAGAGCCTTCGGTCAACTTCACAAGGAGCCCTGGGATGCGCTGCCCTACCCCCTGCTCTGCGGGAGACCGCGGCCTACGACCGGCTCTCTGGTGTGTAAGTCCTCCCTCCTGCTTGTCTCTCCAGAACCACCAAGGAGAAGAGGCTCGACAACAATGTGACAGTGTCATCACCATGTCAAGCACCTGCTCCCGTGATTCTCATTGCTCTGGGGCTTCGCAGAAGGAGACACCGAGGCAAAGTGTGGCTGCACATCTCTCCTGGGGTTGTGGGTGTGCAGCTGGGCAGCCCCACCCTTTACACTGCATGCGGACACAACCGTCTCTTGGACTTGGCCTCACAACTCTCCAGTAACATGAGTCTCCTTTGCTTCTGGAATCACAAAACCGATCCCTGCCTCAGGACCTTTGCACATCCTGATGGATCACTCTGCCATCCCAGATATATGTATGACCCACTCCCTCTCACCAGGGAGGTCTTGCTCAGATTAGATATCATCCCTTCTCTGACCCTGTATGAACTTTCTCTACCTACTTCTGTCCCTTGCCTGACTTCATATTTCTACCTTGGTGTTCATCATTCTCTGTGTTCATGTGTATTTCAAATCCAGACCTATATTTGTATGTATTTACATCTATCTATCTATCTATCTATCTATCTATCTATCTATCTATCTATCTATCCACCCATCCATCCACCCATGCATCTATCCATATATCTTGTCTATCTGTCTATCTATCTGTCTATCTATCTATCTATCTATCTATCTATCTATCTATCTATCCACCCATCCATCCATCCATCCCCCCACGCACCTACCCATATATCTTGTCTGTCTATCTATCTATCTATCTATCTATCTATCTATCTATCTATATCTATCCATCCATCCACCCATCCATCATATCTATCTATCTATCTATCTATCTATCTATCTATCATCTGTCCATTCATCATGCCTATTTACCCACATACTTATCTATCTATCTATCTATCTATCTATCTATCTATCTATCTATCCATCCACCCATGCACCTATCCATATATCTTGTCTATCTATCTATCTATCTATCTATCTATCTATCTATCTATCTATCCATCCACCCATGCACCTACCCATATATCTTGTCTATCTATCTATCTATCTATCTATCTATCTATCTATCTATCTATCCATCCACCCATGCACCTACCCATATATCTTGTCTATCTATCTATCTATCTATCTATCTATCTATCTATCTATCCATCCACCCACACATCATATCTATCTATCTATCTATCTATCTATCTATCTATCTATCATCTATCTGTGATAGTGGTTAAAAACTGGGGGCGACTGTGCCCTCAAATAACATTGTTGGTTGTCACATGGGAACAGGGAAATGGTGCTGCCGTGTGGTGGGTGGAAACCAGAGATGGTGCTCAACAACCTTCAGTGCCCAGGACACCCCACATCAAACTCACCCCCTTCCAGATGTCAGGAGTCCCCAGGGGAAGATGGTCTGGTCTGGCAGATGAAGGCATCTTAAGAGACTGAATCTTTTCTGCAAAATCAGCAGAGTGGGAACATACCCACCCCCCTGGCCCCCTCCCCGAAGTGTGCACTCTGGTGCAGAGTAGTCTCTGAATCAGCCCTTGGGTCTGAAAAGCTGTGGTTAGAATCTCCACGACCTCACAGTGAGTCTGGCCTCGGGGAAGGTGCTGTTCCCAGGCAAGCGTGGCCCCGTTGTGGCATCTTGTCCAGTAACCCTTCTTGCAGGACCTGGACCTTTTATAGAAATCCGCTATTGAAAAATTCATGTTGCAGACAGCGTCAGAATGCAGGACGTCTCTGCTCCCGCGCTTTGAGAAAGGAGGGTCCGGGAGGGATGATCCTCAGGGGATGGTAAGGCGTGGCCACCATCAGGAGAATCGGCATTCTCTGTGTGCGCGTGTCCCTGGAGGCCGGATCAGTCTCCTGTCACACACGACCCCACACTCAGGGGCTCAAAACAACATGCATGTGTGGTCCTGCCATTCTGGAGGCAGCAGGTGGGGACAACGGCTCTCGTGGGGCTAAAATCAAGCCTCCTGCGGGGCTGGGTCATTCCAGAGGCTCAGGGGAGGATCCGTTTCCCTGCCTTTGTGAAGGTTCTAGAGGCGCGTTTTGTGTGTTCCTGTTTTCCTGGTTCCTTCGTGCGAAACCATCAGGTTAGCCTTGCTAAACCTCCGTGTTTGACATCACGTTGCGTTCTATCTGACCTTCCCGCCTCCTTGTACAGGTTATGTCTCTAACCTGTGATTTTCAGCAACTTGCACGCATGATTCTCCTACAGAGATACCGTGAGCCTGCATTAAGGTTTTTTGTTTGTCTGTCTGTTTTTACGTGAGGGAGCTTGGCAAGCATTACGATGTCGACGGGACGTTCTACGGAGGCTGGAGGGGTCGGTCAACGCACAGTCAGGAAGGAGGTGAATTCAGGGACTCTTGCTTTCGGCTCATGGTTTGTGAGGTTGAGCCCCATGTCAGGGGTAAGAGGGCGTTGTCTTTGCACAGGTGTGGAGGCAGCCTCAGAGGGGGGCACCTGGCTGGAGTGTGCATGCTCTCAGGTGGGGGTCCCCCCAGCATCCCAGACCCCCACAGCTCTGAGAATTTAACCCGGGACACCTCTCCTCCAAAAAGCAAGCAGCAGTGGTCCTGAGCTCCTGTGGGTCTCAGGGACTGTTTTAAAAATTTATTTCTTCGTTTTCGGTCTGGAATGAAGTCGTAACTCACTTGGAATATTAATGGAGGCTTCAGCTCTGCTAATGTAAAATCTAGTGCACATAGCTTTAAATGTTTGCAACAGCATAGTATTTGGGGGGGGGTGCTCGTGGTTCCCTAAAGGGAGCAATTCAACCCCCAGGGACACTTGGGGGGTGTCAAAAGGAGGGGGCTGCTATGCCATGTGATGGATGGAGACCAGAGATGCTGTTCAACACCCTATGGTGCCCAGAACGCCCCACATCACAGTCACCCAGCCCCAGATGTCAGCATAACAGATTCTGTATGTCTGTCTGCCGTCTGTTTGTCTAGCTGTGTATGTATGTATGTATCTATCATTTATCCTTATGTCTATCTATCCATCTATTATCTATCTATCTATCTATCTATCTATGTATCTGTCATCTATCCATCTATCTATACACCCTTGTATCTACCTATCTATCCCTATATCTATCTATCCATCTATCTACCCCTGTATCTATCTACTATGTATTATCTATCTATCTATCTATCTATCTACCTATCTACCTATGTATCTGCCATCTATCCATCTATACATCCTTATATCTATCTATCCCTATATCTATCTATCCATCTGTTATCTATCTATCTGTCATCTATCCCTCCTTATATCTATCTGTCCATCTATTATCTATCTATCTGTCTGTCATCTATCTATCTATCTATCTATCATCTATCTACCCATCCATCCATCTACCCATCCATCCATCACAACTATCTATCTATCTATCTATCTATCTATCCATCCATCTATCTATCTATGCATCCATCCATCATATCTGATGAGGTTTTTGGGGTGACAGTGGAGTTTGTGGGGTCTGGACCCAACAGCCAAGAAAGAATTCTTGAAGACGTCTTTGGTGCAAAAAAAGGTGATTTTATTGAAGCTTGGGGGCAGGACCTGTGGACAGGAAGAGCTGCCCTGGGACCTTGAGGAGAGACTTAGTTATATACTATGGGGCTGCGGGAGGTAAAGTCCAGGGGAAGTTTCCAGTGACATTTTCATGTGCCAAAGAAGTCTCCCAGGATACTGGAGGCTTGGCCATTGTCAGGCTAAGGTGGTTTTTCCCTGTAGCAAAGCATTAGCATTAAGAGAGTAGGTAGTTTCTGGACAAACATTTTACTCTGCCTGCCTCAAGGATTTGCCAAAGGGCTGCAGGTTAGAAGGAAATTGAGTTTTATCTGCCATTTCCTTCCGCCTTTGTTCCCCACATCACTGTGGAAGGGAGGGTGATGTTGCGGTCCAGGAAATCGAGTCTATAGGCTTCTGGAGATTAGTCTATTGATAAGATTGCCATTTTCTTATAATTTACTAAGACATTTGTAAATGGGTGGAGACACAGGTCCTGCAGGACTATGTTCTCTATTAGTTAACCATTTGTTTTCCCCCTTTCCTTTGTTCTTGGACAGCCATGAGTGCCTGAGGAATATCACACATTACACCTGGGGGTGGGATGGGGGTGTTTGCAACCTGTCAGCTTGGTTATACTCCCTCATCAATATCTATCTATCCATCCACTTATCCATCCATCACATTATCTATCTTCTATCTATCTATCTATCTATCTATCATCTATTGATCCATCCATCCGTCCACCCATACATCATTATCTATCTATTTATCTATCTATACATCCATCCATCCATATCTATCTATCTATCCATCCATATCTATCTATCTATCTATCTATCTATCTATCTATCTATCTATCCATCATATCTATCTATCTATCCATCCATCTATCTATCCCTATATCTGTCTATCCATGCTTATATCTATCTATCCATCCATCCCTGTATCTATCTATCTATCTATCTATCTATCTATCTATCTATCCCTCTATCTATTCATCCCTATATCTATCTATCTATCTATCTATCTATCCCTGTATCTGTCTATCCATCCCAATATCTATCTATCCCTCTATCTATCTATCCCTATATCTGTCTATCCATCCATCATATCTATCTATCTATCTATCTATCTATCTATCTATCTATCATCCATCATATCTATCTATCCATATCTATCTATCTATCCATCATATCTATCTGTCTGTCTATCCATCATATCTACCTACCTATCTATCCATCATATCTATTATGTATCTATGTATCTATGTATCTATCTATCTATCCATCCATCTATCCACTTACCCATCCATCCATCCATCTATCCTACCACCCACCTACCCATCCATGCATCTATTATGACCTATCTACCTACCTACCTACCTATCCATCCATCTATCTATCATGTGTCTATCTATCTATTCATCCATGAGGTATGGCAGTGCTTTGCAACCAGAGACATCTTTTTACTCCCCAGGGGACACTTGCTGATATCTAGCGGCATTTTAAAAAGATGTTTACTTATTTTGAGAGAACGTGCATGTGTAGGGGAGGGGCAGAGAGAATCCCAAGCAGGCTGCTTGCTGTCGGCCCAGAACCCCAAGCACAGCTTGATCCCATGAACTGAAAGAGAAAATCATGACCCGAGCTGAAATCAAGAGTTGGACACTCAACCGACTGAGCCACCCAGGTGCCCCTAGGGACAGTTTTGACTGTCACAACTGGGGGCTTGCCACTAGGATCTGCCGCGTGGAAACCAATACCTACAGTGCCCAGGATGTGCTGCCCCACAGGATAAACCAACCCAAACTACCAAGCTTGCCTGGATGGAGGATATCTGAGACACCTGAGCATATGCAATAATATCATCCCATAGAAATTATGCATGTATGAGTGTGTGTGTGTGTGTGTGTGTGTGTGTGTGATTCACAAATTTGTTTCAGGGATACATACACACATATACATATATCTACATATGCATATGAACATATGCATATACATGTGTCTATCTGTGAAACAGATGTCTGAAGAATCCAAGGTCTGCCCACGTGGCTGCACTTCCTGGCTCTGTCCCGCGGATCTCCGGCTCGGATTCATAAAGTCCTGATGTCGTCCGGTCCCTGCTGAAACACATCCACCAGCTGTTCTGCACGAGGGCTGCTATTTGTTCCGGCTGACGGTGCTTTTGGTCGTTGCCGTCGGGGAGTTATTTTGCATGTATAACCTCACCACGAGCCATTTTTCCTAATACCCGAGGCCCATACTGAAAGCAAATCCTGTGCCTTCTGACAGCTTCCTGAGTTGTGTTCATCACCCAGGACCGTTTTTCTAACCCCCTGCGGCCGCCACCCATTTGCGCGGAGCGTCTGGGCTTCCTGGGTTCTTAGGCAAGTGACTGCTGTATTTCTCTCCGTGTCGGTGTTTATAAAAAGTGCCACGGACAGGATTTCGAAGACGTGCAAAAATGATGAAACCTCTTTGTTCCCGTTTTGAAGGCTTTGCTCATGTGATCCCCTTTCCTTCAGAGATACAGAGGCAGGACTTTTGCTAGAAGGCAGCATTAAAATGGCTCGCCTTTGCCAAGGATGCCGGAGGGAAGGTCGGAGACAAAAAAGCCAAGCCACTTGGATTCAGATCTACGGCCCCAGGGAGGAGAGGCCAAGCCAGGGTTTGAATACGGACGGTCTGCTTTAACCAGGGCCCTTTCTGAGACTAGACTGCCCAGATATTCGCACTTTCTCAACAGGCAGCCTCAGTGTAAGGCAGACAGGTCTTTGAAGAGAGGAGGTGTGTTTTTCTTCCCCCTGGGGCCTCGATGCTACATGCTGGAGCATTTGACATATTGCAGGACTTTGTGTTTGAAGAGCAAGACAGGTAGCCGTCCAGGGTGTGTCGGGAGCTGTGTTCAAAGCATCCAGTCTGGAAACAGTGCTTGTATGGTCAGGTGGACGGAGACCAAGGGGGACCCTGCGGAACACCTTTGCCCTCTGTTTCGATGCACGTTAATACAAGGACACAATTCAGAGGCATTTAGCACGTTCGCCACATTGTGCAGCCATTGCGCCCATCTGGTTCCAGAACATTCTCATTCCCCCGAAAGGAGACCCCATGCTTTACTCCCTCCCCCGGCCCCTATAACCACTAATCTTTCTGTGTCTATGGATTTAAGTATGTTAAGGCGTTTTTGAGGCTGGTTCTTGGTGTGTGTATTAGTATTTCCTTTCTCATGGTCAAATAATATTCCAGTGTAGGGATGTATGCTAATGCATTTTTCTTTTTTAACTACCATTCAGGCTCAACGTGGGGCTTGATCTCACGCCCCTGAGGTCAAGAGTCTCATGCTCCGCCCACAGAGCCAGCCAGGCACCCACTAATGCTTTTTTTTATTATTTATTTATTTTTTAAAAGTATACTTATTTTTTTAATATGAAATTTATTGTCAAATTGGTTTCCATACAACACCCAGTGTTCCCCCAACAGGTGCCCTCCTCAATGCCTATCACCCACCCTCCCCTGCCCTCCCTCCCACCCCCCATCAACCCTCAGTTTATAGTCAGCTTTTAAGTCTCTTATGTTTTGGCTCCCTCCCTCTCTAACTTTTCTTTTTTTCCCCTTCCCCATGGTCTTCTGTTAAGTGTCTCAGGATCCACATAAGAGTGAAAACATACAGTATCTGTCTTTCTCTGTAGGACTTATTTCACTTAGCATCACACTCTCCAGTTCCATCCACGTTGCTACAAATGGCCATATTTTATGAAAAGATGCTCAATGTCAGTCCTCATCAGGGAAATACAAAGCAAAACCACACTGAGATATCACCTCATGCCAGTCAGAGGGGCTAAAATGAATAAACCAGGAGACTACAGATGCCGGAGAGGATGCGGAGAAACAGGAACCCTCTTGCACTGTTGGTGGGAATGCAAACTGGTGCAGCCCCTCTGGAAAACAGTGCGGAGGTTCCTCAGAAAATTGAAAACAGGTCTACCCTATGACCCAGCAATAGCACTGCTAGGAATTGACCCAAGGGATACAGGAGTGCCGATGCATAGGGGCACTTGTACCCCAATGTTTATAGGACTACTTTCAACAATAGGCAAACTATGGAAAGAGCCTAAATGTCCATCAACTGACGAATGGATAAAGAAGACGTGGTTTATAGATACAATGGAATACTACTTGTCAATGAGAAAGAATGTACTTGTTTTGAGAGAGAAATAGAGCATGAACAGGGGAGGAGCAGAGAGAGGGACAAAGAGAGAATCTCAAGCAACCTCTGAGCTGTCAGCACAGAGCCCGATGCAGGACTCAAACTCACGAACCATGAGATCATGACCTGAGCCAAAGTCGAGAGCTGGAGGCTTAACCGACTGAGCCCCGCAGGTGCCCCAGGAATGCATTTTTAATGCGGCCGCACTACCCTAAAATGAAATCATAGATACTTACCCCCATAGTCAAATTGAATGATAGCCACGCCGTGTCCACATAATACAATTTATGATAAAGTGATAGGCGTTGGAACATGTCAGTGCTTGGAGACGATGAAGCAGGAAGATGCTTGCGTGTGGGACCCCCAGTGAAGGTGTCGGCCTCAAAACAGAGGCTGCCCCAGGCATGCTGTGTTCTCACTCAAATGCCAGCAGCTGCAACCTGAATTTCTGCACAAGTTGAACGATGCAACCACGGGCAATCTTAGATTAATGCGGTGGTTGCTTGGCTGGAAAATGCAACGACAGCATTTATGTGTCAACAGAGCATTTGGTTCTAGACTCGGGTTAGTTACACAGAATGTTCACCTGCATCTGGGCCAGACGTTGAGAAGGCATGTGGGTGTTTCTTCAGTGTGCTCTCCTCTGTGTTTCCATGAACCGTGTGGAGAACAGCCAGAATGGAAAACCACCGGGCCACGGGGAAGGGAAGCCAACAACTCATCAGGTGTAGGTGACTTGGACCCAACTCACGACAGTGGTATTACTCACACAGTATTACTCACTTCTGCAGCCTGAATCCCCGTGTACAGGCAACCTCTTGCGAGGGCAATGACCATAAAAAGACTCATTGAACAAAACAGGACACTCTTTGCCCAAGTCATAGTAAATAGACATCTCCCAGTTTAAGCGTCGATCAAAGCACCGTGCCCTACACATTAAGTATATACTTAAGGTATACCTTAATAAAGTCAGAAGAATAAAATGAATACCCTCCCTAAAAAAAAAAGGCCCTCGTGGGGCGCCTGGGTGGCGCAGTCGGTTAAGCGGCCGACTTCAGCCAGGTCACGATCCCGCGGTCCATGAGCTCGAGCCCCGCGTCAGGCTCTGGGCTGATGGCTCGGAGCCTGGAGCCTGTTTCTGATTCTGTGTCTCCCTCTCTCTCTGCCCCTCCCCCGTTCATGCTCTGTCTCTCTCTGTCCCAAAAATAAATAAAAAACGTTGAAAAAAAAATTAAAAAAAAAGGCCCTCGTAGTTACCATGCTCTGATTTTCTCTAGGATATTTTCCATGAAAACCCAGTTGGCCACACTTAGCACCGTGGTAGACCAGTTGTACCCCACGGTCTTCTTTGAGGGACAATGTAAGTGGGTCTCAGGTGACTTAGAGCAAACAAAGTTTTTAAGGCACTGCTGGACCCATGACAGTAAAATTATTTTTAAATCTACACGTCTGGGAAAATTTAAACACACGCTTGAGTAACCCACGGGCTAAAGAGGAAAACAAGGAGACAGGAATGGCAGACTGTATCTGTGAGACATAAACCAAGTCACAGGGAGAAATGAGGGACACAGAAGGCTAGACGTCCAGAAACCCAAAAATAAATGGCATTCGTCAAATCAGGAAGTCGGACGATACATCCCAGAAAGAAGGCAAAGAATTGTAAACAGAAGCAAAGGAAGAAATTAGACACCTGGCGTAACCAAAAATGATAGATTAGCAACTAAACGTACACACTGGTAGAGCTCTATTCCTGAACAGGAGAACGGACTTCATTGGTTAAGAATCTCAGAGCCAGAGATTACTACACGCACACATTCATGCACTGTCCCTTCAGGGCACATGCTGGAAACCAGAAGGGACTTAAGTCTGGGTTTGTGTTTGTGCTTTTAAAGCTTTTGGTAAACAAGCAAAAAATGTACACCCAATGCCTAGGATACCGGTACCCAGATGACAAAAAATACAGCTGCCACTACAATTCCTTGAACAACACGGTGTGAACTGTGCGGGTCCACTGAGATGCGGATTTTTTTCAATAAAAACAGCACAGTCCTGTAAATGTATTTTCTCTTCCTATGATTTTCTTTTCTTTTCTTTTTAAATTTTTTTTTAATGTTTGTTTATTTTTGAGACAGAGAGAGACAGCATGAACGGGGGAGGGTCAGAGAGAGAGGGAGACACAGAATCCGAAGCAGGCTCCAGGCTCTGAGCGGTCAGCACAGAGCCCGACACGGGGCTCGAACTCACGGACCATGAGATCATGACCTGAGCTGAAGTCGAACGCTTAACCGACTGAGCCACCCAGGCACCCCTCTTCCTATGATTTTCTTAATCGCACCTTATTTTCTGTAGCTGATCTCATTGTAAGAACACGGTATATAATACCCAGAGCATTCAAAATGTGTGTTAGTTGACTATTTATGTTATCTGTCAGACTTCCGGTCCACAGTAGGCTCTTAGCAGTTAAGTTGTTGGGGGGTTAAGAGTTACATGTGGATTTTTGAGTGCATAGAGGCTGGGCAGCCCTAACCCCTTGTGGTTCAAGGGTCAAGTGTGATTTCTCCACTTGAATGGCAAATCAAATCCGGACTTTGGATGCAAAGACACGGGTGGCATACATTTATTCCTGAACTTCCCTTAAGCAGACTGCATACATGGGTCTTGTTGTCCTCTCAGCAAAGCTGGGTGCAGACAGGGTGGGTGTCGGCATCATCATTCAGTAGACGATACATCACAGAGACCCAAAGGCTTAATGATGGCACCTAATGCAAGACTTCACGCCTCCCAAAGCTCTGATCCAATGGAAATGAGCATGGAATGCCCTCCCTGACCCATAGGCCAATCCAAGAAGCTTCCCCAATCCCACCTCCCAACCTGTCCTTCCTTGGAGGGAGCCCAGTGCACCTTCTCTGGTTGTGTTTCCTAATAGCCAAGACGAGAGGTGCCCATGCCACCTGTTCATGGTACAGACATCCTCAATATCCAGTTGGCATCTAGACAGAGACTTTGTACTACATGGACCAGCCTTGGGTCACTTGAGTGAGCTTGTGTTTCCTCAGAACCTGGCTTGTAGCAATGACTGACTGACTGACTGACTGACTAAGTGACTGAACAGATGAATGAACGATGGGGTCCCTCCCGCTGCCGAACCCAAACAGAGCTCATTGTTGCTACACCGAGGGAAGAAAAGAACCTCTTTAACGAGAAGACAAACACACATCATGAGCCCAACTACCGAATCGAGTCTTGCCCGCGGATGGAAAGTCGTCACCCTGGAGTGTGCACGGAGACCCTGTCTACTCCCCTAACGTGAGCCACAGGCTCAAACCCAGGACCTCCAGTGCCTGCCAAGCCATGGATTCCGCTTTACTCACCCATAAATCCGCACGATTTCTCCAGCTTCTGGGAAATGTCTCCGAGGAATTTTATGATCCGGTGTCGAGGGAACAAGCTACCTTCTCCAGAACTATGTTGTTGTTTTCTTCCCTCTCTCTCCCAGGGAGGAAAAGAAACATAAGGGCTGTCACGTAACAAGGAGGAGGAATCTGAGGCCAGGGTCCTACAACGTTCAAATTGTTTGTGAAGCGCGTCTTCTCAGCTTGGGGACTGTGGCATCTGTCAAATCCCGGCGTGTGTGTTATCTCAGTGGTGGAAGATGTCGGCTTGGCCAGGAGCCATCCTGAGCCTTGACTCGGAAAGTACCTTTGTGATCATGGACACGGTCGCTGGCATTCGTGTACAATGGCCTCAAGCTGTAATAGGTTCTCTGACAACATATAAATGCTCCAACGTTGGCACCTTCCAGAACTCAAGATTCTGTTTTGTGGTGCAAATTCCCGGCTGTTCAGAATACTAGATGAGCCACAGCTCGCTCTTGGTTTAATCAAGGAAGGGATTCTAGTTCTAAAAGACATTAGTCCGGAGTCTAGGGCTTTGGTAGGCTATCTGAGCAGTCTGAGGGCGTGCCGATACCCAGGGCTGGAAGCTGTAATTCAAATATGCCTGGCTCAGGGGAGGTGGGGGGGCGGTCCTTGAACTTGGCAGATCAAGAAGATGCCTTCAGAAGCTCTACAGAAATGCTGATTTATCCAGAGGAATTGCTTCTGGAATTCTGTTGAAATTGGAGATGATCAGCAATCCTTTTCAGAGGCTCCCCCAGTGGGCAACCAAAACCCACGAGCCTTAGTAGACCTTCAGAAACATCTTCAGCATCTTTGTTGAGAAGGAGGTCTCTGTAGGGTTTACCACGTTGGCCACGAAAACACAGAGAACTCACCCCGGGCATTGTCACGTCTCCCAAACCAGAGCAAAGACATTCCTTTGCATTTTATTAAGTTCCCGTTAAGGGACGCTCCATTCCCGAAGAACACCTCATGGCGCCAGTCCATCCCCCCTGAACATCCAAGCAGCGAACTATAAAGCACCTGTCCCCGTGTCCAGTGTGAACTCCACACTGGAAGAGCTGCGGGCTGTCGTTCCAAAGAATGCATGTGCCCGGAGTTGACATCGGGTTTGAGTCTTTGATGAGATTCTGTCAACTGAGGGAATGGAGAGTGAGATGACCAGCCTGCGGTCACTGGTCTGGAAATGCCACCTGCAGTCCAGAGGCACACACACAGTGTCCTTTCTATTGCATTTCCAACGGCTAGTTTGTCGTTGTTAGAATTTGAGGACATCTTCAGACGGAGGACTGAGCCATCCTTGCCCGACTGGGGGTGAGGGTGAGCCCTAAAGTCAAGGATCCTGCCCAGTAGAGTGCGTGAGATATTCGGAAGCGGCGGGAACTGTATGAGGTCCTATCAATTTCCATCAGATTCTATCAGGTTCCAAATTCCTATCAATTGGTTGGTGGCTTAGAAGCATAGGAGTTCACCTTCCCCCAGCTCTGGAGACCCAGGCGGGGCGGGGCTCTTGACATCCAGGCGGGGCAGGGCTCTTGAGAGCCAGGCGGGTAGGGTCACGTTCCCTCCAGAGGCTCCCGGGGAAGATCCTTCTGGCCTCTTCCACCTTCTGGGGGCTCCAGGAGTCCCTGTGTGTGGCTGCGTCTCTCCAATCTCTGCCCCCATCGTCACATGACCTCTTCCTCGTTTGTCATGAAATCTGTCTGTACTTATTTCAGAAGAGGAAACTTGGGATCACGTTGGGTCTGCCTCGAGAAGCCAAGATGATCTGCTTGTCCTAATTCCCTCCCAAAGATTATCTTTCCAAGTAGCATCACATTCACAGGTTCTGGGAGGGTAGCACGTGCAGGTATCTTTTGAACCGGATCGTACTTCACCTCCTAGAGAGACCGACTGGACACAACCCCAACGACCTTCCAGGTCTGCCTGACTTCCACTGCGTGTGCCACCCCTCACGTCCCTGGTGGACAAGCTGCCTGTGCCTACGGATACGCAAGGAACCAGAAGGAAACGTCTGGCTCAGCTGGGCTCTGATGAACTGTGGTCACCACCCATGACTGGGCATCACATATTTTTATGACTCCTCTAGTTTCCTGGACTAAGCATAAACCGGGTCCTGCAGATGTCTCTAGGAAGGGTGCCAATGGAAACGTTAACAGATATTCTGTTAGGGACACAACCCATGGGGACACAACCCATGGCAAGAGCTGTCCAGACCCCTCTCTTCCTCCCCATCCTACAGATCTCTATGGGGAGTGCCGTCCAGGACCCTGTCCGCCCACCTGTTCTACGGAATCCCTGACTGGCATTGGTCACATCCACATGACGATGGGCTTGAGCTCATGTCAGCAGACCTACGGGCGGAAGGTGGCACCCGGGGCTGGGTCACTGTCAAAGTGTGGAGTAGACCATGGGTTTCCACCTCAACCTGGACCCAACAGACTGAGGAAGGCTCATGTCTCTCTGTCTTGGGGACCCAGGAGTCCAAGCTGAGTGTCCAGAATAGTGGATGCGTGGGAGAACAAAGGACTCACGGGACCCAGAAACCTCTGGAGACCCAACGCTTCATGCTCGTGTCAAAGTGCCTGTGTCACTTGGAACGTGTCTCCTCAAACCTACTCCCTGCCGTGTGTTACTCAAGAAACATGGAACACTTGGCTTAGGCAGCATTTAATGGTTCCTGGCACTTGGGAGAAACTTGGCACACAATTTATGGCTCTCGGCCACTTGGAGGCCACACTCAATATTTCTTTTGTTCCCCGATTTCCCGCAAAGGCAGGACAGCAGACGGGAGACCGTTGGGGACAGAGCCCTGAAGGCAGCAGCTGTGGAAAAGGCAGACACGGGGATCTGTCACAGACCTGCGTTTGCCGGCCCGAGGCGAGGTCTTCCCAATGTGGCCGTTACCCCAAGAGGGTGTCTTGGGTCACGTCAGGGATGCTGGTCATTTGGCAACTTGTGGCCCACAGTTGTCTCTGGAGATCTCGGTCGTACGTGACCGTCAGAGACTTGGTCTCTTTCTCGTTGTAAAGGTAGCGGCCGCCGATTCCCTCCAGGTCCGGGGTGACCGCTGCATAGACGGAGGTCCAGGCTCCCTCATCTGGGGTCTGCGGGGCGAGGGAAGAAGGCCAGGACGCATCAGCTTTGGGAGCACAGCGCACGGGATTCTCGGGGCCCCCACCGATGCGAGTTTCCAGCGGGGGTGGGGGTGGGGTGGCAGCATTCCTGGGCAACGGCCACCGCGTAGGGGGACAGCAAAGTGCAAAGAGAAGCTGGGAACGCAGACAAGACACGTGAGGGCTGAGCCCTGCGTCTGGCGCACCGCGGCAACGTCACAACGTGGGCACGGTCCGCGGGGCGGGGGACCCAAGAGAACCTCAGGACACTGCAAATGGTGGTGACCCCAGGACCCTCGGGGCTGTGATTCCGCGCCCAGAAGCCAGCAGAATGTCCCCTGAGCTGCTTACAGCAGGCTGAACGCTTCGCGGGGGTGCTTATGTTGCTTAATAAACTTGCGGAAATCTGCCCGCCCCAGCCCCTCAACCCTTCTCACGGGCCCCGTCGGTCTATACAGCCGACCCCGGAACAACACGCGTCCACTGCGAGGCGGATGCTTTTCGGGAAATGCCACACAGTCTTGGAAATGCGTTTTCTCTGCCTAATGAGTCTCTGGACCGCATTCTCCTTCTCTGGCCTCCCCAGTCGTGAGAACACAGCGCAAAGCACACACAACGTACCCAACGCGGTCAACCTGTTTACGGGACCTGCGAGCCTGCTCGTCCAAGGGAGGCCTCCAGGCCTCACAAGGTGGACGTGCCTCTTCATCTGCACGGGGGTGGGCCTTCCCACGCATGCGCACACACTCCCACGTGCACACACCCCCCCCACGGACACGCACAAACTCCCACGGACGCGCACACACTCCCACGTGCGCACACACCCCCCCCCCCACGGACACGCACACACTCCCATAGACAGACACACACACACACTCCCACGGACGCGCACACACTCCCATGCACACACTCCCACGCACACGCACACACTCCCACGTGCACACACACCCCCACGGACATGCACACACTCCCACAGACACACACACACACACTCCCATACACACACTCCCATGTGCACACCCCCCACAGATACGCACACACTCCCATAGACACGCACACACATTCCCATGCACACACTCTCACGTGCACACCCCCCCACGGACACGCACACACTCCCATGGACGCGCACACACTCCCACGTGCACATACACCCCCACGGACACGCACACACTCCCATCTGTGCAAACACCCACAAGGACACGCACACTCCCACGCACGCGCACACACTCCCACGTGCACACCCCCCCCACAGATATGCACACACTCCCATAGACACACACACACTCCCATGCACACACTACCACGCACGCGCACACACTCCCACGTGCACACCCCCCCCCACGGACACGCACACACTCCCACGGACGCGCACACACTCCCACGTGCACACCCCCCCCACGGACACGCACACACTCCCACGCACGCGCACACACTCCCACGCACGCGCACACACTCCCACGTGCGCACACCCCACCACAGACACGCACACACTCCCATGCACACGCACACACTCCCACGCACACGCACACGCTCCCACGTGCACACCCCCCCCACGGACACGCACACACTCCCACGTGCGCACACCCCACCACAGACACGCACACACTCCCATGCACACGCACACACTCCCATGGACACACACTCCCACGCACACACTCCCACGTGCACACACCCCACCACAGACACATACACACTCCCATGCACACGGACACACTCCCACGCACACGCACACACTCCCACGTGCGCACACCCTACCACTGACACGCACACACTCCCACGCATGCGCACACACTCCCACGGACACGCACACACTCCCACGTGCGCACACCCCACCACAGACACGCACACAGTCCCATGGACACGCACACACTCCCACGTGCGCACACACTCCCACGGACACACACACACTCCCACGCACGCGCACACACTCCCATGGACACACACTCCCACGCACACACTCCCACGTGCGCACACCCCACCACAGACACATACACAGTCCCATGCACACGGACACACTCCCACGCACACGCACACACTCCCACGTGCGCACACCCTACCACTGACACGCACACACTCCCATGGACACACACACTCCCATGTACGCGCACACACTCCCACGTGCGCACACCCCCCCACAGACACGCACACACTCCCACGCACGCGCACACACTCCCACAGACACACACACTCCCACGTGCGCACACCCCACCACAGACACGCACACACTCCCATGCACACGCACACACTCCCACGTGCACACATACCCCCACGGACACACACACTCCCACGCACACACTCACGTGCGCACACACCCCCACGGACATGCACACACTCCCATAGGCACACACTCCCATAGACACACGCACACACTCCCATGCACACACTCCCACGCACGCACTCCCCCATGCGCACACCCCCCCCCCACGGACACACACACACTCCCACGGACACGCACACACACTCCCATGCGCGCACACACACCCCCACGGACACGCCCACACTCCCATCGGTGCAAACACCCCCATAGATACACACACACTCCCACATGTGCACACCCCCACGGACACACACACTCGCATGCACGTGCACACACTCCCATGGATACACACACTACCATGCACACACTCCCACGAACACACACACTCCCATGCATGCACCCTCACATGCACGCGCGCGCACACACACACACTCCCATAGACACACACACTCCCAGAGGCACACACAACCATACACACACACACACTCCCATGCACACACACAACTCTATGCACACTCATACTCACACGCATGTACACACATTTATATGCACATACATTCGCAGGCACGCAAGTCATGTACAGACATATTTACCTGCACACACATATGTTCTCACACACATGTATTCATATGTATTTTCACATGTACACACAGGCACTCCCACTCCCACACATACCTTCACACACACAGTCACACGTACATTCTCATGCACACACCTATGCTCATGTGGACAGTCATGTACCCACACGCACACATCCACTCCCACGCACACACACACATACTCCGATACAGACACATAAGCTCATATTTACACACCCGCGCACACATTTATACACACATACACTCCCATGCACATGCACACAGTCACCCAAGCCATCCCCGGGCAGCCGGCTCTGCTGACACACGAAGGGGCAAGGAAATAGAGCAGTCTCTTGGCTAGAATGCATCTTGTGAAGAATTAATCACATCCACTTACCCAACTATCATGGCTTAACTACATGATAGATGCCAGGCTTAAAAAAGCAACCGCTGATCATTTGTAGAACATTTTAAAGCCTTGGGCTCATAATGAAGACGGAAATGAGATTTCATTTGTATTCTTTAATTCCTAAACGTTTTGACAGCTCGTGAAATAGATGGTTTGATTCATTTATTCCTCATTATATCTCATATCACATCCGAATCATCACCCATCAGAGCAATTATAGGTCATGTCCGCGTGAGACGGAGGGTGTCATGATAAGTGTGGAGACGCACGTGTGTGTACAAGTACGCACACACACGTACACACACGTGCTTACAGGCACACACATGCTCACATGCACACACACTCACCTGCACGTACTCATCCATGTGCACGCACATGTGCTCACACACTCACCCATGCACACACACATGTGCTCACACATGGTCACATGCACACACATATACTCATACATGCATACACTCGCTTGTGCACACACTTGCTCACATGCACGCTCACCTGTGCGCACACATGCCCACATGCACACACGTGCTCACACATGGCCACAGGCACACACACATACACATACTCACATGTGCACACACATGCTCACATGCACACACGTGCTCATACATGGTCGCATGCACACACATATGCTCATACATGCATACACTCACTTGTGCACAGACTTGCTCACATGCACACTCACCTGTGCGCACACATGCCCACATGCACACACGTGCTCACACATGGTCACATGCACACACATATACTCATACATGCATACACTCGCTTGTGCACACTTGCTCACATGCACACTCACTTGTGTGCACACATGCCCACATGCACACACGTGCTCACACATGGCCACAGGCACACACACATACACATGCACACACATGTGCACACACATGCTCACATGCACACACGTGCTCACACATGTACACACATACATGCACACATTCACTTGTGCACACACATGTTCACACACTCACGCATGCACACACACGTATACACACGTGCTCACGTGAGCACACACGTATTCAGGCACATGCACACACACTAGCTCACACGCACACACACGTGCTCACCCACAAGCTCGCATGCCGTCACACACCTGATTTTAACCTTTGGGGATTTACCTGCACCCCCTGGAGGATGAGAACACACCCAAGAGCCTCAGGACCTGGGTTCAAATTCCTGCCTCACCACCTGTTCCCTGTGAGACCTTTGCCAAACCAACCACCCTCCCAGGACCCTTTCCTCACCTGGAAAACGGAAATTATACAACTAGCTTTTCCACACAAGTAACCAGGGGGAACGTCCCCTGGGCCCAGCTCCAGCCTCTGTCTGTGCAGCAGCCTTCCTGCTGAGCTGGACGGGGCTGAACGAAAGCCACAAGCCTCAGGCCAGCTGATCTGCGCCCCCAAAACTCATACGGTGAAGCCCTCGCCCTCGGGCCCCCAAAATGCGTTTGATTTGGAGGTGGGTCTTTAAACGGGGGATTATGGTAAATGAGTCGTTAGGATGGGCCTGATCCCAAGGGGATGGGGTCCTTCTAAGAAGAGAGGATGAGCAAACAGACAGACAGGATAGAGGAGGAACAAGCCTCTGCCCCTTCCTGGAACTCACACACCGCCTCAGCCCTGCCTGGACCTCAGACCCCAGCCCCCCCCCCTGCCTGAATCTCAACCCCAAACTCAGACCTGCCGGGATCTAGCCCTCAAACTCAGCCCCGCCTGGATCTCAGACCACAGGCCTCAGCCCTGCCCGGATTTCAGACTCCCAGCCTCAGCCTTCCATGGATCTCTGACTTTCAGCCTCGGCCCTGCCTGGCTCTCAGACCCCCAAACTCAGCCCTGCCGGGATCTCAGCCCCCAAACTCAGCCCGCCTGGATCTCAGACCACAGGCCTCAGCCCTGCCGGGATTTCAGACCCCCAGCCTCATCCCTGCCTGGACCGCAGACTCCCAGCCTCACCCTTCCATGGATCTCTGACTTTCAGCCTCAGCCCTGCCTGGATCTCAGACCACCAACCTCGGCCCCGCATGGATCTCAGACTCCCAGCCACAGCCCTGCCTGGACCTCATTCTCCCAGCCCCAGCCCTGCCTGGACCTCAGACTCCCAGCCTCAGCCCTCCTTGGATCTCAGACTCCCAGCCTCGGCCCTGCTTGGAAATGAGACTCCCGACCTCAGCCCTGCCTGGTTCTCAGACCCCCAGCCTCAGCCCCACCTGGATCTCAGACCCCCAGGCTCAGACCTGCCTGGATCTCAGACCCCCAGCCTCAGCCCTGCCTGGATCTCAGACCCCCAGCCTCGGCCCTGCCTTGGTCTCAGACCCGTAGCCTCAGCCCTGCCTGGACCTCAGACTTTCCTTCGGTCCTACCTGGATCTGAGACTCCCATCCTCAGCCCTCCCTGGATCTCAGACCCCCATGCTCGGCCCTGCCTGGATCTCGGAGGGAGACAATAAATGTGTGTTGTTTAGGACACCCAGTCCGTGGTGCTTAGTTGTGGCAGCCTGGGGAACCCTAATTCAACTCAGTAGATGAGTTTTCCTCTCCGCCTGGGAACGTTCCCTGCGGAAGGCTCTAGGAACAGCTGGCCTGGCAGGTGTCTCCTATCTCAGGAAGGAGCTGTGTGCACCCACCTTTTCCAAGGAACAGGTGGTTATACCTTTACTCATCTGCTACATGATGAGTCCGGGGCAGGACATGGTCAGATTCGGCCCCACGGACCTCAGAGTAGGAAGGAAGACTAGTATCGGCAGAAACTTCTCAGCCATGTGTCCCGCGAGCGATGGCGTCCCCGTTTGGACCGAATGCACACGTCCCCCCAGACCCGTACGGGAAAGCCCCAACCCTCAATGGGACGGTATTAGCAGGTGGAGTCTTTCGCAAGTGATCAGGGTGCAGTGAGGTCGTGGTGGGATCAGTGCTCTTCCCGGAAGAGGACTTTGCCACCTGAGCGAACGCACACATGCCCCAACCCCAAGCTCTACGTTTGAAAGATGCCGTGGTCTAGGTGATGAGAAGACCACGAAGACGAAGGAAGGTTTGTCCTGAATCTCTTTGAGCTAGAACCCTGCACACCCCAGCGGCAAGGGTAGGCACAGGTGGTGTCACCTCCTCTCCGCTCTCACGTCTCCCCTTTGCTTCCCTCTGGTTTGCGCTCTTATTTCCTGACGTCCTGTGCCTGTGGCTCACGGTGGAGCGATCCGCCATTGGCTGGGCCCCAGGCTGTAGGCTGGATGCCCCAGGGAGCCACCATGTCTGAACCTTGACAAGGAAAGCCCACGTGGGTCGACTGTTAATGGGGCCAGCAGAATAAAGCCCTCCCGCTCTTGGCGATCTCTTGCACTGGGATCCTCCCTCGCTAACTCAACTTTTCCTGTGGTGGGCGCCATGTTGGGAAGAAGGCAAGGTCAAAAGACTTCCTCTCCTATGACCTCTACGACCCGTACCTGGAGTGTAAAGATGTAGGTGATATTCCATGACCCATAAGCTCAAGCTTGGGGATGTTCATCCCCAGGGACCAGCGTTGTTAATCCTTTCTTCTTCTTCCCCGGGATCACTCTTTGGCTCATTCAGTCATGGAACTCACGTCCTAGAGAAGTTCAGCCCCAACCAGGACGGGTAAATGAGGCAGACCCTCCTTAGCTTAATTCGCCAAAGAACCATCGATAGGATGGGATCCAGGTACGCAACTGTGTTCAAACTGACTGGTGACTCAGGTCCGTGATCATACACATCATGGAGGCAGATCGGGAAGGACCTAATTAAGACGAATATGCGGAAAGCCCCACATCACCTGCATTCTGTGTCTGGCCTCAAGCAACACCAAGGACAGATGACCACCATCAAATCCCCCAGCAAAATCTGATTACCTGCCTTCATGCAGTTGTAGTGGAGATGGGCTGCTTTCTGGCTCACTCCCAGAATGATGAAGTGTGTTGTTTCCTGGGCAGTCTGTGCTGAAAAAATCAGTCACCTTCTGCATAGATAAGAAGGTGCTCTAAACAATGCTTCCTCTGGCATAAATAACATACCCCATTTTATCTACAGCTTGTAAAAAAAAAAAAAAAGAAGATAATCCTTAAAGACTTGGAAGATGTCTAAAATGTGAAACCAAACCCAAGAGTGAAATGTGTTGCTTTTATCAGGGGCAGGGGGGTCGCTGGGGAACCAGACGCCCGCTGGGAGACCAGGGAAGAGGGCTCTGTGTATTTATAGTTAAAGGTTTTCTCTGCGTGAAGCCACGGATGGAACTGGAAGCTACAGACTGTTTCAGTGCGATTCAGTACAGCAAATGTCTGTTAAATGCTCACCAATATTTTGTTGGCTCTCGGGGCAGAGAAAAGCTATTTTGAAAACAACCCCCACCACCCTGTAGCTTACAAGAGGCCGGGGCTGTGGGGTCGACAGTTGGGCACAGATGCCTGAAAAAATAAGTCTTTACAGTTTGGGAAATGCTTTCACACATATTCGGTTAGCGATTTTCACAACAATCTTTTCAGATGTTATTATCCAGAATTAACAGATTACCCAAGCGAGGGGCATTGTGGGTGGTGGGGGCGGGGGAGGGGCAGGGTGGGGCCGTGCTGAATGCCCACGTCTTGGTTTTTCCATAGACCCCAACCCTCTCCCTCTTGGTCCTGAATCTGCCTCCCCGTCCCCCATGCCTACGGTTCATTTCTCACCTCCTTTCATGTCTTCGTCTGTGGAATGAAAACCTGACTCTCCTCTGAGCCAGAGACGCACACTCATGGCAGCCCAGTTGGTACATGGGGAACCAGAGACCCTACTTAACCCCCTCAAGGTCAAGCATTCCCAGATCCGCACCTGGGCATTTCTCATCGCCCCATGTCTTGGACTGGAATCACCATTACTCTCACTTTCCTAAGTCAGCAACCCTGGAATTATCATTGAGTCTTTCCTCTTTCATATGCCAGAGTCAACCAGTCAAGATGTCTTGACCTTCCTCTCTCCCTCTCGAGCACATCCAGTGCCCCCTGCACCAATGCAATGGCCTCTAAGTGGATGGCTCTGATCTCACCTCATCACTGACGTTCCCCAACTGGCATCCAGAGCTAACATCCTAAGGTGCCCATTGGCTTGTAGCACATGGTAAGCTTGTCTCCCGGACAAGCTTTGGGATGGGGCTGGGAACGGCTGCTCTTGGGAGAACTGAGACAAAGGGCAGCTCAGTTCCTTTCTCGGTCTTGAGTTCAGATGGCGGACACAGTGGAGGACAGGCGTGGTGTCCGTTTGACCACCCGCCATCTTGACCCACTTTCTGCATCACACATAGCTCCAGCATTGTTCATCCTCCTTGGACCCTGGCCCAGTCTTCAACCCACCTTCCAAGGCTCCAAGCCCAGTCAAGCTTTCGCCTGCTACCCCCAACACTAGGGTAGACCACTGCCACCAGATTTCTCCTTTTGGCTCTCATGAGAATGCTTGGAGTCAAACCAAGGGATAGCTAGTTGAGTTCCCGTCACTGTGGTGCAACGTGATCACTCCGTGCCTGGAAGGTTGCCTGAGATGTCCTCAGTCTGTCTCAATGGACATCCTGCACTGACTCCCAGCTCCACACCTCCTGGGGGATCCCATCTGGTTTGATGTAATCAGGATATACCTGAGAGGCGGGTCTTGTCCACCTGCTCTACAGAGGAAGGAGCTGAAGCCAACACACTTGGCAAAGACACAAGAAAACGGTCTTCAGAGCTGAGACCCAAGGGAGGTGAAACTTCCAGGAATTTATCACTAAGTTGGTGGCTTAGTACAGCACAGATCTATTCTCTCAAAATTCTACAAGGTTACAAGTGTAAAGCGTATCTCAGTGGGCCAAAATCCGAGGGTTGGCAGGGGCTGCCTTCCTCCTGGATGTTCCGGGGGAGAGTCTGCCTCCTTGTCACTTGTTTCTCCAAGTCTGACCCACCCTCCTCTCCCTTATGAGGACCACTGTGATGGTGCTGGGCTCTCCTGGATCGTCTGAGATATCCTACCACAGGTTGATTCCACGAGGGAAGAGGAATGGCGGTAGGTCCCTACAGCACGACAGAAGGTCAGCTGAAGGTCGTGATCACAGTGTGCTTGAATCTTGTTGAACGAGGGGGGAAGGATGGCTGGACGTGTGCCCTTGAGTTGATTAATGCAACCTGCCATCCTCCCGACACATCCATCAAAAAGCAATCAAGTGACCCAATGACCAGCTGATCCAAATGCATATTAAAGAGAACCAGCCGTCACCAGTCATACATGCTACGGTGACGTGGCCACATCCTACACTGTCAATTTGTTTCATTTGAATAGGAGACCCACCTATTGTGGGGAGACCCACAATCAGACCTGGGATTGTTTGAAACAAGCCCCACACAGGGGTCCAGAGGCACCCGGCACCGAGGACAGTGCTTCCTCATGGTCCCCACTGATCCTGAGGCAGTGAGGTAGGTGCATGGGGTTGCTGTCCTAACGCCACGGTCCCCACACCTGACAGATGCGTTTTCTGCATCGGCACTGGCACCCCTGGGTCTCACGACCGCTGAAAAGCTTCATCTACACTCATGCGGAGCCTGGGAAAGTAGAGACCGACAGACTCGTGCCAGCCTCCTGCTTCTTCTCAAGGAACTGTGCCACGCGTCCCCGGGGCGCTCCCAGCCGGGTCTGGGGCAGGCCAAATGAGGCTGCTCTCTTGGCGTGAGACAATATTTCCAAATCCCTTTGCCGGGGGAAGTAGACACCCGATGATGAGTCAGTAGGAAGGCAGATGGAAAAGGAAGGGCGGTAATGAAGCCCTGAAGGGAGCCGTGGGGTGCAGCTGGTTCACGAGAGGCGCTCGGATGAGACCAGGGGCACGTGTGGCGGGCAGGCCTCGAGAAGAGCTCCCCTGGCCGTCCTCATTAATTCCAACACTTGTCGAAACCCACAATCCTCGAAGGGACCAAGCTGTCAACGCTGACTCAGGGCGAGGGAGGAATCCTCAAGAAAGCGATCCGCGTTAAAGAGAACGTTGAGAGCCGAGTTGGAACCATCCGTGTGAAAATCTGCAAACCCACAGAGCTTGCAAAGGCCAATATTTTCATCAGGACGTTAGTATCTCAACTTGACAGAGAGAGCACAGAGGAGGATTTGTGGTTCTGGGGTAAATATCAGTACAGAAGTCCCCAGCGAACTGCCTGGGGAACGGGATCCTCTGGTGTGGGGGACATGAATGGTCAACGACGGGCAGAATCATTCTAGAAACCGGGGACCCTCCACTCTAGGATCCACGTGATCCCAATAAGGGCCTTGAGGGAAACAAAAGCAAAGACACATTCATCTCCCTAGATCCTAGTCAACTAGATTCCCAGTTTTCTGGAAAGTGCCAGATATTAAATATTGCTGGCTTCATGGGCCATCTGGTCTCTGCTATAACTACTCAGCTCTGCTGTTGAAACACAAAAAACACGTAAATGAACAAGTATGTGTGTGTGAATAAAACTTTACTGGCAAAACCACGTGGCCACTGAAAATAGCAAACGAGACATGACCCGGCAATATCACCTATTAGCTAATTGCGTAGAGAGTAGGTAAGAGCATTTTCAAGAGAGACACAAAGAAGGGGCGGGGATGGGATTATATTCGCACCTTCAGTCCTCATCTGGCTTCACAAAGGGAAGACTGAAAATCCATTAAGAAGAAGACGTCAGCCACAGAATCAACAAAGGTGCAAAGGCCGGAGGCATTCTCAGCCCTTGAACCACGTTTGTGTAAAACTGTCCTTGAAAGCCCATGGAATTCTCCGGAACATGCAGACGGGAGAACCTTCTGGAACCCTCTCAGGCCAGAGCCCACGGTGTTCCCTAGAGAGACTGGGACAGAAACAGCACTGGAGATGCACGGTTGATGCTCTACGGGAACGTCATTGGAAACTGCAAAGAACGAGAAACGACCCAGATGTTCCTGACCAAGAGGACAGATCTAAGATTTCAAACACTTAATATGGACTTATTAACTGTGGGTTAAGTTGGGTCCTGGCCCCCAAAACACATTTGGAGGTCCTAGCTCCCAGTAGGGTGAAGGCCACGTTACTTGAAAACAGAGTCGTTGCCAATGTGACGAAGGGAAGGGTCTGACATGAGCCCATCCTAGATCAGGGTGGCCCTGAATCTGATGACAGGTGTCCTCATAGGAGAGGCAAGAGGAGAGACACAGACACAGAGGAGAAGCCCCAGTGAAGACAGAGACAGACACGGGAGGGACGTGGCCATGAGCCCAGGGATGCCTGGAGCCCCAGAAGCTGGAAGAGGCAGGAAGGACCCTCCCCTGGAGCCTCTGGAGGGAACACAGCCCTGCCTGGATCTCAGCAGCCCTGCCCCTCCTGGATCTCAGCGGCCCTGCCCTGCCTGGATCTCAGTGGTCCTGCCCTGCCTGGATCTCAGTGGCCCCGCCCCTCCTGGATCTCAGTGGCCCTGCCCTGCCTGGATCCAATGGTCCTGCCCATCTTAGGTCTCAGTGGCCCTGCCCCTCCTGGATCTCAGCAGCCCTGCCCCTCCTGGGTCTCAGTGGTCCTGCCCTGCCTGGGTCTGTGGTCCTGCCCTGCCTGGATCTCAGTGGCCCTCCCCTGCCTGGATCTCAGCAGCCCTTCCCTGCCTGGATCTCAGTGGCCCTGCCCTCTCTGGATCTCAGCGGCCCTGCCCTGCCTGGATCTCAGCGGCCCTGCCCTGCCTGGATCTCAGCGGCCCTGCCCCTCCTGGATCTCAGTGGTCCTGCCCCTCCTGGATCTCAGTGGCCCTGCCCTGCCTGGATCTCAGCGGCCCCGCCCTGCCTGGATCTCAGTGGTCCTGCCCCTCCTGAATCTCAGTGGCCCCGCCCTGCCTGGATCTCAGTGGCCCCGCCCTGTCTGGATCTCAGTGGCCCCGCCCCTCCTGGATCTCAGTGGTCCCGCCCTGCCTGGATCTCAGTGGTCCTGCCCCTCCTGGATCTCAGTGGACCTGCCCCTCCTGGATCTGAGGGGCCCTGCCCCCCCTAGATCTCAGCGGCCCTGACCCTCCTGGATCTCAGTGGTCCTGCCCCACCTGGATCTCAGGGGTCCTGCCCCTCCTGGATCTCAGTGGTCCTGCCCCACCTGGATCTCAGGGGTCCTGCCCCTCCTGGATCTCAGCAGCCCTGCCCTGCCTGGATCTCAGTGGCCCCGCCCCTCCTGAATCTCAGTGGTCCCGCCCTGCCTGGATCTCAGTGGCCCTGCCCTGCCTGGATCTCAGTGGTCCTGCCCTGCCTGGATCTCAGTGGCCGTGTTCTGCCTAGATCTCACTCGTGTTGCCTGCATCTCACTGGTCCCGCCTGGATCTCAGCGGTCCTGTCCCCACTGGGTATCAGACTTCTGGCCTCCAGAGCTGGGACAGGATAAATTTCTGTGGTTCTTGCCATCCCGTCTGTGGTCATTTGCTTTCGCTCCCCCAGGAAACTGATGTACTGAGAAAAAAAAAATCACATATTATTCTACTTCCCTAGGGATCAAAGAAAGCAAAGTTAAATTTCAGAGACACACGTGTGTGAGAGGCTGATAACAAGACAAAGTCAATGCCCTGTGTAGGACGGGGGTTAGATTTTGCAGGTGCATTTTGGGGAAACCCTGGGCACTTTTTTTTTAATGTTTATTTATTTTTGACAGAGAGAGAGAGAGACAGAGAGACAGAGAGAGAGAGAGAGAGAGAGAGAGAGAGAGAGAGAGAGAGACAGAGCATAAGCAGGGGAGGGGCAGAGAGAGAGGGAGACACAGAATCTGAAGCAGGCTCCAGGCTCCGAGCTGTCAGCGCAGAGCCTGATGCAGGGGTTGAACTCACAGACTGTGAGATCATGACCTGAGCCCAGTCGGAGGCTCAACCGAATGAGCCCCCCAGGTGCCGCCTGTTGGCAGTATTTCTAGTGACATCTCTTCACCCCCGAAACGTGAAGACATCACAAGACAAGTATGGGTATTTACCGAGAATTAACGAAACACCCGTGCAAGGCGTTAGGATCCTGGTCTCGGCACGTCCAAGATGCGGGGCTTCCCCGGGAGCAGCAAGCGATTCTCAGACACCAACCCCTCGGCTCTGACACGTCCACTCTGAGGCACCTGGATGTGGCCTCAGATGCCACAGGGTAGGACTGTCCCCGACCCCCCACCTTCAGCTGCCAATCGCAAATTCAGGTGGTCATCCCTGCAGTGGAGTGACCTGTGCGTGGACTGGAGGTTCCTCCAAAGCCTCCTCGGTTCCCTCAACCCGCCAGAGGGGCTCGCAGGGGCGCAGGGGGAAACATCTCACTGCCTAGCTCACTGGGTGGTCATAAGAGGCATAGGTCAGACTGACTCTAACTGCAGCCACCCTCCCCTCCCCGCCGGAGGTCGGGGGGGTGGGGGGGGGGCGGGGCAGAAAGCGCCAAGCCTGTCTTCTCGCGGTTGGTTCCCTTGGTAACCAGCCCCCAAAGACTGGGGCTTCCCAAAGGTCCCCTCATTCGCATAACAAAAGACACCCCTCTGGCTCTCCAGGCTGGAAATTCCAAGGGTTTTAGGAGCTCCTGGCCAGACCCAGGCGGGAGACCAGAGATTTTTATTATAAATCACAAAGTCACCAGCATCGGGAAAGACATCCGGGAAAGGAAAGACAACTTACTCTTGGGACAACAAAGGTCACAGTGAGAAATCTCAACATCTCCCCCCGCAAATCAAGTCACACATCCCTCCCGATTAGCTTGCTCTGACGGCCATCGTATCCTATCCTGTCCTATCTTAGTCTCCTCTTGTCTTATCCTATTTTATGCGACCTTATTGCATCCCGGTTCTCCTCGGCTCTAGTCTACCGTAAAAATCTGCCAACAGCCCAAACCTAGAAAGACGGGACCACTGGGTAAGTAAACAGATATGTCCTCACCGTCCCTTGTGTTTTCTTCAATCACAGGTAACCTAAACGCTGATGTGGAAAGAAATACACAGGGAGGGAAGGGACAGAGCAGGAGAGTGAATTCGGATCAGACACAGGGGTGTGGGCAGGTGTATAGGAAACCTGAGCCTTCCCCTCCAGGATCAGCGGAGAAGGGTGGGCGTTGGGACCCACGGGGTGGGGGCGGGGACCGTGATCAGTACGAGTGACTCCCTTCAAACGCCTTCCAGACTGATGGAGGAACTCGTCCCAACAAGACAAAAGGCAACGGGGGGGGGGGGTGGGTGGGAGGGACGAACATCCAAACGGAGGCGCTGGTGTGTCCCACGGGTGGGATTCGGGCTCAGGCGCAACCTGTGCGACTTCGCGGTGGCAAAGCGGAGGCAGCCTGCGCGCTCCTGGTAAGGACACTGAGGGACGCAGAGTGACAAAGCTCCCCAGGGACTCCGGTGTGGAGAGCACCCCCACATCCTGGAAGCAGGGGGGAAGGCGGCCCCGAAACACACCCGCAGCCACTCTGGGAAGCTGGGGCCAAGACCGCGCCCTTCCGACGCCCTTCCGGGGCGCAAGGGTCGCCAGGGACGCCGGAAGCAGCGGCCAGACAAGGAAACGACGTTCTGAAATCAACCAGACTTTGACTCAGAAACGTGTGCGCGAATCCTGTCGTCTGCTGTAGACAAACACCGGCGGCGGTTTGACTGCACACGCGGGCGGCTCCCACCGCTGACTGCTGTTGACCCGACGGGGGCACCCGGCCGCGCGTAAGTGGCCCTGAGGTGGCCGCCCTCGGGGCCACGGACGGCAGGGACGAGAACCGCCAGGCGAGCGTCGCAGGCTTACCTTGAACGCCCACCAGCCGAGCATCTTCTGGATGAGGCGCGTGCCCCAGAAGACGTGTCTGTACAGGTCCGTGTCGACCACCCCCGGGTCGGCCACGTTGGCGGTCACGGGGCTCCCCTGGGCGGCCAGCAGTCTCTGCAGGTGGTAGGTGAACAGGACGAGCGCCAGCTTGCTTTGGGCGTAGGCGCCGTGGGGGGAGTAGCAGCGGCTGCAGGGGCAAAGCGGGACATGCATCAGACAGTGACGCACCTGTCGCCTGTCCGGGCCCTCACCTGCCCTGTCCCTCACCTGTCCGGTCCCTCACCTGTCCGGGTCCCTCACCTGTCCAGTCCCTCACATGTCTGGTCCCTCACCTGTCCGCATCCCTCACCTGCCCTGTCCCTCACCTGTCCGGTCCCTCACCTGTCCGGTCTCTCACCTGTCCGGTCTCTCACCTGTCCGGGTCCTGCACCTGTCCCATCCTGCACCTGTCTGGTCTCTCACCTGTCCTGTCCCTCACCTGTCCTGTCTCTCACCTGTCCGGTCCCTCACCTGTCCGGTCTGTCAGCTGTCCGGGTCCCGCACCTGTCCCATCCTGCACCTGTCCGGTCCCTCACCTGTCCGGGTCCCTCACCTGTCCGGTCCCTCACCTGTCCGGGTCCCTCACCTCTCCGGTCTCTCACCTGTCTGGGTCCCGCACCTGTCTGGGTCCCTCACCTGCCCTGTCTCTCACCTGTCCGGTCCTTCACTTGTCCCCGTCCCTCACCTGTCCGGTCCCTCACCTGTCCGGTCTCTAACCTGTCCGGGTCCTGCATCTGTCCCATCCTGCACCTGTCTGGTCTCTCACCTGTCCGGTCCCTCACCTGTCTGGGTCCCTCACCTGTCCGTGTCCCTCATGTGCCTGGGTCCCTCACCTGTCCACGTCCCTCACCTGTCCCATTCCTCACCTGTCCGTGTCCCTCACCTGCCCCATCCCTCACCTGTCTGGATCCCTCACTTGCCCTGTCCCTCACCTATCCGGGTCCCTCACCTATCTGGGTCCCTCACCTGCCCCGTCCCTCACCTGTATGGGTCCCTCACCTGTCCGTGTCCCTCACCTGCCTGGGTCCCTCACCTGTCTGCGTCCCTCACCTGTCCGTGTCCCTCACCTGTCTGGGTCCCTCACCTGTCCGGGTCCTTCACTTGCCCTCTCCCTCACCTATCTGGGTCCCTCACCTATCTGGGTCCCACACCTGTCCGGGTCCCTCACCTGCCTGGGTCCCTCACCTGTCTGCGTCCCTCACCTGTCCGTGTCCCTCACCTGCCCTGTCCCTCACCTGTCTGGGTCCCTCACCTGTCCGGGTCCCTCACCTATCTAGGTCCCACACATGTCTGGGTCCCTCACCTGTCCCGTCCCTCACGTGGCTGGGTCCGTCACCTGTATGGGTCCCTCACCTGCCCCATCCCTCATCTGTCCGCGTCCCTCACCTGTCCCATCCTGCACCTGTCCGGTCCCTTACCTGTCCCATCCCGCACCTGCCTGGGTCCCTCACCTGTCTGAGTCCCTCACCTGCCCCCTTCCTCATCTGTCCGGTCCCTCATCTGTCCGGTCCCTCACCTGTCCATGTCCCTCATCTGCCTGGGTTCCTCACCTGCCTGGGCCCCTCACCTGTCCACGTCCCTCACCCGCTCAGTTCCCTCGCCTGTCCGCGTCCCTCACCTGCCCAGGTCCCTCACCTGTCCGCATCCCTCACCTGCCCTGTCTCTCACCTGTCCGGTCCCTCACCTGTCCCATCCCTCACCTGCCTGTGTCCCTCACCTGTTGGGAGTCCCTTACCTGCCTGCACCCAAGGGCCTACCACCTGCCCTCTGCCCCTGGAGTATCCTACCCGGGTTTCCACTCCCCTGCACATGGGGTTTTTCCCGTTTGTAGGACCTCCACGCGGCCTCAGCGCTCAGGGGTCATGCAGGTACCTGGCGTTATGCTCGAGAACTGAGCAGAAAGCCATACATTTCAGCGTTTGTAAGGATGCGTCAATTCTCCCTGTCTGCCTTTATTTTTTATTTCATTAAAAAAAACCACATTTATTTATTTTGAGAGAGAGCACGAGCAGCAGGGAGGTGCAGGGAGAAAGACCGGGGGAGACTCCCGAGCAGGCTCCACACTGTCAGCGCAGAGCCTGATGCAGGGGCTCGGACTCAGGAACCGTGAGCTCAGGACCTGAGCCGAAATTGAGAGTCCGACGCTCAGCGGACTGAACCACGCCTCTAACACGAGATGAAAACAGAGCCCAGAGCCCGGGATGTATGGGACCGGCCTGTTTTTATCTTTCAAATCATTTTTCAGCCGTGAAGTACGTAGTTACGTTTCATAGTCCATTTACAGAAACGCACGTTTGAGTTTTGTCAAAGTTGTGATGTCTGTCGTCTCATAATGTGCTTGGAACATGATTACAACATTTTGAAGCCAGTGTTTTCTTTGTTCCTTTTTGGTTTTTTTTCTTTTGTTTGGTTTTCTTTTGTTTTTGTTTTTTAATGTTTTTATTTATTTTTGAGACAGAAACAGAGCATGAGCAAGGGAGGGTCAGAGAGAGAGGGAGACACAGAATGTGAAGCAGGCTCCAGGCTCTGAGCTGTCAGCACAGAGCCCGACGTGGGGCCTGAACTCACGGACCGTGAGATCCTGACCCAAGCTGACGTTGGATGCCCAACCGACTGAGCCACCCAGGCGCCCCATTGTTTTGTGAGCAGTTGTGGGTTCACGGCGACTAAGGGGTGCTGTAGAGGTTCCCACACACCCCCTGCCTGTCCCTGCTCATGCACAGCCTCCCCCATGATCGGCATCCCCACCGGACGGTGCTTTGGTACAAGTGATGAACGTGGACGGACCACCCAGAGCCCAGAGTTTAATATACGTGGGGCTTTATTCTCGGTGGTGCACATCCTACGGGTTTGGGCAAAGGTACAGTGACCTTTAAGCACCATTATGGTACCAAACACAATAGATTCATGGCCCAAAAAGCCCCGTGTGCCCCTCCTCTCCAGCCCTGCCTCCTCCCCAACCCCAGGCCACCACCGATCTTTCTACTGTCTGCATAGTTTTCCCTTTTCCAGAATGTTCTACCGCTGGAGTCATATTGGCTTGTTTCACTGCTGAAGGACACCTAGGTTTCCGAGGGGGCACGTTTTCCGGTCCAGGGGTCTGGCCCGGGGTCCGTCCCCTTTCTGCTGGAGAATGAACCCCCGGCTCCTGTGTCTTAACGGACGAGTGCGGGGGGCAGGTCAGCGAGGGTAACACCGCACAAAGTTGCCACAGACCGTTTGCCAAAAGAATGGAAACCGGGGCTGTTAGGGAGGGAGGGAGTAAGAGAAAAATACAGGGCGGTTCAGAGCACAGATTCCCTCCCTGATCCAACACAAGCCCCAAACCCTCAATTATCATCAACATACTGGGAGTTTTCTCTTTTTGGGGCCGATTTCTCCTCTCTGCTTCCCGCAGGGGAGAGGACAAGGCCGCAGGAAACAGGCGGTAATTTACTGCAGGCAGATCGATGCCGACTTTCCTCTTGGCTTCTGGCCACTGACGACGGGCCGTGTGCATGCAAGCATTGCACGGAATTCCCAAGATTGCCCGGGTCGGGGTGAAGGTCGGGGCCTTTCAAGGCTGTGATACTTAAGTATGCACGTTTCCCAAGGAAAAATTGATGTGTTATGTGGTTATGGTTTTATACGGCAGAAGGGAGAAGAAAGCACTAAAAATCTTTAAAAATACTTTGCAGGGCCGGGACGGGGGGGAGTCAATACATTTTTCCAGAGGACAGAGGAAGAAAGTCTAAGAGGACAAGTAATTTCATGAGACGTCCCCCGGCGGACTTACGGAGAAAGAGTCGTCCGAGGCGGAAATGGAAAAGAATCAAAGCAAATAAACAGAAGGACGTGACTCCCCACTGAGGTTTGTAAATAGAACCCCAAGGACTTGGAAAGGCAGCCGGTGCGGCGAACAAGGAAGAGGCTGAATGTTAACAGATGAAAGGGAGCAGGGAGACAGCATCCAAGAACGGTTCTCACTGCATCGGGATAAACGAATTCAGGAAACGTGTGCATGGCTAGGTTCTACACGGAACGGTTAACTGCTTGCTTTCTTAATACGTGGTGTCAAAAACCAGAATGCAAACCGTGAGAATACATGCTTGTTTTCTGTAAATACGAACATATTTGGGTAATTACTTAAAGAATAATTCGAAGGCTAATCTGAAACAAAAGTTACAGGTGGTAATGTGGTACGTTGGGTGGGGGGGGGGCAGAAAAACGTTCCTCCTAGACTTTTGAGTGCTGTCCATAAGGTCTGCAAATTAAATTGAGAACTGCTAGATCAACAGGGGAAAGTCACATCAATGTTATTCTTAACTTTACATCTGTAGGGGGATCTTCATAAAAGACCATTAGGCTCGGGTTTATATACCATTTAACCAAGGTTGGGAAATGGTGGAGGAGTGAGTAGACAAAGAAAAGGGTGTTTGGGCTGCCAGAGGTGATAAATAATTGTGGGAGGACGGAGGCAGACCTGGGTGGGCGCATCTGTAAGCGGCAAACATTGCCACGGGCGTCTGGAACCGACTCTGCCCCCAAGAGCCTCGGGAAGGAGCGTGCCCCTCACCGCCTGGACGTCTAGCCTCCAGAGCTGGCAGAGACTCAGGTCCTGTGGTTCTAAGCCACGCTGGCTGTGGTGCCTTGTTACGGACGCCCCTGGACGACGTCGTGCGATCCACGGACATTCACACACCAGCTCTGCCCAGAGGAGCATGTGTGTTAGTGGTACACGGGCAGCCGTTTCTTCATCCGGGAGATCGGCAAACTTTGCGACGAGGAGACCCTCGTCCGTTCTGAGGATGGGAACCGGGACGGGGATACACGTCTGCTTTGGGCCCACGGAGGGGAGAGAGCATGGTCCCAGGCCCTTCTTTGCCCGGCACATCGTGGTGAACAGTGGTCACCCTTGGTGTCGAACCCAGGCTGGGGTAGCGCAGATAAGACCCACAGAGGACCTCAGGTGTCCACGGCTCCAGGAGGCTGGACAGCGACACAAGCCGGGGTGCAGGGCAGTCTAGATGTTGCTGGGAAGGTGTTTTCTTAGCTGGGAATAACACTGAAATCGGTAGATTTGGAGGAAAGTGGGTCACCCTCCAAGGGGCTGGTGGGCCTCGTCTAATCAGTTGAAGGCTTTAAGAGGAAACATGGCGTTCCCTTCAAAGAGGAAGGGATTTGGCCTGGAGACTGCAGCTTTGAAATACTCCCTGAACTACCAGTTTTTAGGCTCCAGATGGCAATTCTGACTCTTAGTTGCTTCACCAGCCTGCTGGTCAACCCCATAGAGGCGGGATTTGTCAGTCTCTCTGATCTGTGAGCCAATTTGTTAACGAAATCCATCCAGGGGCTCCTGGGTGGCTCAGCTGGTTGGACGGGTGAGTGTCGATTTCCGCTCAGGTCACGGTTTCACCGTTTGTGGGCTCGAGCCCCACGTCGGGCTCTGTGCTGACAGCTCGGAGCCTGGATCCTGCTTCGGATTCTGTGTCTCCCTCTCTCTCTGCCCCTCCCCTGCTCACGCTCTGTCTCTCTCTCTTTCAAAAATAAATAAACATTAAAAATTTTTTTTAATAAAAAAAATTTAAAAAGCAACAAAAAAAAACCCAAATTGATGTACCTCTGTCTCATAATATATATATAATAATCCATCTTATGTAATATATATTTATATATAACATATACAGATATAAACATATTATATATATATATATATATATATATATATGTTTTAACTTAACCAATGATAGTTTTATCCCCTCCTCCCAAAACGAAATCTATTTTTTTTTTAAATAAAGCTATCTGTTTCTTCATGAGTCAGTTCCATTGATTACCAGCAATTTTTAACAGACTCTGCCCATGTGGGTTTTGGAATACTTTACCGTATCCTGATTTATGCCTTTGTAAGAACACGGATTGCCAGAAAATCCATCCTGGTGGTTATCACTACCTCCCAGGGCTGTTTACATCAGGTGGAGGCCGGGGACCGAGTGCTTGTGTCGGGCTCTGTGCTGACAGCTGGGAGCCTGGAGCCTGCTTTGGATTCTGTGTCTCCCTCTCTCTCTTTCCCTCCCCTGCTCGTGCTCCGTCTCTCCAAAATGAATAAACATGAAAAACAATTTAAAAAAATGAAAAAAGCAAAAAAGATTCCTACAACTAAAGTAGGCATTTCAGGATGTAGTAACACAGAACACGACAAAATGTTTGCATAAAGTTATTCAATGATTCCGATCACAGCGGAAAGCCTAAATTGCTGGGTTTGTACCGCTGGGCCGTCTTCTTTCCTGGGATGGAGTTTTGAGTCTATGAGTGATTGACTCGTGATATTAAGAAGATTTTTTAAAAAATGAGGGGCGCCTGGGGGGCTGAGTCAGTTGAGCTTCCGAGTTCGGCTGAGGTTATGATCTCACGGCTCGTGGGTTCGAGCCCCGCGTGGGGCTCTGTGCTGACGGCTCAGAGCCTGGAACCTGCTTCACATTCTGTGTCTCCCACTCTCTCTGCCCCTCCCCCATTCAGTCTCTGTCTCTGTGTCTCTGTGTCTCTCTCTCAAAAATAAACATTAAAATTTTTTTTTAAGTAAATAAATACAATAGCAAAAGCCGACTGATACAAGTACTTCACTTTTTTGAATCTGTTTCACTCTAATGAACATACAAGAGTGGTGATCTGAAAATTATTCTCCAACTACTCAAAAACAGCAACATTTTCAATGATGAAAAAACAGACTGAGCCCGGATGGCTCAGTCGGTTAAGTGTCCGACTTTGGCTCAGGTCATGAATTCACAGATCATGGGTTTGAGCCCTGCATCGGGCTCTGTGCTGACAGCTCAGAGCCTGGAGATGCTTCAGATTCTGTGTCTCCCTCTCTCTCTGCCCCTCCCCTGCTCGCACTTTGTCTCTCTCTCTCTCTCTCTCTCTCTCTCTCCCTCAAAAATAAACATTAAAAAATATTTTTTACAAAGTTAAATACAGAAGCACTTCTGGGTGGCTCAGTCTGTTAAGCATCTGACTTTAGGTCAGCTCATGATCTCACAGTCCGTGAGTTCAGGCCCCACATCGGGCTCTGTGCTGACAGCCCGGAGCCTGGAGATGCCTCAGATTCTGTGTCTCCCTCTCTCTCTGCCCCTCCCCTGCTCGCACTTTGTCTCTCTCTCTCTCTCTCTCTCTCTCTCTCTCTCTCTCCCTCAAAAATAAACATTAAAAAATATTTTTTACAAAGTTAAATACAGAAGCACTTCTGGGTGGCTCAGTCTGTTAAGCATCTGACTTTAGGTCAGCTCATGATCTCACAGTCCGTGAGTTCAGGCCCCACATCGGGCTCTGTGCTGACAGCCCGGAGCCTGGAGATGCCTCAGATTCTGTGTCTCCCTCTCTCTCTGCCCCTCCCCTGCTCGCACTTTGTCTCTCTCTCTCTCTCTCTCTCTCTCTCTCTCTCCCTCAAAAATAAACATTAAAAAATATTTTTTACAAAGTTAAATACAGAAGCACTTCTGGGTGGCTCAGTCTGTTAAGCATCTGACTTTAGGTCAGCTCATGATCTCACAGTCCGTGAGTTCAGGCCCCACATCGGGCTCTGTGCTGACAGCCCGGAGCCTGGAGATGCTTCAGATTCTGTGTCTCCCTCTCTCTCTGACCCTCCCCTGCTCGCACTTTGTCTCTCTCTCTCTCAAAAATAAACATTAAAAAATATTTTTTACAAAGTTAAATACAGGAGGGCTTCTGGGTGGCTCAGTCTGTTAAGCATGTGACTTTAGCTCAGCTCATGATCTCACAGTCCGTGAGTTCAGGCCGCGCATCGGGCTCTGTGCTGGCAGCTCGGAGCCCAGAGCCTGCTTCACATTCTGTGTCTCCCTCTCTGTCTCTGCTCCCACCCTGCTCGACCTCTGTCTCTCTCCGTCTCTCTCAAAACCAAATAAACATTAAGAGAAGATGAAAACAAAGCGAGCCTCGGTTTTGGTTTCCCCACGTGTGACCCGAGCCTCCCGTGGGTTCCCCGACAAGCACTTCTGGGCCCTACCGATGGGCCCATCGCGGCCCGCGCTTACTGGTGTGGCCGCCGAGCGGAAGGTGGTTCGTGCACGACGGTCACCGTGAGGGTCGCTGGGACGCGCTGGCCGCCCGCGGGGCTGGGGTGCAGCGGCTCCCGCGACGCTGAGCGCGAGCCCCGCGCCCTCCCGCGCCCTCCCGCGCCGACCGCCGGTCTCGAGCCCCCCGCTCGGCCCCCCGCGGGCGCGCACCTGCCGTGCAGGTCGCGCATGCGCAGCTCGCCCACGTAATGCGTGGCGGACGAGACGGTCACCACCCTGGCGGTGCGGCCGGGACGTCCGGCCTCCTTCAGGGAGCCCAGCAGGAGGTTGGTGAGGACGAAGTGGCCCAGGTAGTTCAGCCCGAAGTGCTCCTCAAATCCGTCTCTGGTGCTCCTCTGCGGGACCATCATCACGCCGGCTGCAAGAAAGGGGGTTCCGGGATGGGTTACGACGGGGGGACGGGGGGCGCTGTGGCACGCGCGGGCTGCAGGGACGCGGACACAAGCCCGGGCCTGCAGTGGGAACGATGCCACGAGGGGCAGACGGGCCCGTGCTCGGCAAGACTCGTAAGAGACAGGCGTGCGCAAGACGCTGAGAATGAGCCGAGTCAGCAACAGGTGCTCCCGACCAGCCCGGGAAGTTCATTCTTCCGGAGACAAGGGCCGTCGGCGCAAACAAGGACCCCCTTTCCCAAGGAGCTTCCTGGCCAGGCTGGAAGCGGGCAGGGCCCACAGCCTGCTCCCCGAGCCCCTTCAGCGACAGCACCCACCCCACCCCCCACCATGCACAGGGCACCCACAAATCCACTCGCTCCTCAGGGTGCCCTGTGCAAAACACATTCCTGGGGCGCCCGGGAGCTCAGTCGGTGAAGCGTCCGACTTCGGCTCAGGTCACGATCTCGTGGTTCATGAGTTCAACCCCTGCATCAGGCTCTGCGCTGACAGCTCGGAGCCTGGAGCCTGCATCTGCTTCTGTGTCTCCCTCTCGCTCTGCCCCTCCCCTGCTCGCGCTCTGTCTCTCTCTCAAAAAAAATAAAATGAAACGTTAAAAAAAGAAATTAAAAAAAAAAAAAGAAACACATTCCTAAAAGCAAGTTCTCTGCTTGCTACCTGCGTTCTCCCCCAGGTCCCAACACCCGCACGCCCGTCAGGGCAACGCTCGGCTGAGTCCCAGTCCCTGAATCTTCTCCACGGATACCACGGCTTCCAGGTGTGCAGGAACCACGCCCGGGCCACATGGCTCCAGGTCCTGGAGGGCCAGCTTGCTAGGGACCCGGATGCGTGTGTGTGCGGGCGTGTTTTACGGGCATGCCATTCTGCGTGTGTTTCTCCAGGTGTTGGAGACACAGTTGCATATGGGCATGCATTTGCACACACTTGCACACGTCACACACACACACACACGGATACACACGGGTCTTACACGTGCAACAAACGGCGTATCCCGACAGGCACTAAAACTCAGCAAAGGAAACGTTCGCAAAGGACACTGAGCATCTGCTCCTACAAGCGGATGCAAAGCCTGGCATTTTGGGAAAACATTAACGCCTCCCCAGCAGTGCCGTTGTCTTGACTGTTCTGTTGAGGGTGATGAAGTCAGATGAGCAGACCTCCGTCCGGGCTGGGAGGGTCATGAACTCCTGGTCGGGGGAGCCTCGCTCGCCACGCACCCCGGCTTGCACGAGGCTGGTGGGGAGGGAAGTCAAGGCGGCCGTGAAGCAAGGCTGCGCATGTTGACTTTGGAGCCTCTAGCATGGGGGTGGCTGGTAACACAGCAGTAGCCACTGGCATCGCAGGGCAGGCCAAAGTTTTCAATTCCTGGGACATCAGTTCATGGCAACATTATCAATTCCTGGGACATCACTGCATGCCAAAGTTATCAATTCCTGGGATATTAGTGCATGACAAAATTATCAATTCCTGGGACATCACTGCATGCCAAAGTTTTCAATTCCTGGGACATCAGTTAATCCCCAAATTATCAATTCTGGGACATCACTGCATGCCAAAATTATCAATTCCTGCGACATCGGTTAATCCCAAAATGATCAATTCCTGGGACACCAGTTCATCCCAAAATTATCCATTCCCGGGACATCAGTTCATCCCAAAATGATCAATTCCTGGGACATCACTGCATGCCGAAATTATCAATTCCTGGGATATTAGTGTATGCCAAAATTATCAATTCTGGGACATCACTGCATGCCAAAGTTTTTAATTCCCGGGACATCAGTTCATCCCAAAATTATCAATTCTGGGACATCACTGCATGCCCAAATTATCAATTTCTGGGACATCAGTTAATCCCAAAATGATCAATTCCTGGGACATCACTGCATGCCAAAATTATCAATTCCTGGGACATCAGTTCATCCCAAAATTACCAATTCCTGGGACACCAGTTCATCCCAAAATGATCAATTCCTGGGACATCACTTCATCCCAAAATTATCAATTCTTGGCACATCGGTGCATGTCCGCAATCACTTCCTGGAACATTACTGTATGCATAAATGGTCAGTTCCTGGAAAATCCCTGCATCGTGCATTATCAATCCCGCATCAGAGAGCCCCACATCTGAGAACACCAACCACAGCCTTCCAAGTATCTGAATTCATTGGAAAGTACCCCGCATAGAGGGATACGGGCATCAGCAGGGCATGTGGGTCTCAACAGGGATTGTTCGGAATTTGGGGGTGTTGACCTGGGTGAAGTCCTAGGGCTACGACCTGCTTAGTTAAGGACAACCTGTTATAAGACAAACGGCTCAGGGAGGTTATGGCCCTCCTCGTGACGGCCTTGGAGACCCTGGACGTTGGTAGCAGAGACGACCGGGAGGGACTCTGGGCAGGTGCACGGACTTTGGGTTCCCCCCACCCCGGGGCCACAGTGCTGGACTCATCAGTCTCAGCCTTTGCGGGGGCGCATGCGGTCCGCTATTCGGGCACACGTGCTGAAGGACAAACACAGCCTCGTCTCCCAAAGGCTGAACGTATCCTACTCATTGAGTTTCCATGGTGGGCAATGGGGTGATAACGTCCCCAAGGAAATGTGGGGTAACTGTGGAGCCGGGGCGAGGATATGCCAACTTGGATCTCTGTTCGATTCGAGTTCTGCCGTCAGATCCCAGCGCAAACTCACCGACCCAGACTCTGAGGATCGGACGATAATGATGCTCTGGGCAAAGAAGTTCACGGCTAGTCTGGAAATCCTACCCGGTTATCGGAGCGAGTCCCGGGGTAAACAGCCTCGTTGGGGAAAGCGTGCTTTCGCAAGAGAGGCGAGGACGCCGAGGCCGCGAACACATTTGGCCAGCGCCTGGAAATGTCCAATCCATCCTGGGGCTCGCAGAAGCGCGGTGGCGGGGGGGGTGCCTACACCCCGGAGGCTGTGCGCGAAGCCGTGTGGGGTCCCCTGTGCATTCCTAACGAGAATCTCCTCCTTCATGCATATTCTAATGGAAAATATGCTGGAGACCTCCCCACAGCACAGCTTGGGCCATCTCAGATGCTAACACTTACGGCATGTCTCCTACGTGCCCAGGGAGAAATGTTTTTTAATGTCTGTTTTTGAGATTGAGTGGGGGAGGAGCAGAGAGAGAGGGAGACAGAATCCGAAGCAGGTTCCAGACTCGAGCTGTCCACACAGAGCCCGACGCGGGGCTCGAACCCACAAACCGCGATATCGCCACCCGAGTCGAAGTCGGATGTTCAGCCGACCGAGCCCCCCAGACGCCCCTCCTTTTAGGAATTGTTGACGTTGGGAAATGCATCCATCAGAGATACGGTAAGGAGTCCTATGAGGAGATGGGAGAAAGGATAAATAAAATTTTGATGGGAATAAACTATGAATGCTGAGCCGTCTCCGCAGATGTACTATTGATCTTTCTTGTGTGAGATAAATCGTCAGCATGGGTCCCGAGCCTCCAGAAAGAGGCAGTCTGGGTCTATTTTCATCCCGGCAGCAAACGCAAACACAATTTCCCGCCTGAAGTACTTAACATTTGCAGCATCTCGATCGCTCCGATGTGGAAGAATTTAAGATAAAGTTAACAAAACAAAACAAAACAAAACAACAGAGGAGTGCCTGGACAACAGTCAGTTAAGTGTCTGATTCTTGATCTCAGCTCAGGTCTTGATCTCAAGGTTGTGAGTTCAAGACCTGCATTGGGCTCCGTGCTGGGCATAAAGCCTATTTCAAAAAAAATTTTTTAAAAGAAAAGAAAGGCAGAAATTGTAGCTTCCCTCGGCCCCTGGGAGGGCCCTTCATGGAACACAGCTGGGGCTGGTTCCAGGAGGCAGGTGGTCGCATAATAGGACGTGGGTCCTCTGAGCCCACATCCTTGGAAACAGCTCGGGGGTAAGACGCACTGCCCCAGAGGAGGGTCCTGGGTGAAAGGTTTTGGGATATTCTGCAGACCCTCTAGGACCCTAAGGAAGCCATGGCCAGGGTCCTGCTGGGAGAAGCCCCGAGTTGGAAAACGTGTGTGCACCTGTTGGCCCCGGGGCCCCCCCAAACCCTCGTAAATAATCCCCCCTCACAATTCACATGACACCCGGCTCGGCTGAATGCGCGTGCCCACAGACCACGGCACGAGGCCCATGGGAAACGCCCTCCCTCCCTGCAAGTCAAGGCCAGTCTGAGCCGAGCCCCCATCCTGGGTCCCCGGATGCCGCTCCTGGAGCCAGAGACGTTCTGCACAGGTCACAGGTGGGATGCGGGCTTTCCTGTCGTGCAACGACTGTGCTGTCATCGAGGACGGGGGTCTCCTACGGTGACGCGTCTGGCACAATAATGACTCTCCAGCGACTGAGTCCTCTGCTAGAGAACGGATTGCACGAGGTCAGGACTTGCACACCACTCGGCCCTTCCTGCCGGGGAAGCACCAAGCTCCTGGGAGGTGGCTGCGGGGAGCTGAGGGACGACCCCGCCCAGACACGTCCATGATGGGATCCCCATGTGGTGGACAGACCCACGTCCCCAGACACGTCCACGACCCGATCCCCACGTGGCGGACAGACTGACGTCCCCAGACACGTCCACGACCCGATCCCCACATGGCGGACGGACTCACGTCCCCAGACAGTCCCCGACCCGATCCCCACGTGGCGGACAGACTCACGTCCCCAGACACGTCCACGACCCAATCCCCATGTGGCGGATGGACTCACGTCCCCAGACACGTCCCCGACCCGATCCCCACATGGCAGACGGACTCACGTCCCCAGACACATCCCCGACCCGATCCCCATTTGGCGGACGGACTCATGTCCCCAGACACGTCCACATCATGATCTCCACGTGGTGGATGGACTGACATCCCCAGACACGTCCCCAACCCGATCCCCATGTGGCGGACGGACTCATGTCCCCAGAGACGTCCACATCATGATCTCCACGTGGCGGACGGACTCACGTCCCCAGACACGTCCACGACCCGATCCCCACGTGGCGGACGGACTGACGTCCCTAGACACGTCCCTGACCCGATCCCCACGTGACGGACGGACTGACATCCCCAGAGATGTCCACGACCCGATCCCCACGTGGCGGACGGACTGACGTCCCTAGACACGTCCCTGACCCGATCCCCACGTGGTGGACAGACTGACGTCCCCAGACACGTCCACGACCCGATCCCCACGTGGCGGACGTACTGATGTCCCTAGACACGTCCCTGACCCGATCCCCACGTGGTGGACGGACTGACATCCCCAGAGACGTCCACATCATGATCTCCACATGGTGGATGGACTGACGTCCCCAGACACGTCCACGACCCGATCCCCACGTGGGGGAGAGACTCACGTCCCCAGAAACATTCCCGACCCGATCCCCACGTGACGGACGGACTGACGTCCCCAGACACGTCCCCGACCCGATCCCCACGTGGTGGACAGACTGACGTCCCCAGACACGTCCACGACCCGATCCCCATGTTGGGGAGAGACTCACGTCCCCAGAAACGACCCCGACCCGATCCCCATGTGGTGGACGGACTGACGTCCCCAGACACGTCCCCGACCCGATCCCCACATGGTGGACAGACTCACGTCCCCAGACACGTTCCACGACCCGATCCCTACGTGGTGGACAGACTCACATCCCCAGACACATCTCCCCGACCCGATCCCCATGTGGTGGACAGACTGACGTCCCCAGAGATGTCCATGACCCCATTCCCATGTGGTGGACAGACTGACGTCCCCAGACACGTCCCCGAATGGATCCCCACGTGGCGGACACACTCACGTCCCCAGAGATGTTCACATGATGATCTCCACATGGCGGACAGACTCACGTCCCCAACATGTCCCCAACCCGATCCCCACGTGGCGGACAGACTGACGTCCCCAGACACATCCCCGACCCGATCCCCACGTGGCGGACAGACTCACGTCCCCAGACACGTCCCCGACCCGATCCCCATGTGGTGGACAGACTCACGTCCCCAGACACATCCCTGACCCGACCCCACATTTGGGACAGACTGATGTCCCTATAGACATTCATATCCTGACTTCTCTGAGCCTGTGAATATGTGCCCTTACGTGGATAAAGGGACTTTGCAGATGGGGGTGGTTCAGATCCCTGAGATGGGGGTGGTCCTGTATGGCCCCAGTGGTGCAAGGTCTCCACAAGTGTCTTCCCAGGAGGGAGGCAGGAGGCTCAGAGTCGGAGAGGGTGATGTATGCACAGAGCAAACATCATGGAGAGACAGAGGGAGGCCGGGGGTTACACCCTCCACCCCAATGGCTTTGAGAATGAGAGGACGCGTCACGAGCCCAGGAATGCCACCAGCCTCCAGAAGCTCGAAAAGGCAAATCAGTTCAAGAGAAATCAAGGCATGGAAGGAACACCGAGGGATTGTCCCTTGGGGCCAGTGGCGTGGGGTCAGGGATTGCACACTGGGCGCATGGCACCTGTGTGTGGCTGGGGCGTGCTGCAGCGATGGGGGGTCCCGGGCACGGAGGAAGGCATGTGCGGAGGACAAGTTTGGGCTGACGTGAAGCCAACGCATGGACGGGATTCCCTACAGACAGAAGACGGACGGGGCAAACAGAAAGCCCGTATTTCCTGTTTACAGGGAAAGGACTGATTTCTGCCAATAAACGTCAGGTGCGCCGGTGCGGGAAGCCTTGAACGGTATGGGGAAAGGTCCGTGGAGAAGAAAGAAAGATCAATACCGTTCTGAGCCTCCCAGAGAGAACCAGCAGCACTAACAACACCCACAGCGGGTTTGTTCCTGGGGGAAGGAGGCGGATGTGGCGTTAGCTATAACCGTGTGGCACCCACACATCACCGCCATATGGCCACACAACCGAATGCATTAAAGAGACGGTTGGAGTCGGATCTTCTGAGTCGCAGGCTCTCCGTCTTCCCCTTCAGGGAGTGTTTCCAATCAAACAGGTGCATCGGGCGTCCCAATGTCTCTCTGTAGCCTGTCCTGCCCACGAATGCCGTTCACACCATGGAAGACGGTGAAACGCGGTAAGACAAAAAGAACACACAGACAGCAGATGCATCCTGGGAGCCGGGTTACCACATGGGTGAGGGTGGCACAGCCTCAGGACGTGGATTTACCCTCTCCACTCCGTCCACATGACGCCCACATCGTCAGCCATGTGATTCCTTACCACGGTCCCTTCCATGCCAAATGACTTTGGAGAACAGAGTCACTTACGTCTCTGTCGGTGGATAAATTCGCCTCGATGATCCAGGTGGGCTCTTGAACCACAAGACTCCCAGAGTGACATTCTCCCTGCCATCCAACAGATGACTAGTGTTTTTGAAAAATTTTTTCTAATTAACAAAATTGCTCTGAGAAGGAGAACACGTCCAGGGGACGGGCAGGGAGAGAGGGACTGAAAGAACCCCAAGCGGGTTCCCTGATGTCAACGCACAGCCCCGCAAGGGGCCCTAACTCATAACCGTGAGCTCATGACGTGAGCCGAAATCAAGACTTGTAGCAGCAGTTTCCACAATAGCCCAATTATGGAAAGAGCCTAAATGTCCAACAAGCGACGCATGGATAAAGAAGTTGTCGTTTATAAATTCAATGGAATGCTACTTGGCAATGAGAAAGAATGGAATCTTGCCATTTGCAGCAACGTGGATGGAACTGGACGAGATTATGCTACGTGAAATAAGTCAGTCAGAGAAAGACGGATATCGTATGTTTTCACTCATAGGTGGATCTTGAGAAACTTAACAGAAGACCATGGGGGGGGAGAAGGGGGAAAAAAGTTATAGAGGGGGAAGGAGGCAAACCATAAGAGACTCTTAAATACTGAGAACAAACTGAGGGTTGATGGAGGGTGGGGGAGAGGGGAAAGTGGGTGATGGGCACTGAGGATGGCACCTGTTGGGATGAGCACTGGGTGTGTTGTATGGAAGCCAATCTGACAATAAATTATATTAAAAAAAAGAGTTGGCAGCTTGACCAACTGAGCCACCCAGGCTCCCCCACCCCCACAGCAGATGAATAGTTTAGCAAATGTTTTATACATTTTGGAAAGAAGGTACAGTAGTTGTAGCTCAATGGCTTACGGTCATTGTTTTTGCCGTGTTAATACTATCATTTATCTCCTCTACAGTCGACCAGTTGGCCTCCAAGTCTAAAAGCGAGCTGGGATGTTCTTCCGGTATGTGTGTGTTTCTGATAGTTTTGGTGCTCTATGTGGATTCAGTTTGGACACGTGAATGGCGCTGCCTCCTCACCGTGGAGGGTTTGGATGAATCTGTAGGACATCTGTCAAGGGTAGTGTGGGAAGACAGGAATGGCTCAGGCACCATGCTGAGAAACCCAGACGTGGCCACGGTGCTCTTAAGAGCGGGGCTGAAAGGAGGGGTCCAGGTCAAGGCTAGTTTGTGTTGAAGACGGACAGGTGGGCGGGTAGAAGGCAGGGTAAGGGGACACACAGACCCTGTGTGTCTGTGTGATGAATGTTGGCTTCGGGGAAGAAGTCAAGAGACAGCTGTGCATGGAGCCTACATACTGATGACGCCCCCTGGGGACACGCTCGATATTTAATAAGGGAACGTGTGAACACGCCCCCCTCTTACACGTTCATAACACACCTTACTTAGCCCATGTGGGCCAACCAAAATATCGACCCCACACACCGTATCATCAGGCTTACCATCACTGCAAATTGATTATGCCAATGACGACAGCCAAATGCGTCAACGAGGCAAAGCGTCATGACAACACCACGTATATTCATGAATTTCCACGCAAGTCCTTCCTTCCCAAAGGACTTCTCTTGCGGGATGGCCAGTGTGCACGTCTGTGTCAGAGTTAACATCTGCATTTCACCAGGACTCACCGTTATTGACCAGGACATGGAGAGGGATTTTCTTCTTCTTGAACTTCTGGACGAATTGCCTGATGGACGTCAGGGAAGCCAGATCACAGCATAAAAACTCCACTGCAAAAGGAAAGAGATGGGGGATTATCTTCCGACCTACTCCAGGAGCTCAGATGGTTTTTAAATAGGTTCGATTCCATCCCACCTGCGGAGGGACACTGGGTTTTAAAGACGAAGGTGGGATTCAGGGATCATAGCCTAGGAAGACCCTCCATGCCTCATGCCCTTGACGATCCCCCATCGTTGCGTGTAGAGGCACCTGTGACTTGCTTATAAATCAACAAAATAAGGCATTTCCTTAGGGAAGCAGGGGAGAGAGTCTTCCACTGGTCTCGAAGAACTCAGCCGCCATGTTGAGAGGGGCCATGGGGCAAGATGCTTCTGGCAGCTTCCGGGGACTGACAGCAGCCTCTGGCCAACAGCCAGCAGGAAAGCCAGAGCCCTGGACCTACAAACTCAAGGAACTACCAACAACCCCATGAGCTTAGAGGACATCCTGAGCTCCAGAGGGGCACGCAGCCCTTTGGAGCTGACGTCACTTTGTTGGGTCATCGTGCGGCATGATGGTCCTTGGACGGCGACATCGCTGTGGGTCTCCGGGACCGGTTCCTGGGAACGTGCTTGCTCGGACGCGTGTGGTTGCAAGAAGACAGAACACAGGGAAGCATGGCTCCCGCCAGCTACAAGCACTAGCAAATGGGAGTAGGGGTGGGGTGGGCATGCTTCTGGATCAAAGCCCTTCCAGGGGAGGTCTACACACGGGTGCCACCCTGGGAACCGTTTGTTACCGGGTCAGCCATAAGGCACACCGCGACACCGACAACAGCATTTAGAAAACTAAATCATTGAGAGTCATTTTACGTGTGCTGAATCCAATGATTTCTAAAAAGGCAACCTTGGAAGTTACCATTTTGCCTGGTTTTAACTTTTATCTTTCTAGTAATTCACGTCTGTCCTATCTACATCGCTATGAACCCGTGACAGCTTTGGGAAAAGGGAGTTTTGCCACAGACGGTTCAGAAGTGCTGTTCTAGAACACAGCGCCATCTGGCTAGGCATTCCTGACACACCGTTCTAATTTTCCGCTAACATATTCACGAGGATATATTTTTTTTAAAGGGGGAAGCCCCTACTGCTTCCGATAACGGGAACCGACAATAACAGGGTTGGTAGACAGACACGCTCAGCTTCCAGAAGCAGAGCAACGGTACGAATCTTGGCAAAGTCGGAAGATGCTTCCTCCCCATTCCCGGGAGAAGAGGGTTCCTAACCAGCGGCAAACGTGAGCGCCCCCTTTCTGCTGCGAGAACGTTGCCTCGTGAGGTGCCCCAAGGATCGAGTGGGGGATCATGGGGACTGCCACTGTGCAGAGAACATGAGCCCCCAAATCAAACCCCCACAGCTGCAGAGGGCAGGGCAGTCCCTGCGGACCAGAAGTCTCCACAGGGCCGATCCCTGATGGTGACAACGTGCCAGGCAATTTGCAGGGCGTGGGCTTCTGGAAGAGGAGAAGCCCCAGGGATGAGCTCGGGCAAGATCGGGGAATCACATTGCTGGACGCTGAGCTGGTACGTTCACCTAAAATGTGCATCCTCTGCCCCCGCCCTCCGCAAGGTGCACTGGGAGATGGGGCGGGGGTCATTGATCCAGCAGGGCTCGGGGATGGGAGAAGGAGACACAGGTGGCATCTTCCATTTTGCCTGGAACGCCATCAGTGATGCCTTCCATTTCTTTCTTTATATTTATTTATTTTGAGGGAGAGAGAGGGGGAGCGTGAGTGGGGAAGGGGCAGAGAGAGGGAGAGGGACGTGGGACTCCATGACACCCACTGTGAGATCATGACCTGAGCTGAAATTGAGTCAGATGCTTAAGCAACTGAGCCACCCAGGCGCCCCCGACACATTCCATTTCTGTTTGGGTAATGAGAGACGTGGAAGTTGCCACGTCTCCAGACTCTTCACTGTACCCCCGGGCACAAGAAGTAGCCTGTGTGCCCAAACAGATGACGAGAAAATACGAGGTATACCAGTCGTCCACGTCGGCAAAACGGAAGATCCAGAAAAGCCCTGGAAGGAGGCGTGAGCCTTTAGCTGGCGCTGGTCCTGATTCAAAACCAATATGGTGGCCTCCCACCGGGGCGGGGGGGGCGGGGTGGAGAAAAGAGGTGAATTCTTGAATTCTTCTATACACTGATGATGGTTTTGAAAAGTGAGGATTGGGAATAAAAAGGCCAAACATTATCAAACCGACAATCAAACACAAGCCCCATTCCTACAAGGTAGGGTTGACTCAAGACCAAAGTATCAACGGGGCCAAGGGCAGCCTTAGCTGTGGACCCCATGCTCAATCAAACACAAGCCCCATCCCTACAAGGTAGGGTTGACTCAAGACCAAAGTATCAATGGGGCCAAGAGCAGCATTAGCTGTGGACCCCATGCTCAACCAAACACAAGCCCCATCCCTACAAGGTAGGGATAACTCAAGACCAAAGTATCAACGGGGTTAAGGGCAGCCTTAGCTGTGGACCCCATGCTCAAACAGTGCAAAGCCACGTTAGTGCTGTGGCATTTGTGGCCGCGTTTTCTCCAGAAAAGCCCAGCATCGAGCTGTATCTCTCAAGAAGTCTCATACGCGCCAGGAAAACGGCCAGAATCCCAGTTGTTACGGGAGGCTTACGGGTCCGTCTTTGAGTATTTGACAGATGGACAGACAAGACGGGAAATAAGGACGCAGAGAAGGCTCTGAATAACGCACTTGACAGGGCTAAAAAAACGCAGATTTAGTAGGAGGGATGAGTCTCTCGTCATGGGGACGATTTGAGAATGAGGAGTTCGTACTCATCTCTGTTAATATGTTAAATGGGTAACAACAAGATGAAAATTTCCGGGAAATGAGCACTTTTCCCAGAAAATACTGGTTATTAAGATCCAATCAAGGAAGATGGGAGCAATCAGAGCGACCATATGAGAGCAACAGAAACGCTACAGGAGATCGAGTCGGGCACAGGGGAAGGCTGGTGACGGTGTCGAGGCAGATTCTTCCCTGCCTCAAAGGACGACGCCTTTACTGACGGACTCCGGACGCGGGCAGAGGGCTCAGTGGATTCGTTTGATGATGTGTGCGTTGTTTCGATTCGGGAACCTGAAGAGTTGGAGCCAGAAGGGGAGGGGACAAAAAGCCACAAAGCGCTTGACCCCACCGGTACCATCTACCCCCTCCCCAGGGCTGTTAGCCCTCGGGAGCGGATCGGGGTGACTTGAGGACCACCACACCCCCAAAAAGGCGGACAGGCATTGGTGGCGGGGAACGGGCTTCACTAGTGAGACTCGAGAGCTCGGACCCTGTCCCAACAGCAAACGCAGTGCCCGGGGCGGCCGGGGACCGGAAACCCCGGGGGGTGGGGGAGCAGGAGGCAGGGCGGGAGAGAGTCAGGGAGAGACAGACCCAGAGACAGGGAGAGATAGCACCGAGAGACAGGGAGAGACAGACACAGAGACAGGGAGAGATAGCACCGAGAGACAGGGAGAGACAGACACAGAGACAGGGAGAGGTAGCACTGAGAGACAGTCAGGGAGAGATGGACACAGAGACAGGGAGAGATAGCACCGAGAGACAGTCAGGGAGAGATACACACAGAGACAAGGAGAGATAGAACCGAGAGATAGGGAGAGACAGACCCAGAGACAGGGAGAGATAGCACTGAGAGACAGTCAGGGAGAGATGGACACAGAGACAGGGAGAGATAGCACCGAGAGACAGTCAGGGAGAGATACACACAGAGACAAGGAGAGATAGAACCGAGAGATAGGGAGAGACAGACCCAGAGACAGGGAGAGATAGCACCGAGAGACAGTCAGGGAGAGATACACACAGAGACAAGGAGAGATAGAACCGAGAGATAGGGAGAGACAGACCCAGAGACAGGGAGAGATAGCACCGAGAGACAGTCAGGGAGAGATGGACACAGAGACAGGGAGAGATAGCACCGAGAGACAGTCAGGGAGAGATACACACAGAGACAAGGAGAGATAGAACCGAGAGATAGGGAGAGACAGACCCAGAGACAGGGAGAGATAGCACCGAGAGACAGTCAGGGAGAGATACACACAGAGACAAGGAGAGATAGAACCGAGAGATAGGGAGAGACAGACACAGAGACAGGGAGAGATAGCACCGAGAGACAGTCAGGGAGAGATGGACCCAGAGACAGGGAGAGATAGCACCGAGAGCCAGTCAGGGAGAGATACACACAGAGACAAGGAGAGATAGAACCGAGAGATAGGGAGAGACAGACCCAGAGACAGGGAGAGATAGCACCGAGAGACAGTCAGGGAGAGACAGACACAGAGACAGGGAGAGATAGCACCAAGAGACAGGGAGAGACAGACACAGAGACAGGGAGAGATAGCACCGAGAGACAGTCAGGGAGAGACACACACATAAAGGGGCACTGAAAGAGAGACAGACACAGAGACAGACAAAAACAGGGAGACGGTCAGAGCGAGGCAGAGAGCGATAGACAAAGATACAGGGACATAGGGAGATAGCACCAGAGAGACCATCAGGAGAGACAGACAGAGACAGAGACAGACACAGAGATCAACAGAGACAAAGAGACAGACAGAGAAAGAGATAGCCAGAGAGAGGAGCTCCCTGGCACACGGGAGAAAAGTGCGTGAAGACAGGATCATGTGTATTTCCGTATTTCCTTATTTCCAGGCAGGGTGCAGGGAGGGGGGTCCCCCTCGAAAAGCAGGCTGGTTGGGCCTCAGACGTCCGTCTGGAATGGGGCCCGTGCCTCAGACGCCCGTCCCGAAGGCTTCGACCCCGTGAGGCCATGGGGTCCTACGTGGCCTCTTCAGGCGGCAGCTGGGACCATACGTGCCTGCCCAGGGCTCAGCCGCCTCTCCAGACTCACTCCCCGGCTCAGGGATGCTGGTGTTCACTGCCCAGCCTTCCTATTCAAGGTGCCCTTTCTGTCCACAAAGCCGTCTTCCGGGTCGAATGTCCTCCGAGAACCAGCTGGGCTGGTCCTTCTCCAGTGGCCTCCTGTGAGAGTCCGCCCTGCAGAGCAAAACTGAGCGATACTGTGCTTTTCTTCCTCTGGACACGCCCGGCCCGCCCGGCCAGCACTGCAAGGCCCTACAAATTGGACACTGAGCCGCTCAGGCACAAACTGCAGTCAGCCAGCACCCCGTAAGAAAGGCAACAAGGACATAAGTCCTGAGTTCTCGTGAGCATTGCTGTCAAAGTGCGCGCAGAAAGGGGAACGCTCATGCCCTGTTGCTGGGAATGCAGACTGCTGCAGTCAGTGAGCACAACGGTATTGAGGGCCCTCAAACAGTGAAAAGCAGAAGGGCCCTGTGATCCAGCAATGCCACCGCGGGCTACACCTCCAACGGGAGTGAGAGCAGGATGAATGGATACAGGACAGGTGGTCCCTCCACAGGACGCAGCACGGCTCAGCCTTAAAACAGAAGGGGACCCTGCCATTTGTCACAGCGCGGACAGACCATGATGCTCAGGGAGACAAGCCAGGCAGAGAAACACAAAAACTGCATGATGTCACTTGTATGTGGAACCCAAAGAAGGAGGGGCGTCTGGGTGGCTCAGCTGGTTGAGCTTTCTTTCGACTGTTGACTTCGGCTCAAGTCATGATCCCGGGGTTGTGGGATCAAGCCCCGCAGTGGGCTCCTTCCGTGCTGAGTGGGGAGCCTGTTTGGGATTCTCTGTCTCTCCCTCTCTCTCTCCCTCTGCTCCTCCCCTACTTGTACTCTCTGTCTGTCAGGAATGACAGGAGAGGAGAGGGGAGGGGAGGGGAGAAAAAGGAGAAGAGGAGAGAAGAGAAAGGAAAAGCAAAGGAAAAGAAAAAACAAAAGAAAAGAGAAAACAAAAGACAAGAAAAAACAAAAGACAAGAGAAGAAAAAAGAAGTCACAGCCCCCAAAACAGAAGGGCAGATGCCAGGGGTTGTAGGAATGAGGAAGAAGCAGATGTTGGTCAAAGGACATGACGTTCCAGCTGGACATTCCCAGGCTCGAACGTACGGCTCAGTGATTACAGTTGACAGGGCTGAATGATACCCTTGAATTGACCGAGGGGGGATGTTCAGGGCGCGCACTGCACAGAGTGGCAGCCGTGTGCCACGAAGGACACGTGCATCGAATCGACTGTGGCGATCGCTTCAAAACGTGCACGTGTGTTAAATTCTCACGCCGGACGCCTTTCAAAAAATCACGCCGGACGACCTCAAAGGCACGCGCACCTCCCTCCACGCCTCAGTCACAAAGGAAATCCCGTTGGGCGGCCCACAATACCCGCGTCTGTCCGTCAACATCTCAGCCGTAAACACAATTTCAGAAGCTCCAGGGAATTGCTGGTTGGCCAGAAACTGGGGGCAGACGGGACCTCGATGAACGCCCTCGGGTGCCCATGGGGCCGGCACGCAGAGTGGCGATGTGACGGGTCGGCCGGAGGTGCTCACGGGGCAGGTAGAAACAGGAAAGCGCCACCCACAGGGGATCCAGAATGAGTAGTCGTAGGCAGGCAGGTTTTCAGGAGGGGAAGGGGATTGCGCTCAGGCTTCCCCTGGACCAGCTCAGGTCGGCGCCCGGTGAGGAGGGAGGGCGGTTACCTGGGTGTAGACAGGAGCTGAACGGCTTGAGCCCAGAGAGCACACATGCACATCGCTGTCCGGGACCCTCCTCCCTGTGGCCGGGGTGACCCTGCGAGCAGCCGTCCGCACGAGATCGCCGGCTGCTGTGTCACCGGCTGGAAACAACGGCTGCTCGTCGCGTCCCAGGTCCTCAGAGGGGACGTCTGGGTGGAGGCGAGCTGGGCCCTCAGCGCGGGGCCTCGCGAGGCCGAAACCGGGTGGGGTGGGGCTGGGGTCTCCGCTGCAGCTTCACATCCTGTCCCAGCCTTCTTCAGGGCCTGTGACATTCAGCCCTTGCACGTGGCAGGGGTTCCTTGCACTAGGACGGACGTCCTCTTTCCTTCCTCCCTCCCTGCTTCCTTCCTCCCTCCTTCCTTCCTTCCCTCCCTCCTTCCTTCCTTCCTCCCTCCCTCCTCCCTCCATCCCTCATTCCTTCCTCCCTTCCTCCCTCCTTCCTTCCTTCCTCCTTCCTTCCTCCCTCCCTCCTTCCTTCCTTCCTCCTTCCTTCCTCCCTCCCTCCTTCCTTCCTTCCTTCCTCCTTCCTTCCTCCCTCCCTCATTCCTTCCTCCTCCCTCCCTCCCTCCTTCCTTCCTTCCTTCCTTCCTCCCTCCTTCCTCCCTCCCTCCTTCCTTCCTTCTTCTCCTCATTCCTTCTCTTAAACAAGCTCCCCAAAACACCCAGACTCTGAAAATCTCTAAATGAGCTGATTACCATATTAACCAAGTTTTCAGACATAGGCGATGTCATGAAATGCTCTAAATAACTCAGGATTGCACAACTTCTTTGGGTGCCGTGGGGTACTCCAGAATTCACCACCTCCATAAATACCACCCTGGTTTCTCATGGTTCCAGTTTTTGACATTCGCCAGGCTTCTTTCGCAAAAACAGAAGCAGAGGATCCTTTCTGTAGCAGGTCTGAGTTTTTTGTTTCGTCTTATTTTGCTTCTTGCTTTGGGCTCGACTCTGCACATGCCACGCACAGAAGGCAGCCACGGAGGCACCTGGTGCTCGGTGTTGACTTTATGAATATTTCATGAGCGAGGCTGTGTTGAGTGAGCACTGCCTGCGGATTCATTGTCCCTGGGGCGCCTATGCATCCATCCCGTCAAGTGGAGGATGGAACCATTGTATCATCTGCCCCTCGTGGAAGTGACCGCGCTTCTCATCCTGAGCCCAGCGCTCCCCGTGGCATCTGTCACCAGCCCCCCCGGGGGCCTGACGATCCGATCTGGAATGAGACGCCAGCATCTGCGAGGTAATGACCGCCATTCTCCTGGGCGCCACACCGATTTTCCGCATCATTTGCCTCCCGTGCTCGTCAAGAACACATTGAGATGTGACAGAACCTGTTTAAAAACGCTCTTCAACCTTCCCGCAGAGCAGGGACCAGCAAGAGAAACCGGATTCCGTGCACATCGCTCGAAGGAGGAGACATGCCCGCCGACCGCTGTCTGGACAAGGAGATCGTGCCCTGCGCTGAAGTCGGATGTTGAACCCACCAAGCCACCGAGGTGTCCCATGAAGTTTATTTATTTATTTATTTTTTAATTTTTTTTCAACGTTTATTTATTTTGGGGACAGAGAGAGACAGAGCATGAACGGGGGAGGGGCAGAGAGAGAGGGAGACACAGAATCGGAAACAGGCTCCAGGCTCCGAGTCATCAGCCCAGAGCCCGACGCGGGGCTCCAACTCCCGGACTGCAAGATCGTGACCTGGCTGAAGTCGGACGCTTAACTGACTGCGCCACCCAGGCGCCCCTGTTTATTTTTGAGAGAGACAGAGACAGAATGTGAGCGGGTTAGGGGCAAACAGAGAGGGAGACACAGAATCCGAATGAGGATACAGGCTCCGAGCCGTCAGCACAGAGCCCGACGCGGGGCTCGAACCCGCGAACCGCGAGATCATGACCTGACCCAAAGTTGGTCCATTAACCAACGGAGCCACCCAGGAGCCCCGTAAAATCCAGTTTTATTTTTGTAGTGAGGTATAACTGACACCCACAATTATGTGAGTTTCAGGTGTACATCATTGTTATTTTTTTATTAAAAATTTGTTTAATGTTTATTTTTTGCAGAGAGAGAGAGACAGAGCATGAGCAGGGGAAGGGCAGAGAGAGAGGGAGACACAGAATCCGAAGGAGGATCCAGGCTCCCAGCTGTCAGCACAGAGCCCGACGCGGGGCTTAAGCCCACAAACCGTGAGATCATGACCTGAGCCCAAGTCGGAAGCTTAACCAACTGAGCCCCCCAGGTGCTCCAGAACCCTTTTAAATGTAGAGTCACAGATATCTGCAAAACCAAAGGCTGTCTATATTATTACATATTATACATAACTTATATATGTTATATTTATGTGTATTTGTATAGCATGTTCATTATGCTATTATGTTATAGATAATATATGTTATGTATCATATAAACGTATGAAATAAATAGTATATAAATAAAATAAATACCTACGATACATGTATAATAATATAGTATTATATAATGCATATTACATAGCATAAGATATGTTACATATTATTATATTTTATGTCATGTTTTTATATATAACACAGGTATAGAGAGTCAATAGTATACAAATGGAGGTCATCTTTGTGCTTTTAGAAACATTTCAAATAGCAGAGAAAAAGACGACAAAACCTGTCAATGCATTAAAACAAGTCCACCATCTGCCTCAAATGAACCGTTAGTTGGAGACGCCAGGGTAATGAACCCTGCAAAGCGATCTCACCTCCAGCCACCGGCCTGGAATGACGCACATTTCGAAAGATGGACAGACGGCTGGACACAGAGCGACAGACGCACACACACGGAGGGGGGAAGGGCATTGTCTCCTTTCTTAGTCTCAGACCCAAACAGCCAGCTGCGCGCACTACCCTTAAAAAATATTACCCATTAACAGAGAAAGAGACTCCCGATGAACGTTTCAGAAATTAACGTCGACTGAGTCCTTATTTCGTGAGACTCTGCCAGTGTTGTTAAGGTGCAGAATTAAAATGTTTGCGTTTGTCATAATATTTGACTCCATCCATTCCACTCGGTTTCGTTCTCTTTTGTTCCTGAGATTGTTTTCTTCTTTCTACCTCCAGCCTATCTGAATGGCGTTTTTCTCACCAATTTAGAGATACACGAAAGGTAATGATTTCAGCAATAACGTTCTTCAGAAGAGGATGCTGTTTGGATTTCCTGTTGTACAAGTTTGCTTGGTTGCTGGTAACAGCATTGTGCACGGGGTGGTTTACATCAGACACATTTATTTCTCCTGGTTCTGGAGGCTGGGAATCTGAGATGCCGGCAGGGCTGAGGCTGGGAGTCTGAGATCCAGGCGGGGCTGAGGTTGGGGTCTGAGATCCAGGCAGGGCTGAGGCTGGGGGTCTGAGATCCAGGAGGGGCTGAGGTTGGGGTCTGAGGTCCAGGCAGGGTTGAGGCTGGGGGTCTGAGGTCCAGGAGGGGCTGAGGCTGGGGGTCTGAGATCCAGGAGGGGCCAAGGCTGGGGGTCTGAGATCCAGGCAGGGCTGAGTCTGGGAGTCTAAGATCCAGGCAGGGCTGAGGCAGGGAGTCTGAGGTCCAGGAGGGGCTGAGGTTGGGAGTCTGATATCCAGGAGGGGCTGAGGCTGGGGTTCTGAGATCCAGGCAGGACCGAGGCTGGGAGTCTGAGATCCAGGGAGGGCTGAGGCTGGGAGTCTGAGATCCAGGCAGGGCTAGAGGCTCGGAGTATGGAATCCAGGCAGGCTGAGGCTAGGAGTCCGAGATCCAGGCAGGGCTAGAGGCTCGGAGTATGAGATCCAGGCAGGCTGAGGTTGGAGGTCTGAGATCCAGGCAGGGCTGAGGGTGGGGGTCCAAGGTCCAGGCAGGGCCAAGGCTCGGGGTCTGAGGTCCAGGCAGGGCAGAGGCTGGGAGTCTGAGATCCAGGCAGGGTCGAGGGTGGGGGTCTGAGGTCCAGGCAGGGCCGAAGCTGGGAGTTGGAGTCAGGCAGGGCTAGAGGCTCGGAGTATGAGATCCAGGCAGGCTGAGGCTAGGAGTCCGAGATCCAGGCAGGGCTGAGGTTGGAGGTCTGAGATCCAGGCAGGGCTGAGGCTGGGGGTCTGAGATCCAGGCAGGTCTGAGCCTGGGAGTCTGAGATCCAGGCAGGGCTGAGGCTGGGAGTCAGAGGTCTAGGAGGGGCCCAGGCTGGGGGTCTGAGGTCCAGGCAGGTCTGAGTCTGGGAATCTGAGATCCAGGCAGAGCCGAGGCTGGGAGTCTGAGATCCAGGCAGGGCTAGAGGCTCGGAGTATGGAATCCAGGCAGGCTGAGGCTGGGAGTCTGAGGTCCAGGCAAGGCCAAGGGTGGGGGTCTAATATCCAAGCAGGGCCAAGGCTCGGGGTCTGAGGTCCAGGCAGGCCAGAGGCTGGGAGTTGGATCCAAGCAGGGCTGATCCTGTGGTCTGAGATCCAGGCAGGGCCTCTGAGATCCAGGCAGGGCCAAAGCCAGGAACCATGGCTGGTCCGGGAGTTTGAGGTCTAGGCTGGGCCGAGGCTGGGGGTCTGAGATCCAGGCAGAGCTGAGGCTGGGAGGCTGAGGTCCAGGACGGGCTGAGCTTGGGGGTCTGAGATCCAGGCAGACCCGAGGCTACGGGTCTGAGGTCCAGAAGGGACTGAGTCTTGGGGTCTGAGGTCCAGGCAGGGTTGAGGCTGGGAGTCTGAGATCCAGGAGGGGCTGAGGCTGGGGGTCTGAGGTCCAGGAGGGGCTGAGGCTGGGGGTCTGAGATCCAGGCAGGGCCCAGGGTGGGAGACTGAGATCCAGGCAGGGTTGAGTCTGGGAATCTGAGATCCAGGCAGGGCCGAGATCGTGGGTCTGAGATCCAGGCAGGGCTAGAGGCTCGGAGTATGAGATCCAGGCAGGCCGAGGCTGGGGGTCTGAGATCCAGGCATGGCTGAGGCTGCTGGTCTGAGGTCCCGGCAGGGCTGAGCATTGGACTCTGAACTCCAGGAAGGCTGAGGCTGGGAATCTGAGGTCCAGGAGGGGTGAGGCTGGGCCTCTGACCTCCAGGACGGGTGAGGCTGGGGGTCTGAGATCCAGGCAGGGCTGAGACAGGGAGTCTGAGATGCAGGCAGGGCTGAGGCTGGGTCCTCCTGAGGCCTCTCTCCTTCGCGTGCAGGCCCCAAGTTCTCCTGTGTCCTCACGTGGTCGTCTCTCTGGCTTATGTGTGTCCTAATCTCTTCTTCCTATAAGGACCCAGTTCTATGGGATCAGGGCCAACCTAAGTGACCTCAGTTTACCTTAATTTGTGCTTTTAAACCCCAATATCCCAATGCAGACCCATTCTGAGATCCTGGAGGTTAGGGGGTCCTACCCATGAATTCTGGAGACACAGTTCGACCCAGAATCCCTGTGCATGGTGAGACCCAGGCTGGCTGTGCTGAATGACCCTCACCTTTGGGCTCTTCCATCCCTGTGGTGGAAGGTTAGTCATCCTTGAGCAGCGTGAGCATGTGTGGGCAGGGTGACTAGGGAAGCCGGTGGCCTCCAAAAAGGTGGTGCTTCCCGGACCCCCACAGGCCACCAACATGGCTTTGTGAACACGTTGATGGCACTGCTAAGGAAACACGGTCGCCCTCCCTCGCCCGCACAAAGTATTTTCCCAATTCCAGACGGAGAATTTAGCCCCCCACAGTTCAGTTGGGCACTGGTGGGTGTAACAGTTTTCCAAGAGGACAGGAGGGGGCAGGAATTCTCTGGGTGTTTCCCCAAAATGGTTCCTGTCTCCCTCCCACTGCAAGAGGGAGGAATTCCAACATTCACCATGAGAACCAGATGGGGCTTGTGAACAGGGCAGCCCCCTCCCTCCACCGGGACCAGACTGGGTCCCAGGGACTGCACATCCTCAAGCTTGTCCACACTCAGACTCCAGAAGGTCGTCCATTGTCCTGCAAGCGTTCCCAGCCGTGCCTAAGAGGTTCCTCATCTCAGTCACTGGAGACACGTAAATTTGAACAGGGTAGAATGGCCATCAGAAGACTGTGCCCCAACCTGATGCAAGAAGACGCCACAGAGGGTCCCAAATGCACATAAGCACATCCAGACACATGTCCCCTGAAGGATGCGCTCTGTCTCCAGGGGGCAGAAGAGCCCCATCACTCACTGTCTTGGGAGCGTGACTGCCTCCGTCCTATTCCACGTCCCATGCACTTGTTGGTTGGGCAACTCCCAGTAGGTCCCTCAATCCCTTCGAGCCATGGGGTTGTCTCCGTGTGTTGGGGCTGCCGTGACAAAGTACCACAAAGCACACGGCTTGCAGATGAGAAGGCTGGAGGCCCAGGATGAGGCTGCGTGGGTGGCTGGAGTCCAGAGAGAGCGGTTGTCTTGGCTCGTCCATGGCCGCCATCTTGTTTTGTCCTCCAATGGCGGAGAGAGAGAGAAATAGCTCTCTGGTGTCCTCTCCTATAAAGACTCCAATCCCATCATGGGGATTCCATCATCTTATGACCTCGGGAAACCCTAGTTACTTCCCAAGGGCCCATCTCCTAACACCAACACATTTGGAGTTAGGCTTCCACATGTGAGTTTTGGAGGGACAAACATTGACTCTCCCAGGCAGAGCGCAGTAACACCTTCCTTTTTTTAGGGCTCACGTGCACTGTGAATATACCACCGAATGCCGACCAAGAACTCAGGGCAGCGTCGTCAATGTAGCTCAGCGCCCCGAAGTGTGAGCCGCGACGCGAAACCTCATTGTCATCACCCGGAAGTCCCTTTGGCAATCCCAGCGTGGGAGTGCTGGAATCAGTCCAAGTACCTACTGTCGTCAGCATTTCCACCGCTGGGTCACCAGCCTAGGCTTCGGTGTGTGCAGTTTCCGGCCACGTCGTGTCCACATCGGGTCTCGTGTCTGCTCCGCCGGGTCCAGCTGACACAGCACGGAAGCTATCGAGTGTGTTTTTAAACCTCTGTGCTCCCAAGCTGCAGGGCTAAGTAATGCTGTGGGTACCAAGCGCTCGAAAGTGCTGACCATCGGCTTCTTGCCTTTCTGGGTCACGGATCTCTCCAGCCGGACGCCATATGCAGACTCGCCGTGGGTTGCTTCTCGCGTTCATCCTATTTATCTTTAGCATCTGCTTCTGTACAAGTTTCTAATTTAAAGCTAATGATGATCCGTGATGGGTCCTCACCGTGACAGACGCTGACTCTGTAAGTACCGCCCGCCACATCCAGCCACGGGGTTGACGTTCAGGTGTATGTGAGGAAAAAAACCCAACAGCCAGAATCCACGTTTGGATGGGTTTATGGGTGAACAAATCATATCGAGATGGATTTTCAGGCTCCCCATCTTTAGATGGTGTCATGAGGGACCGCCCACGGATGCTGTGTCCCCAAGGAGCGCTCTGTTTCCATGACCTCCGGGTGGTGACTGCAGAGTGTGAGTCATCTGAAAGGTGGCAATCTGCAAGGTGGAGGAGGACTTCCATTCAGGGATACCAAGCATGACACGTTCTCCCCTTCCCGTCCCTCACTCTCTAATAATGAAACCGAACAGGGATGCCTGTGTTCCCGCAACAGGGGTGTATGGCACCCTACATTTGTGCCAGGTGAGTGTGTGAGGCTCACACGTTGAGGAACCAGAGGTCACTTCTCGGAAGACATGCCTACGGGTCACAGTTTCCATGAAGCTCCGGGTCGCCTGGCCGAGAGCCATATTGGTTTTTCTCCGATCTCTTGTCCCAGCAGCACTGAGGCAGGTCTGAGTTTCCAAAGCTGAACGGATGGTCAACAAGATGGTGGTGGGGACAGTAGAGCCACGGGACCCCAAGAAGACAGTGGTGGGGACAGCAAAGCCAGGGAAGTCTAGTTCAGATCGAAACCATGAGCCCTGGTTGTGGGATCTGGCTGTGAACTCCTTGCTCAGCTCTCCCTGGCCACAAACAATGACCTGGATGGACAGGAGGATACAGGTATACGCTTTCAACCGTTGGAAGATGAACTGGGGGTGGAGAATTTACTGACAGTTATGATCAGCCCAGCCTACCTTGAGTGCCACGTCTACTGATGGGACCACTTGAAATGTAACCCTAGGAAGTAAGAGACAATCCTGTCATAGCATCGTTCTGTTGTTATATACGCTGGCTCCCATTCTGGGCACTTAACCCTTTCAATGACGTTAATATGACTTTCAAATCCTAGACCCCAAGGGAGCTGCCTTTGGGATTTTGTTTTATTTTCCTGGGCTCCCTTTCACATCATCCACCAAGCACATGCCTCATGGCCACCTTAGACAGAAAACATCCTCGGTACTCTAAGGACCACACGGCCACCCGCTCTCAGTGCCTGCTGTCACAGAGAAAGCATTGTCCTTCATAATGATGACACATCAAGCCACAGTGGATACGGAAGGCAGAATGATCCATGGGCAGGAGGTGATCCACACACCATGAGCTAAGGGGGCGCCATTTTGATTGTGGACGTGTGGACTTGAAAGTCAACAAAGAGAAAGAAAAATAGGAACACCGTTGGTGTGAACGACAGGGAGGAGGAAAGGACAAGGTATGGGGCATCCTGAATGTCTGTAAAATGTCCGCCATCTACGGAGGAGGCAGAAAAGTTCTGCCAAAGGGACCCCAAGGTGAGGATGGAGGGGTCAATGGGGTCAGAAGATGGGAGGGGGGGGCTCAGGAGCTGTCCAGTCATGGATTGGGAGCCAGGCTTCTCCACGTGGAAGCAGGGCCCCTTCATCTGGTTTTCTCACCCCCAAAACAGAGCCAAGAATAGTACCTACCACTGGAATGTTCTAGAAGGAAGGCGTGCAAAATTCTTAGCATAATGTGTGCTCCGTAACTCCTTCCTTCACTCTGAAATTCCTGTTTTTGTTAGAAGGATGGATGGTCAGGGGAGGTGAGGAAGCAGACATCGGGACAGGCAGGCAGAGAGGAAAAGAAGAGAGTGACCGATCAAAGGCATCCATCATGACACCCCAGGGAGCGAGGCGCTCACACGAAAGGAAAGGCACTGCGTGAAAATTAGTCCGGAGAAATGTATCAGGAGGGAGGGAGATAGATAAGGGCAGGACAGCACTGTAGCGGTATTTTCACAGTGCTTTTAAAATTGGGCTAATTAGCCGCCCCGTGTTAGCCAGAACTCTGGGTCAACAGACGATGGCAAACACTTGGAGCCTCACTCGTGCTCAGAGAAGAAACAGCCAGACCGCGTGCGTGTGGAATGCAATTTGCGTTTGCCCACCGTCTGTTTGTCTGTGGGATACGACCGCCACTTGGTGACAGCCTGTCCCGGTGTAGCCCCCATCATCCCAAACACACCCCAGACCCCAGCTGTCCTGCCTGGACCGTCAGCGGAAATTGGGATTTAAGAAGACTCTTTGTAAGAACTCATTTCTTTGACGTTACTTCGTTCGCTTACTCCGGCGACATATTTGTATGGAATTCAGCTCATTCGCATTTCATTTTGTAGTCGCATCTGTGCTGACCCCCAGAGCCACCTAAATGTTCTGTTCTTGTCATTTTCACATTTGTCGTTTCCTCAGGTGACATCACCAAAGAGAGTCCCTGCACTCGGTCTGAGTCCCACGGCCCGCGGTGTTTTCAACATTGTGCTGAGTTCTTGTTTTGTTTTGTTCATTTAAAGTGACGCCTTCTCGGCCGCTTTAGACGCTTGTCCTGAAGCTCGCTTGGTCGGAGGGTTTCATCTGGAGGCACCGAGTCCTCGCCACGGTCCCCTTGCTCTGACATCCCCTGGGGATTTTCTTGATAAAGCGCATTTTGTTGTGGATACTGCACCCTGATGATGCCAGACATGTGTGGTAACATTTATGAGGCAACAAGGTTAATTGCCTTCCAGCAAACAAGAAAAAAAAAACAACAAACAACAACAACAACAACAAAAACACAAAAAGCACGAGTAAGGAGGGGACTCTGTTTTCTCTTGTCCCCATTTTGTCACAGTGTCTGGGGACTGGGTTCAGATCAGTTTTTTTTTTTTCTTATTAATTTATACAGTTCCAGATATGGCTCCCATACTGAGCACGGTCACTGGACATTCTGTTCTCCCTGTACACATATGGACGATGCAGCCTGGTGGTTTTGAAACCATGGGGTACCCGGAGTCACCTTGAGGGAGGGCGGGAACAGGTGCAGGCAGGGGGATTCACGTCTGCAGTTCCTGGCCCCACGCGAGTCTGGGGTGCAGCGAGTCTGGGTGCCCTTCCTTGTGACTCTCGTCGGGATCCGAAGTGACTCAGCTCGGCTCAGGAATGACGGGATGCTTGTAAGAAGCTGCAGTTTCTTCTTGCAGAGCAAGAAGTGACACATCACAGGGGTCACCGGCTCGGGGAGGCTCCCAGTGGGTTTGGACTAAGGCTGGAGGCGGTCCTGGGCAAAAGAAGGGACCCCGTGCAAACACAGAGGAGGTGTGTGTTCCCCAGACTGTCCCCCCATGCACTCAGTCTGAGTTAATACCGGAAGGTGCCAGGAAGTCAACACTGAACGGTGGGGAGCCTTTAAAACTGGGATGTGGGTACATCCGTCCACGGGGAAGGGAGCAAAACGGGGCTGAAAACCGTTTTCATTATGAAAACCAGAATGAACATTCACTCTGCAAAATCTCCCAATGGGTACAGCCTCCCATGTCCCCTCTCCCCCACCGACCCCACGCTTTTGACTGATTAACCTGGTAACGGGTTGAATTGTGTTCCTAAAAGGACACGTGCGGCTTCTAAATGTTCTGGATTCTGGCATCTTGAGATCTGGGGTCAGTGCTGAGCTTGCAGGGACGGCTCCTCCTGGGGGGTAGCCAAGTCCCAGGGACGGCACGTGCCTCAGCTTTTGGATGGGAGCAAGGAATCCGCAGCCTAGACCCCAACCCGGATTTCCGTGGGGCTCCCGGTCTCCGAGCCACCCCTGTGCACCTGCCTTGCGCTCCCAGGGCGGGTGCCAGGCAGCTCGGGAAGCCGCGATGCCCCGGGGGGCCAACAGGACCGTTCACGCTGGCCAACCTGGAGCCCGCAGCGCCCTGCATCACGGCTGCGGACCCCACGACCTCGTCGCGTTTGCCACACCTTGTGCGGCGACAGCAGACTTCGAGCAGAGGCTCACGCTTTCGTTTCTGGGTTAACGTGATGTGGTCGTCGTGGGTGCCCTGACCGTGTAGGAAGCAAACCGAGCAAGAAGCAGATCTCTGGACGCAGAGTATTTTGCCCTGGTGTGCCCAGCTCTGCCTCCAAGGCTGTATTTATGTCACTATTGATTAGCCGGGAGACAGGAGACCTCGTGTCCCCCGCCTGTCACAGGAGCTCAGAGCCTTCGGGGAGCAGGTGCACCCGGGCGGGACAAGCCTTGCGGTTCTCCCCCCCCCCGCCCACCCCGAGCCCTGTGCCCTCCGCGCGGGCTCCACGTCTGGTGGGAGCCACAGGATATGGCTCATCATCTGCCTTACGCTGAGGGACACCCGCGTGGGCATTGCAAGCTCACTCCTGCGGGCACTGCGGGCTGGTCCCAGCTCCCCAGCCCCTGTGATGCTCTGGGCACAGCTTGGAAAGTCAGAGACCGGGTGCTGTTCGTTCACGGTTTGCGTGAGGGCCAAGCTCACGGCACAGAGACCGGGCACGACGGGAGTATGCCCCCAGCCCTGCCCCGCGGCCGTGTCCCCACATTGCCAGTGGAGCGACGGGGCTCTGTTCTTGTGCCTTGTCCCCCGGAGCACGATGGGTCCTGCCACCGTCTGGGATTAAAGACGCTGGGACTGGGGGTTTTCAATGGTCCTGGGTCAAGCGGCATCGCCCCCCCCCCCGCCCTGATATGTGGACACCTGTCACCGATTGCCCCCTGGCCTTGTTCCCTTCGCAGCCCCCTGCCCTCCCTGCACACATGCTTCTGCTCTCAGGGTCTTGCCCACTGGATTCCGGGGCTCCATCCCAACTGTGGGTGTCCCTCTCAAGCCGCACAAGAGCACTCCTGGCCATCCCACGATCGGAGCGAGAATCACAGAATTCGACCCAGGTACCACCTGCTGGACCGTCCACGTCCCCGGGCCACGGCCCCAGAGACCCTCCCCTCTCTCGGCCACCAGTGCCTCGGCTCGGATCTGCTCACTGGTCGTCACCTTTATGCTGACCTTCTTAAATCTTTTCTGTACTTTCTGCCTTGACCTCTGCGATCAGCTGATAAGGACTCTCATACGTACGGCCACCATGAAGCCCCTTCCATCTGTGAATGTGGCCTCCTATGGTAGTGAATGCTTTTGCTAAAACTTTTGTGACCGTGTTATAGGTCTTGAGACGAGGAGATCATCCCAGATTATCCAGGTGGGTCCTAAATATCATCACGACTGTACACGCAAGGGAAGAACCAGGAGGGGGACACGATACAGAAGAGAACCCACATGAAGGCGGAGAAAGAGACGGGAGGGACGTGGCCACGAGCCCAGGGACGCCTGGAGCCTCAGAAGCTGGAAGAGGAAGGAAGGACCCTCCCCTGGAGCCTCTGGAGGGAGCACAGCCCTGAATGGATCTCAGCAGCCCTGCCCTGCATGAATCTCAGGGGTCCTGCCCTGCCTGGATCTCAGTGGCCCTGCCCTGCCTGGATCTCAGCGGCCCTGCCCTGTCTGGATCTCAGGGGCCCTGCCCTGCCTGGATCTCAGCAGCCCTGCCCTGCTTGGATCTCAGCAGCCCTGCCCTGGCTGGATCTCAGGGGTCCTGCCCTGCCTGGATCTCAGTGGCCCTGCCCCTCCTGGGTCTTAGTGGTCCTTCCCTGCCTGGATCTCAGTAGCCCCGTCCTGCCTGGATCTCAGGGGTCCTGCCCCTCCTGGGTCTCAGCAGCCCTGCCCTGCCTGGATCTCAGTGGCCCTGCCCTGTCTGGGTCTCAGCAGTCCTGCCCTGCCTGGATCTCAGTGGCCCTGCCTGGATCTCAGCAGCCCTGACCCTCTTGCATCTCAGTGGCCTGCCCTGCCTGGATCTCAGAGACCCTGCCCTGCTGGATCTCAGCGGCCCTGCCCTGCCTGGGTTTCAGCGACCCTGACCCTCCTGGATCTCAGTGGTCCTGCCCCCCCCTGGATCTCAGCGGCCCTGCCCTGCCTGGATGTCAGTGGCCCTGCCCTGCCTGGGTCTCAGCAGCCCTGCCCTGCCTGGATCTCAGGGGCCCTGCCCTGCCTGGATCTCAGCAGCCCTGCCCTGCTTGGATCTCAGCAGCCCTGCCCTGGCTGGATCTCAGGGGTCCTGCCCTGCCTGGATCTCAGTGGCCCTGCCCCTCCTGGGTCTTAGTGGTCCTTCCCTGCCTGGATCTCAGTAGCCCCGTCCTGCCTGGATCTCAGGGGTCCTGACCCTCCTGGGTCTCAGCAGCCCTGCCCTGCCTGGATCTCAGTGGCCCTGCCCTGTCTGGGTCTCAGCAGTCCTGCCCTGCCTGGATCTCAGTGGCCCTGCCTGGATCTCAGCAGCCCTGACCCTCTTGCATCTCAGTGGCCTGCCCTGCCTGGATCTCAGAGACCCTGCCCTGCTGGATCTCAGCGGCCCTGCCCTGCCTGGGTTTCAGCGACCCTGACCCTCCTGGATCTCAGTGGTCCTGCCCCCCCCCTGGATCTCAGCGGCCCTGCCCTGCCTGGATGTCAGTGGCCCTGCCCTGCCTGGGTCTCAGCAGCCCTGCCCTGCCTGGATCTCAGTGGCCCTGCCCTGCCTGGGTCTCAGTGTTTCTGCCCCTCCTGGATCTCAGTGGCCCTGCCCTGCCTGGATTCCTGCTTGGATCTCAGCGGCCCTGCCCCTCCTGGATCTCAGCGGCCCTGCCCTGCCTGGATCTCAGTGGCCCTGCCCCTCCTGGATCTCAGTGGTCCTGCCCCTCCTGGATCTCAGGGGTCCTGCTTGGATCTCAGCCATCCTGTCCCTCCTGATTCTCAGCAGCCCTGCCCTGGCTGGATCTCAGTGGTCCTGCCCTGCCTGGATCTCAGGGGTCCTGCCCTGCCTGGATCTCAGCAGCCCTGCCCTGCCTGGATCTCAGCGGCCCTTCCCTGCCTGGATCTCAGCGGCCCTGCCCTGCCTGGATCTCAGCGGCCCTGCCCTGCCTGGATCTCAGCGGCCCTGCCCTTCCTGGATCTCAGAGGTCCTGCCCCTCTTGGATCTCAGGGGCCCTGCCCTCCTGGATCTCAGTGGTCCTGCCCCTCCTGGATCTCAGTGGCCCCGCCCCTCCTGGATCTCAGTGGTCCTGCCCTGCCTGGATCTCAGTGGCCCTGCCCCTCCTGGGTCTTAGTGGTCCTTCCCTGCCTGGATCTCAGTAGCCCCGTCCTGCCTGGATTCCTGCTTGGATCTCAGCAGCCCTGCCCTGCCTGGATCTCAGGGGACCTGCTTGGATCTCAGCCATCCTGTTCCTCCTGATTCTTAGTGGCCCTGTCCTGTCTGGATCTCAGCAGCCCTGCCCGCACCTGGATCCCAGCAGCCCTCCCTGCCCGGATATCAGACTTCTGGTCTCCAGAGCCGGAACAGGATGAATTCCTGTGGGTTAAGGCACCAACACAGGACACTAACACAACCTTCGGTCTGTCTGTCCATGTGGCATCCTCCTGCCAGAGTTGTCCTTCTAACATACACATCTGATGACACGAGTCCCCTCCCTAATGGTCGCCTTCGTGACCGCTCCTGCCTCCCAAAACACTACCCACGTTGAGCTCTATGAGGGCACGCTTTTTCCAGGACACATCCTGGGTCCCTGGTAAAAGGTCAGTTGTATCTGTGAACGTGGCCCCCACAGGTGACCCAACATTATTCTGGATGGTTCTGTGACGGTGTTTGTGGAAGAGGTTAACAGTGAAATCGGTGGCTGGTGAGTCGAGCAGAGGGCCTTCCATGATGTGGTGGGCCTCGTCTAATCTGTTGACGGTCCAGAGAGCCTAAAGCCTGAGCACCACAGAAGAAAGGGGAATTCTGCCAGCAGGTGGTGTTCTGACAGGTCCACCCAGCAGAGTTTGGTACTTGCCATCATCCGTGACTGCATGAGCCAGTTTTCCAAAGAACCTTCATACACACGGCGTCCTTGTTGTGTGGGATACAAGGAAGGCTTAGGGGAACCCCCAGGATTAACTGTCGGCCAGGAAAGCCCTCCTGTGGGCTCACGGCATCGCTACCAACCCTGCATGTGCTTTACGACGATGGTTTTGGGTCCACACGCAAAACCAAGCACGTCTTCCCCCAGCATCTACACACACGCCCAGTGTGGCACATGTGATGTGGGTCGAAGTCCCTGCACACGTCCCTCCCGCAGCCCGAGTGCTCATCTCTGGGATGAGTAGGCGTTAAGGACACAGCGGAGGGAGAAGACGGGCCTTCAGGATGTCACAGGTGCACCGCCAGGGTGGGTTCCTCCCTCCTCTCCTCTCCTGGCCCCTGTTTCTGTGCAAATCAGTGCATCTTCCTGGTTTTCCCACCTGTGCTACCCGGTTCCCAGGTGCCATGACGTCACCTCAACAAAACTCCGTCCCTTGAGTCCCGGGACCCTGCACTGCCCATTCCCTTCGCGAGCGATAATGGCGGAGTTTTGACTACTCGTGTGCCATTGATGCTCTCCATTCTCTCTGGACATGTGGGCTTTATTGACTCTCTTTCTCTCGAAGAATAAAGTGTGGCTCAAAGGTGTGGCAGGTGTGGGAAGGGTCTCCCGCACATAAGACCACATGGAAAGAAGCAAGATCAAAGGCGAGCAGACGTGGGGCCTGTGTTCCGTGAGCACCTGTTGCCTGCAGAAACGTGTTAACATGGAAAATAATAGGAAAGGTCCTCAAAAACTTACAAGAGGAACACCCAAAGCATCCGGTGATCCCACCTCTGGGTATTTACCCAAAGGATGGAAACGACGATCTTAAAGAGATGTCTACGCCCCGCCCCCACCGCAGCGTCATTCGCAACAGCCAAGAGGGGGAAACAACCAAAAAGGTCATCGGGGGTTGAACGGATAAAGAAAAGGCAGCCGTATACACACCGCGGAATATTACTCAGCCTTAAGAAAGGAAGGAAATCGAATCATGTCGGCAACACGGGTGAATGTGGACCACGTTTACGCTAAGCATCACGGAAGCACAAATATGTATGATTCCGCTTGTGCGTTTTACGTAAAAGAGTCAAAGCCATAGAAAGTAGAAAGGTGGGGGGAGGGGCTGGGGGGAGGGGGACGTGGGCCAAGATGTTGGTCAGTGAGGACAGAGTGTGACTCTTTTGGGAAGAAAGGTGTCGTGCATAACACATGTGTTCAGAGGGTTGATCTTGGGGTGACTCAGTGGGTTGAGCATCCGACTTCGGCTCACGTCATGATCTCACAGTTCGTGGGTTCGAGCCCCACGTCGGGCTCTGTGCTGACAGCTCGGAGCCTGGAGCTGCTTTGGGTTCTGTGTCTCCCTCTCTCTCTCTGCCCGCCCCCCTGCTCACACTCTGTCTCTCCCTCTCCCTCAAGAATAAACATTAAAACAAAATTTTAAGAAGGTCAATCTTATGTAAAGTGCCCTTACTGCTATAAAATACGATTAAAAAAAAAAAAGAAATGGAAGACATTTTTATGGCCAGATACACAATTTCATTCCGAACGAGACCGACTGACTTTTCACATGTGCTCTGATGCACAGATATGAATACTTTCAATATCAAGTATTTGGATGTAAATCGCGGCTCGTAAGACACGCAGTGATAACTGGGTCTCTGGCATTTTCCGAGCAACCTCGGGGAGGCCGGGGCTCGGCCAATGTGCACCATGCACGGCGACAGAAGGAAAGAGACACAGGATGCAGGTGAAGGCTGGGGTTGCGTATATGGGGATGTGTCATGTGGGGCACGTCCGGTCTTTGGATGAACTTTGGGGACCAGCCCTGTCCTGGGACGCACTGCCCATGGGGTTGGGGCCAGCAGACCAGGAGCCCACCGGCTTTGTCCTCAGGACTCTGTCTCCCGAGCCACATGGGACACCTGCTCGTACACAAATACCTGTGCACGTGTGTCCCCTGGATGCACCAGTGGGAGCCCAGAAGTCGGAAGCTAAAAGGATCATCAGGAGACCCCGTCCCACCTGCCTTGCCGTGACTCTGCGGGAAGATATGACGGTGTCGTGAGCCGTTCACCCCGAACATGCACCATTTCGCGAGCACCAGGAAGCGAGGGGACAGGGTAACGTCTGCTTCCTCCGCGGAGATGGTGGGAATGAGTCACACAGTCGTCGGTGGCAAGAAGCAGGTTATGCTTCAAATAGAACTCGTACAAAGACCGTCTGCAAAGACAGGAGGTGTCTAGAGAGGCTCTGTGGGGCTGCGGATTCCGGAGCTCGGGGCTGACTCACCGATCCCCAGCTGCACTACCCCTGGAAGAGCATCCGTCAAATCCCTGAGGCGGGATCCACCCAGGATGCCACGCTTCGCCTCCCCCCGCCAGGTGCAGGCACAGCCCGGGATGGCTGTTTCCGGGCTGCCTGGTGGGAAACTCACCGTGGGGAAGCTCTCTGGGGTGAGAATCTGGTATTTCGGCACGCCCGTGAGACTCAGCGGAGCCCGGCGGGTGGCCCTCGGGTCACCCCCAGCACAAAAGCACGCTGGGCAATGAGAACAAGGCAACAACAAGGAGCCCTAGAACCTCAATCTGTCCTACAACGTACTTGGCCACCCGAGCCGGCAAAATCTCCGGGACGATGAAGGTTGAGGGTCCAAGTTCCGTTTCCCAGAGCCACAGGTATGTCCACAAACAGCCGCACGAGACTCTTCAGGGTCCGTAAGCGGCCCGGAGAACCCACATGCTGGTTTCGTTGACACCCAAGCCGAGTTGTGCAGATCAAGTAAAGCCCTGGGGACTTAAGACGTGCTCATTGACCTAGTGAGAGACAAAGTCCCTCTCATCCACAAAGCCTGCAAAATCATTCCTAGGCCAAGGAGTCCCTAACAAATCATGTGTCTCCCGGGTCATACCTGAAGGAGTCGTAAAATAAACACACCATTATTTCGGGGGGACATTAGCATCCAGTTTATCAATTGCTTTTAAAACAAGACCCCCTCCCACATCATACGTACACACACGTCGCTCAGATGGAAGGCGGACGTGTCCACATGGGACAGAGACCCGGGCAGGGGCAGGAAGGAGGGGAGGGGTCCTCACGGGAGCCCCTGTCCTGGCTTCTCCGCACAACCCCTTCAGCGCATGGCTGTGCTCTCTATCCTGGTGCCATCAGTGGACCACCGTCCCCTCTGACCTGGCACCATCAGGGGATGGCCAAACCGGCTCACATCCTTCAGGGACAAAGACAAGGCATTAAAAGAACCACCCACACTCAGGAAGGAAAAACCTTGGGATCCATGAGAAAAATGGGGCAGACACCCAAAGGGGAAACAGGACGCACTATGTACTTGTGTGATCACAAGAGCTACCACGAACATACTAGGACTGTGTTAGACATGGAGGAGGAGTACCAGTCCAAGGGGAGGTTTGCAGAAAGCAGGAGAGGCTAGGGAACCGTGTTTCTGGAGAACCTGAGACAGCACCAGGCGGGAGAAGGATGAGAATCAACACTGCCAAGAATCACGTCCCGGGACGTGGAGAGAAGGCTTATGGAAGAACAGAGAATACACCAGAAAAGGGTGATGGGAGAAACCAATGGAGACAGACGTCAGACGGCAGCAACTCCACACAGGGGTGGTCGGTGTCTTAGAAGAAAACAACCGAGGAGGGGGTGCCTGGGTGACCCAGTCAGTTGAGCGTCCCACTTTGGCTGAGGTCATGATCTCACAGTCTGTGAGTTCAACCCCTGCATCAGATGCAACCCTATCCTATAAGGCTGTTGATACTCAAGGTTGGGCCATCCTAAGGGCATCTGGGGGCAAATGGCAAGACACTGGAAAACACCAACAGCTAATAAGGGGGCGATGCCTCTCTCTCAACGTTAAATTTCACCAAAGATCAGAGAAACATGCAGAGTCTTGAATGAGAAAACGTGTGAACACATCCTTTAGACACAAGAGACTAAATCTTTCAGGGGGGAAGGTGAGATACCATCACATACTCGAGGCCAAAGGAAATGAAAACAGGTTGCTGCCTGTTTCCCAGGAAATGTGCTCAGACACTCCCTCCAGAACTGAGTTCTGTTCAAAGCCAGAACGTACCCCTCGGGCAAAGGCGAGCGGTCTGCATAGAATGAGGGATTCATGGAAATAGGGATTACTCAATAATCGTGGGCCAAATCTACCCATGGGGGCGGGAGGGGGGGGACAGCACAGGGGAGAACAGGACACCTCTTGAGAAATGAGCATCATTGCCAAACGAGGTTTATTTGTTAGAACTATCAGAGGCATGGACAAGTTCCTCAAAACGAGTTCCTGAAACGAGTTTGGTGAAATTGGGTGGTTAGGGGACTTCCTAGGTGTTCAAACGGCAGAGTCCATAGTCATGTCTTAACCCCTCCCTGAAGATGATGGACTTTGATGGCAGTTATGGCATTTTCAACTAATAGCACAAAACTTACTAGACTCCTGGGGTGACGGCCCAAGGGGGCTCCATGGGAACAAAATACACAGCACACCACAAAACTCAGGAAAGGAGAAACTCACATAGAAGCACAAAAAAAAAAAAAAAAAGAAAATAGAAAATAAGGGGACAGGGCAGTCACAAATGCATCTTTTAAATTATTATTATTGTTTTATTTTTTAAATGGTTATCTTTGAGAGGAGAGAGAGAGAGAGAGAGAGAGAGAGAGAAAGAGAGAGAGAATATTCAGCTGGATCCACACCCAGTGCAAAGCCCGACAGGGACTTCGATCCCACGACTCTGGGACCATGACCTGAGCCAAAATCAAGAGTCATATGCTCAACGAACTGAGCCACCCAGGCATCCCACAAATGCATATTTTTTGAAAGTTATTGGGATAGGGGCGCCTGGGTGGTGCAGTCGGTTAAGCGTCCGACTTCAGCCAGGTCACGATCTCGCGGTCCGTGGGTTCGAGCCCCGCGTCGGGCTCTGGGCTGATGGCTCAGAGCCTGGAGCCTGTTTCCGATTCTGTGTCTCCCTCTCTCTCTGCCCCTCCCCCGTTCATGCTCTGTCTCTCTCTGTCCCAAAAATAAATAAAAAACATTGGAAAAAAAATTAAAAAAAAAAAAAAAAGAAAGTGATTGGGATAAACATGCATAGTCAAGGGAAGGTTGACCTTATCCCACAGGCTGAAAGCAATGAGTAAATACACAGTCCATCAAAAATAAATAAACACATAAAAGAGTGATTCCCATTGAACATAAAAAAGAGTTACACGAAAATATAAAGCAAAAGAAATCCAGAATCAAAATATTATTATCAGAAAAAAAAATTCAAAGCAAAAAAAAAAAGAAAATTTAATAGTAATAAAGGACAGAGTCTGCCATGAAGCTACATTAATGGCCCTGGAATCACCATTCAAGACCTACTTAAGAGTTTATAAACCAGGGAGGGGTTTATAGGTGGCCCAGTTCTCACTGAGTCAGCTCAGAACATCCTGCTTGGCTATTGTTCTAAAACCCCCTAGCGGGTGTGGACAAATCCTTACTGTTGTCTGAATGCTGAAAGCTTCATATTCTGCACCCTCTCTCCCAAAAGTAAATATTTAATGTTGAGATGTCTAAAGACCAAATGAGTATCTAGAGGCATATCTCATAGAGAATATGAGGTCTCACAGCACCTTCAGGGCAAGGACGCAGCTGGAATTTGTGGACAGCGGGAATGGGTCCCCACTGTCCTCACAAAGGCACAACAGTCAGAAAGACAACAACAGTCCTTCCCTATAGCTTCTACCACATGCTGGATGGAGTGTTTGCCGGCCCGACCTAGAGAAAATGGAAGACGTACAGAGGAAGCCCTTTCCATGCACATTTTAATAGAACTTTTAAAAAAAAAAATGTTTATTTATTAATTTTTGAGAAAGAGAGAGAGTGCAAGTGGGTGAGGGGCAGAGAGAGAGAGGGAGAGAGAGAATCCCGGAAGGATCCATGCTATTAGCGCATAGCCCGACATGGGCAAGCCCACAAACTTTGAGATCGTGACCTGAGCCTAAATTACAAGAGTTGGACACTCAACTGACTGAACCATCTGTGGTTTATTGAGGTCTTTAAAAAAAAAAAAAACCTTTCAGGGGCACCTGGGTGGCTCAGTCAGTTGAGCTTCTGACTTTGGCTCAGGTCATGATCTCACAGTTTGTGAGTTTAACCCCTACATCAGGCTCTGTACTGACAGCTTGGAGCCTGGGGCCTGCTTCAGATTCTGTGTCTCCCTCTCTCTCTGACCCTCCCCCGTTCATGCTCTGTCTCTCTCTGTCTCAAAAGTAAATAAACATTAAAAAAAAACCTTTCAATTCTCATCAAATTAGAGAAGACGGAATTTATAACAAGGGACGAGAAAATGGCCAACTACCAAGAGAGGTGAACGGGAAAGGGACGTTGAGTCAATTCACCGTGGGTGACGCGCTCTCATGGGCATATGACACTCAGTATCCAGTCGTCTTGGTCCCTTCCTGGCCCATCCCTAAAAAGAAAGGGGCGTGATTCAACAGTGGCAAAGCAGACCCGCGTAAGTACTGTTGAATGTCGTGCTGATGAGAGGCACTTGCAGTGGAAGAGGCGGAAAATGCAAAATCTAATAAAAATGCTGGGGATGTTCGCCCGGTGGCAAAGCCTTTAATTTTCTTTCCTTCAAAAATTAATTACAGAGAGTGGCTGCATTTCTGTGAATTCAGAGCCTCTAACTCTGTCTTCAATTAGTGCTTAATTTTCTTCCCTGGGAGAAATGCCGGGTCCGTCGTATGTGCTTCAGTTAATGACGTTTAGCGGGACCACATCTCAAAAAAGATGGGATTACACGCGTGACGACGGTGGACTGTGTAAGTCTATCCTTGACACCGTTAGCAACTAGGTTAAAATAAAAACGCTGATGTTTTAATGCCGTCAGGAGACATTTCAAAGTCCACCCCCAAGTTCAAAGAAGAGAAGGGAGTGGGTGGGGACAGGAAATCCTCGGGATCACTCACTTTCAAGGGTGTGGTTCAGGGGCTTAGATGCTACAGGTTGTCTTGCTCTCACGGAAAGTACCCCAGCCCATCCATGGAAGGCTCCCAGGGAGGAACCTACCCATGGGTACCACCGGTGTGTGCTCTCCGTACAGCACATAGGAGGAGTACACAACACCAACGACAGAGACGTGTCCAACCACAGGAGCCACAATGTCAGGGCCTCTAGTCTCACACGTTGATGTCCAGCTGCCATTTTTACCACTGCTCTATGGACAACAACATTTCTGCTCTATGGACAAGAACATTTCTGCTCTACGGACAAGAACATTTCTGCTCTACGGACAAGAACATTTCTGCTCTACGGACAAGAACATTTCTGCTCTACGGACAAGAACATTTCTGCTCTACGGACAAGAACAAATGTGCACAGAAGGGGAGGAGGGCAAAGAGGAAGATGGGTCTCAGCCACCTGTGTCCTCATTCATCCAATCCGAGTCCCAGATTTGGGGGTATTCGGGGGCTGTGCAGGGATAGTCCTCACCACGCGGCTGGCCCAGGGCCCGGGACCCAGAGGGGGCGTCAACACAGGGGGGAAAGTGAAGGCTAATAGTGCGGTGGGATGGAGAGTTCCAGATAGGTCTCCCCCAGCCGCATCCTGCCTCTAACAGGAAGTAGATTGTGGTACGTGATCCCTGCAGGCGTAAAGTCTCCTCAGGGCACTGGGCTCGGGGGTCCCCTTCCTAGAGCCTCAGACTGCATTCAGGTCTCGGGTCTGAGCCATTGGCAGATGTGGGGTAGCCACACTTCGAGCAACTGGACTCCGTAGCCGTGGTGCTCCACGGGGGGCCGGTTTTGCTACCTTCTTTCTCCCAGGAGACAGTTGGCAACTCTGGACACACTTTTGGTGTCACAACTGGGGAAAAGGAGATGTGCTCACAGACGCCCATTGTGTGGGGGCCAGGATGGCTGCTCAACACAGACACAGCCCGTGACACATGGACCCAGCCCCAAATGGCCCGTGACACATGGACCCAGCCCCAAATGGCCCGTGACACATGGACCCAGCCCCACATGTCAATAAAGCCAAGACTGAGAAACCCTGCTGGGGCATACATGTCAGCTGTAGTCTTTCCCTCTTCCTTCCTCCCTCCCTCCCTTCCTCCCTCCCTCCTTCCTTCCTTCCTTCCTTCCTCCCTCCCTCCCTTCCCTCCCTCCCTCCCTCCTTCCTTCCTCCCTCTCTCCCTTCTTTTCCTTCTCTTTCCTCTTTCCTTCCTTCCTTCCTTTTCCTTCCTTCCCTTCCTTCTTTTCTTTTTTCTTTCTTTCTTTCTTTCTTTCCTTCCTTCCATCTATCCCTACACCTATCTATGTATCTATCTATTTATCTATCTACCTATCATCCATCCATCCATCCATCCACTATATCTATCATCTATCTATCTATCCATCTATATCTATCTATCTATCTATCTATCTATCTATCTATCTATCTACTTCATCCATCCACCCATCCACCCATCCACCCATCCATCCATCCACTATATCTATCTATCATGTATCTATGTGTCTGTCTGTCCATCTATCTATCCATCTATATCTATCTATCTATCTATCTATCTATCTATCTATCTATCCACTTCATCCATCCATCCACCCACCCATCCATCCACCCACCCATCCATCCACCCACCCATCCATCCACCCACCCACCCATCCACCTGTCCATCTATCCACCCACCTGTCCATCCATCCACCCACCCACCCGTCAGTCCATCCATCCATCCATCCATCCATCCATCCATCCATCCATCCACTCATCTGTCTATCTATCTATCTATCTATCTATCTATCTATCTATACACCCATCTATCCATCCATCCACCCACTCATCCATGTGTCCATCCATCATCCACCCACCCACCCATCCACCCATACTCATCTGCCTATCTATCTATCTATCTATCCATCCATCCATTGATACATGAATCCTGTGTTTGTCAATCCATCCATCCATCCATCCATCCATCCATCATATCTATCTATCTATCTATCTATCTATCTATCTATCTATCTACCTACCTACCTAATCCATCCATCCATCCATCCATCCATCCATCCATCCATCCATCCACTCTATCTATCTATCTATCTATCTATCCATCCATATCTATCTATCTATCTATCTATCTATCTATCTATCTATCTAATCATCTACCTACCTTATCTATCTATCTATCTATCTATCTATCTATCTATCAATCAATCATCTATCTTTCTATCTATCCATCCATCCATCTATCTATCTGCCCATCTATCTGACAGTGGCTCTCAGGTGGGAGCAATCTTCCTTCCTGAGGACATTTGTCAACACCTGGAGACATTTCTGTGTCTGACATCCTGGGGGGAGGAAGTGCTCCCCGCATGAGCTGGGTGGAAACCAGAGACACTGCTCAACACCCTACAGCTCACAGGACACCCCACCCCAGAGAGTCCTCCAGCCACCAATGTCAGTAGTGCTGAGTCTGAGAAACACTGGTTTACAAATATTAACATATATGAAATACTCATATTTTCCAAACACGTTCTGTGGATATTAGAGAATCCAGGAATATGTTTTACGAAGGAAACTGTGATTTGCCGTATCTAGGGATCCAGCTTTCAGGCAGCAATAGGAATGTGCTAACCATCTGGAAGATTCCTCTGAAGGTAGGCATATGTAATACACTCTGATCATGAGGAGAGCTAGTCTGTAAAAAGTACTTTGAAAGCAACAAAAACTTTTCAGGTCAACGTTAGCCTCTGATCCTCAAAGCCACGTTGAGGATTCACAGATGGGGAAAGTGAGGCACGGGGTGGGGTAGTGACTTTGCCCTGGTTCCTCCATGAGTGAGCGGAAAAGCAAGGCTCAGATCGGGCTCTCTTCACCTAACTCAGAGCAGACTGAAGGTGTCAGGAGCCCAGAGGACATGTCCTGAAATGAGAGTGTGGGGGTGTCCAGGATTCTGTGACATGTATCCCTTCCAGGAAGCAGTGGAGGAAGGAAGGGAAGAGAAACCCTTCTCCACCAGAGATGTCATCCTCAACACATCCCACTGAACACAGGTGTTACTCTTGACCTTCTTAAAGCTTCTCCATCACGAGTGACCAACACCTGCCATGATGCACACTAATTCTACCTGTGATCCTTCTCACAATATCCCCCTAACCCCTCATCCTTCAAGAAGGTGTTGTCTGATCCTTCATTCTAGAATATTCCACCATCTGAACTGCCTGTCCACTCATGGTCTGGCCTGTTGAGACTCAGTGTGGCCAGATGGGACCCATGTTTCCCCCTTCTGGAACATTTCACCATCTGAACTACCTTTTCATTCATGGTCTGGCTTTTTGGGATCCATGTTTCTCCTTCTGGAACATTCCACCACCTGAACTGCTTGTCCATTTATGGCATAGTCAGTTGGGACCCATGTACCCCATTCTGGAACATTCCACAATGTGAACTGTCTGTTCACTCATGCTCTGTCCTGTTGGCACTCATGGTCTGGCTACATGGAATCCATGTTTCCCCCTTCTGGAACACTCCACCACCTGAACCGCTTGTCCATTCATGGCATAGTCAGTTGGGACCCAAGCACCCCATTCTGGAACATTCCACAATGTGAACTGCCTGTTCACTCATGCTCTGTCCTGTTGGCACTCATGGTCTGGCTACATGGAATCCATGTTTCCCCCTTCTGGAACATTGCACCACCTGAACTGCTTGTCCATTCATGGCATAGTCAATTGGGACCCAAGCACCCCATTCTGGAACATTCCACCATCTGAACTGCTTGTTCACTCATGCTCTGTCCTGTTGGCACTCATGGTCTGGCTACATGGAATCCATGTTTCCCCCTTCTGGAACATTCCACCACCTGAACTTCTTGTCCATTCATGGCATACTCAATTGGGACCCATGCACCCCATCTGGAACATTCCACAACGTGAACTGCCTGTTCACTCATGCTCTGTCCTGTTGGGACTGATGGTGTGTCCACATGGGACCCATGTTCCCCCCCACTTCTGGAATATTCCACCACCTGAACTCTCTGTCCATCATGGTATGGCCAGTTGGCAGCCATGATCCCCCCTTCTAGAAATTTCCACTGTGTGAGCTGCCTGTGCTCTCATGGTGCAGCCACTAGGGACCAAACTCCATTCTTGAGGTCATGATGACAGTGACATCAGTGTGTTATGAAGCAGTTCATACATAAGGTGCCTCCTGTTTGCAGGAGTAGAGGATGTCTTACTGGGGAGACTAAGGGTGCCTGGTTCTAATCCCAGCCCGGCCCTCACTACCCGGAGCATCATGAGCTCCTTAGCTTATCAATACGTTCATGCCTCATCTGTGAAATAATGGTAATAAAAGTGTCCGCCTCAGAAAGTCACGTGGCGTGAAACTTCTCACGTCATTCAACAGCAGCAACAAAGCCGGGTATGTAGAATGCTCTCAGAACTTAGCTTACTTTGTGTGTGTGTGTGTGTGTGTGTGTGTGTGTGTGTGCTAAATTGCACATAACATAGAATATACCATTTGTGAGTAAATTCCTTAAGGTGGAAAGAATTGAAATGTCTATTGATGGATGAACAGATAAACAAATGTGGTTTATCCCTGCAATGGAATATTATACAGCCATAAAAAGGAAGGATGTTTTGTCACACGCTACAGCATGGATGAATCTGGAAAATTATGCTCAGTGAAAAAAAAGCCAGTCACAAAAGGGAATGTACTGTATAACTGCATTAATAAGAAATGTCCAGAACAGGCAAATGCAGACAGACTGAAAGCAGATGAGTGGTCACCAGTGCTAGGGAGGCAGTGGGTTAATGGAGAGTGACTTCAGATGGGCATGGGGTTTCTTTTAGGGCCATGAGTATATCCTGAAATTGGACAGTGGTGATAGGGAACGTATTGAAAATAACTGAACTGGGGTCCCTGGGTGGCTCAGTTGGTTGAGTGTCCAACTCTTGATTTCAGCTCAGGTCGTGATCTCATGGTTCGTGGGTTCGAGCCGCACGTTGGAGCCTGCTTGGGATTCTCTCTTTCTCTCTTTATCTGCCCCTTCCCCATGTGCATGCTCTCTCCCTCTCTCTCAAAATAAATAAAGTTAAAAAATAAAAATAAATGAAATTTATGATATATGATCAAGCTGTTATTACAAGGAAAATCGCCATTTTTAAATTTAAATTTAAAAATTTTAACACATAGCCAATTTAAATTTTTTTTTAAATGCACTTATTTATTTTTGAGACAGAGAGAGCGAGCTCACGAGTGGGGGAGGGGCAGAGAGAGAGAGGGAGACACAGAATCCGAAGCAGGCTCCAGGCTCTGAGCTGTCAGCACAGAGCCTGATGCAGGGGTTGACCTCATGAACCGTGAAATCATGACCTGAGTCGAAGTCAGACACACAACCAACTGGGCCACCCGGGTGCCCTCTAATTTTAAATTTTAACAAAGCGGTGACATTGAGCGCTGAAGTGTATGGAACACAAGACATTTTCGAGGTTTGTCCACATTGTAGCGTTTGCTGGTTCTTCGTGCCTTTTTTGTGTCTGAGTAGAATTGCATCGCGTGGATGGACCACGTTCTGCTCACCCACTGCTCTGCGGACGGGCGCTTGGGTTTCCGCACTTTGGCTGTCGTGCATCTTGCTGCCACGAAATCGCATGTGCACGTTTTCGTTTGCACAGCTGCTTCCAGGACGGGATCCGCTTCTTACACGGTCACGCGTAGATACGGAGCTTCTGCTGAACTCGTATCTTGATATGTTCACTCACCTGTTTAACATGTAGATGAGCCGGGAGCTTTCACCACCGCATTTGGCTTGTGGAGACCTGTGGCTCGGGGAGCCGTGGGATCCCTCTTGCCCGCCACGTGCAGCCCAGACCCCACAAACACAGGATTTTTACTCTGTTTACCTGCTTTGGATCTTCAGTCTCCCTCAAAATGAATCCACGTGAGCATCCCCACCAGTGTCCTGACAGTGGCTTTAAGAGCGGAAACGTGGGGTGGCTCGGTCGGTGAAGCGTCAGCCTTTGGCTCAGGTCATGATCTCACCCAGTCCGCAGGGAAGTTTGTCTTTTTATTTTTCCAAATTGCTCGGGACTTTTCTACAAGATGCAGAAAACACGTCAAGGTGTTTTCCCGTTGTCAAGGGTTCTACATCACTTACGGAACCATTCGTGGGAAACATACCACGTTTTCTATCTTCCTCGTGATTGCTTGGTTCTTCTTGGCGAGGACACGGAGAATCCGTGTAAACAGCATCCCGTGCGTGATGATGTGGTACAAGGGACACTCATAGACCTCCTCCCTGGACTGGTCACAGGTGTCTGTGGACACAGTGCATGTCAGGACACAGTGCATGTGGAGGCTTGTTTCTCCTCTCTCTTCGAGGCCACGGATGGCACCCCAAACTCAGGCTGACCGATCGTCTCCTAAATGCATAATCTGGCTGAAAGACTTGTAATGAGGGCTGAGGCACGGGTTCTGAGGGGGAAGTCGCTTGGTGAGGACAATGTCTTGATCACTTTCCCCATGCCCAAGAGTCGTGGCCATCGCCAAGGGAGGCCCTTCTCTTTCCAGGAGAGAACACATCATGCAAAAGTCCGTGTGGCTCTCAGGTTCCAAGGTCATGCAACGCGTGGCCGAGATGTATGTGCATGTATTTCCTTTTTTTTTTCCTTTTTTAGTTTGCAATTGAGGTGCCAAGTTGACTGAACACAGTCCCGCAGAAACACTGGTCTCTGCAGAAGTCCTGCTTTTCACCCTTCCTACCCTTCCCAGCTCTCCCCAGACCTGTCAACAGAGCCAAGGTGGAAAACCCTGCTGTAGAGAAACCAGAATCTCGGTTGGCTCATCCATGAAAACCAGGTAACTGATTTTTGCATCTGTAAACATGCCTACCCTTATAATCCACACCACCCACGTAATTACATGTAAACGGGGTTTTGGGGGGGCACGCCAACTGCAAACTCCCATGGCAAACACCCCAACCTTAATCTTATGTCCTTGATCTTTTAAAAAACAACAAAACAAAAAACACACAGAGAGCAAATCTTCCAAGTTGCAGGCAGCTTCAAGTTACTCCCTTTCCTGATTTGTCCACATCTGGCCAGGAAGTACAGCCCTTGTCTGTTGGCCACCAAAGCGACCTTTTCACAGGCACATCCTTGAAAGGGTTGACCGAGTGCCATGACTAATTCCGATTCTAGAAATTCCACAACCGTCAGCATCCTAGAATATGCCCAGGGCACCCCGGCCGGCTCCCTGCAGCGGGCTGTGAATGCTGTGTGATGGTAACACAGAGTTTGAGTCCAAGGGCACAGCCTAAGCTCTGCAAAATATTCCTGATACTTGATGTGTGTTCTCGATCTAGGTCCCCATCGGATCAGTACTGATTCTAAAACACTAATGACTTCTCTGTGCAACTGCAGACCATGATTTGCAAAGCTCCGGAAAACACTGGCGCAGTGGGTGGGTGGGTGAGCGAAGGCAGAGAGGGAGCTGGGGAGCCGGGAACCAGACAGCTCTTCTGGAGTCCCAAATTGCCTGGGGACGTTTTAAAGGAGGTGATGGATGTCTGGTCGTTGCCCCAAACCTCCAGGCAAAGTGCCTTTTAATCTGAGACTCGGAATTTTTTTTATGTTTTTGTTTATTTTTAAGAGAGAGAGAGAGAGAGACAGAGAGACAGAGAGACAGAGCAGGAGCAGAGGAGGGGCAGAGAGAGAGGGAGACACAGAATCCGAGGCAGGCTCTGGGCTCCAGGCTCCGAGCTGGTAGCACAGAGCTCGATGCGAGGCTCGAACTCATGGACTGTGAGATCATGACCTGAGCCAAAGTTGGGATGCTCAACCGACTGAGCCACCCAGGCACCCCTGAGACTCAGTATTTAGGATGCATGTGTTTGGTGTTGTTTTTTTTTTTTGCAAGAATTAGATACCCAACCCAAATTGAGAAGCAGCACCTTATCCTAGCCAACTGCCTACATGGGTTTAGTTGCACAAAATGCACATGGAAGGGGAGAGAAGAATAGTAAGTGTGTTTCCCAGTTGGAAGACAAGAATGAAGAGATGGGCAGAACCTGTAGGCAGATGGCCCAACAGCAATGCACTCACCCTGGATGTGACCCTGAATCAGTACCCACCAGCTCGATGATGCACCCGCACGACGGTACAGGTGAGGATGAACATGTGGTCATGGACCAGCAAGACGAGAGACATCATGGGACCTCCTCAATGCAACAAATCCCCAGACGGGGCAGACTCCCTGTGACGGAGACATCGGGGAAGATGAAGTGTAAACGAGGTCGTTTTGCCATGTGACCTAAACCCACGCCTGTGAGGAAGGTGTGGATGAGGCTCCCAGGCAAACCTGTGGACACATGTCACACACCTCAGGAAAGGAAGGCAAAAGCCCATCGCTGCTACAGGTGAGGACCCTGGAGCAAAATCCCCTAAAACAAAACGTCATTGTTGGAAGCACCAGTGCCTGGAGGTGGAAACAAATTCAAGAATGGCAGGATCAGACTCAAGCCAGGAAGCACGGCATCGCTAAAACGAACGTTGGGTATTGGTCTGCGGTATGGCAACGCTAAAGCCCATGGAGAAGGCCAACACTCACGGAACCCAAGGACAAGGCAATAGTCAGAAACTGTCATAGTGGGTCCCCAGGATGGTGTCCTTCCAGGGAAGATGTTAGCCTAGTGCCTGTGAGCAGACACTGGTGCCAATGCTTGTCCACCATGATGAGCATGGGTCATGTTCAACTACGCTCACTGTTCATCATCAGACCAGCGTTCTCCAAGTGGAGCCACAAGTCTTTGGGTAGGAATCCGCCAGGATGAGCACTGGTCACATTCAAGTAAACTCACTGTTCCTCATCTGATCATCATTCTCAACGTGGGGTCACATGCCCTTGGGTGGGAGGTGGGGGTAAGTCCATGCAGTCAGGACCACATTCATCATAATATTAAGTAGCTTCTGCCTTCACACTGTGCTGATGTTTGCATGGATGGTGCAGTTTACATTGGGTAAACTTCTGGTGCCTTAGCATGAACCAAGGGAGAAGCTCCAAATGCATTAGTCATTGCTGCATCCACCAGCACTTGCCATTCTGAGAGCAAAAACAATCCTGGTTTCACTTAAGAGCAACCTTGACAAAGCAGTAGGAAGTATTACTTTTATTACGTATGACTTATGAGTGTGCAGATGACCCTTAGGCAACACGGGTTTGAACAACGCAGGTCAACTTATGCACAGATTGACTTTTTATCAGTACAGTACAGTCCCATCAATGTTTTTTCTCTTCCTTATGATTTCCTTAATATTTTCTTTTCTCTAGCTGACTTTATCGTACAATGACAGCATATAGTACACAGAAATACAAAATACATGTTCATCGATTGTGATTGGTAAGGCTTCTGGTCAACAGTAGGCTTAGTAGTTACGTTTTGGGGGAGTGAAAAGTGATACATGCATTTTCAACTGCATGGGGAGGTCAGTGCTCTTAACCCTCGTGTTGTCCAAGGGTCAACGGTATCCGTGTGTAATGTCCTACGTGACAAAATGGGAAGTATACACAAGGCACGTCTAACCACACACTGACGTGTGGTGGCTGGCAGGCTGTTTTGGTTGGGAGCTGATCTGACTACATTCCTTGGGAAACACCAGTTTTACTTGGAAGAGAAACTATAGACACACCGTGGTTATTCCAAGCCGGAGAGCTGGCAGACATTCTCTGGAACACAGAGTGAGCTTGTCACTTGGAGGAAAACAAGTTTACCGCCAGTGACAACATTTGAGCTTCTGAGGGAAATTCAGAATTCTGGAAAACGTGTATGTGGCACCAGGAGGTCAACTGTTGCCCAATCCCTAGACTTTTCTTTTCTGATAAGACCAGGGGTTAGTGACACCAACAAGCGTTGACTTTTTTTTTTTTTGATGTCATATAATGAAATGCATCACTGATTAGAAGCCCTCTGTAAGTCATCGGACGAATATTTTCCAAAGGACCAGCGGGCAGAGGATCCATTCGAAATGATAAACAGAACGATCGATTTTAAGTGAACGGAAGAAGAACATTTCATTGATAACGATTTTAGTCTCCACGTTACAACTTGGCCATTCAGGAAACAGCCACTTGGTGGGTCTAGTGATGATGTCAGAGATGATGCACAATTATCTGAAAATGCTACCAAAATACTCCTTTCTTTTCCAGCTACATATCCGCGTCACGTTGGATCTTCTCGAACAGAAACAACATACCTCAACACGTGACATGTGGACATTGGTAGGAGGATTGGGCTGTCTTTCCTTAAGCTGCACGTTTGCAAAATGTAAGACATTTGCAAAGAGATGGAAACAATGCCACTTTCCTCTGTGCATTCTTCTGCTTTTATTAAAAAAAAAGCTATGTATGTTAATATGTGTGTTTTGTGTGTGCATTTGCTTTATGGGATGATGTGTAGCACATCTTCTTACCACGTTGTCATATAAATCTCTTCACAATAAGAAAGGAGAGACCTGGAGTCTGTGGGAGGGTGAGCATTATGGCTGATGAATCTCCACGCTGACCGTCCAGACAAAGTCCTATTAAATCCGGGAGCAGTGAAGCCCCCAGAGCCTCAAGCCCTGCTGTGAGCCACGGCCGACTGAACAGAAACGTCCAGTGAAACAGGCTTGCACGACTATAGTACGTACCTAAATGGATCTTTCTTAACGGGGGTCAGCAAGGCTTGGCCAGTCATGTAGATGCTGGGGCTCCCTGCTATCTGGCCATGGCCCCCCCTCCAGAGGTGTTCTCCAGAACACCTTCTTCCAGAACACTGTGAGCCCCTCCAGGGAGCCACTCTTCCTTAACTCAACCAGCACAGAACCCGTCCTTCTGTGCATAAAGCCATATACAAATAGCCAAATGTGGGAAAACCAAAACTGTCTAAATATGGCGGCTCATGAAGTGACCTTGGTACTGCACCTGGCTGCCGGCTCTGAGTGTTAGGTGCCTGGCACCACCTCCAAAACACAGAGACTCCCTCCAATGCACAAGGCAGGCAGGGGGACTATCGTGCAGATGGGGGGGGGGGGGCTCAGTGTAGAGATGTAGGGTCCAGGCTGCATCAGGCGGGTCTACCTGGGATAGAGGGACTGAGCCCACATCTCCTGCACACATACACACACACACACACCCCTCATGCAATAACTCGGGTGTAGAGATATACGGTGCACTCTAGGACGGGTCTCCCTGGGATAGAGGGACCGAGCTCACTCTCCTGCACACACACATCCCTCATATGGCAGCGTAGGTGCACAGATTTAAGGTCCAGGCTAAGGCCAGTCTGCTAGGATTGAGGCACCAAGCCCATGTCCCCTCCACAGGTGCATTCTTCCTGCACAGCCCACAGATCATAAGGACGGGACCTCAGGTCCATCATCTTGGCCGGGAGCTCCAGGACAGCAGGGACCCAGGGGCCGGCTGCTCCCTTGCACACAGCATAGGTATATAGAGCATACCCTCTACCACCTGAAGGACGCTTAGAACATCCTCCTTTGCTACGGGGAATCGCTCCAGAGGAAAAGATGGGGTGGGCTGCCCCCGTAACCACAAACAAAGGCAGGTCATAGACACAGCACTGTAGCTGCCACAGCTGAAGATTGCACATTCCAGGTGGCCACCCGCCTTTACGAAGCCGCCACCTGCTGGGTTTGGAGCAGGGTCAAAGGTTTCCCACGACTGTCTGAAAAAGCTAGGAAAGTACGCCTCCCTCTCCAACCAGGCAGCTGGCTGAGGCCGCATTTCAGCAGGAACAGCGAACCGCGAGAGATGGGTTGCGGGAGTAGATGGCAGAGACCAGAGGGCTCCTGAGACGTGACCTCCGTCTTCTGCGTGAACGACAGACGCTCAGAACGTCTCTTGTGTGTGCAAACGTGCGCCTTAAGGGAAGACAGCAGAGTCTCCCGTGGGCGTCTGCATGCTGTGCGTGGCAATATGTTGCTTCTCTAGAACAACATCCGACCTCACACAGATACATGGCGGGAAACAGAGGCGTGTTTCCATGGCTTCTTCAGATAATTGTGGGTTACATTGGACAGCGTGCCCAGACCCAGCAAGTGGTTGCTTCCTCATGGCCAAGGCGCACTATGGAATATGGACACGTTATCAATAAAACTTCCTTATTCTGTTCAGTTAAAATGGATTGGTCTGTTCGTCATTGGAGTGGATGGCTTGCTCGTGGATGGAAAAGAGAACTGGAAAAGGTAATAGATCCTCCTTGAGACTTTGTATTGTTTGTAGGCGGGGGGGGGGGGGTGTTGTGTTTTGTTTTTAGTGCCACCTGCTTGTGATTTTTTTCCTGCTTTCTTCTTGCTCGTTCAAAGACTTCTTGAGACCTTGCCCCCACCTCACATCCAAGATACACAGCCTTCCGTCTTTGTATCCTTGAGACAACCATCAGAGCCACCAAGCTCTGATGACGGATGGACCTAGGAGGCCCCCAAACCAGATTGAGATGGAGAAAAGCCGACAGGCATGATCCTTAACCCAAGGTGGCTCAGGGAATCATGAGGAGTGGACTATTCCAGGTGCTCAGGCTTCGGTGGGAAGCAGGTGAGCCCAGTTCCCCATGCACAGCGGTCAGCCTCGCGCCCTGTCCTTGAAATATGGTACAGATAATTCCCTCCAGTTGCATTTCAATAACCCATAAGGAGATTACCATTATTATCAATGTACGACCAGGATACAGTATTTAATCAAGAGATCACAGGGTCTTCTGCCTACATCCTGGGTCATCGGTATTTGCAGGATTTTCCACCCTGTGCATGAGTTTGCAAAGTGAAGGTCAGGGCAGAGTCTGACCTGGCCCCCAGAGAGCTGACTTGTAGGTTTGCTGGAGACGTCCGTGACCCATTTCTGGTTGGAAAATGGCCATCTCGCAAACACCCAGACGCCACCCGGGGCCTCGGATCAAGGCGCCCCATCATCATACTGCAGCAAGCCCACCCCGGAGAGGACCAGAAAATGCTAACAGCACAGTCCGGGCTTTTCCAGAAGAACATTCTTCAGCAGAGAGCCACAGAGATGCTATTTCCTCAGATAATTAATTCTAAAGGCAAGTATCACTTGAGAATTGCAAATAACAACAGGAGAAAATACATGTTCCCCTCCCATCCTGTCCATGAGCAGATGAACCACTGGTAAACCATGCAGGACAACAGTGGCCCAAGGCATGGGGCCAATTTTCCGTGGAATAACAAAATAATTGGGGGGCGGGGTGGTTATACAAGGGCAAAATGGTGTCAGAAACTCATTTCACACACACACAGGCAGGTCCACAGTGTTCCTATCACCCTCTTCTGGCTTCAGGTGCATGCAGTATTTTATAACGGAAAAACTTAAAGGCACATTGAAAGTCAGATCTTTGCGAGAAAACAAGGAAAGAAGGTTGGTTGTCACCTAACGCTTACACGCACTGACTCTTTAAGAATATTCTGGAAGCCACGTTGGCCTCTCCGTAAAGCAAACGCACAAGTGGGTTCCCCAGTTTTTGCCGCGCCGGATTTCTCTCCCTGGAGGCCAACCCATCACCTCCTTGGAGAGCAGGGAACTGTGGGAACTTTCCAATGAGTTTATTAGCAGGTGCATCAGTGGTGAAGTTGTCCAAGCCCGTGTTGTCCGTTTATACCCCGTTAGAAAACCGATACGGAGATACGGTGAATTTTGTCGGGGTCGGGAATGCCTTCAGCGGATCCGGAGGCCAAAGGGAGGGTGACTGTCCCTAGTGATTGCAAACAAAGGCGAAAATGAGCTCTGTTGCTGAGGAACACGGTGTTCATCAAGCACATCTTGGGGAGATGATTCTTCGGGTTCGACCTCCTTGTTGTCCGCAGGACCGTCTCTGCCGGAGAGACGTGAGAAGCAGGGCAATACCGTTGTGTCCCACAGGACGTTCAGGGCGGCTAGCGTGGACCTCCATGATCAGGCGTCACCTGGGTAGGACTGCGTGGACACAAGACAGCGGGTCCATGTTGGGTTTCTCCCCATGCCCAAAACACAATGTCTTACAGCTCAGCCTTGGGACCATAATGTCCTGACATCGTTAAAGGTACCCAAGTCCGGCTGTCTTTGGCTGGGCAGCTAGGACTCAGCATCTGATGGGGACACTAATCCCATCGTGGGGACCCCACCTCCATGACCTCATGTAACCCTAATCACCTGCAAAGCCGCAGGAGACATATTCCCCCAAAGAACCCCCGCGGCCACCTCCCTTAGATAAGACTCACCTGTTTCTCTGGACAAGACCAGACACAGACCCTCCCTCCCATCCCCATTTCTAGGCTCATGAAGAATTGCCTGAACTGTGTGCATCCCCAGATACCTGTGGGCAAGATGCTCTGTCACCTGTCCGGATCCGACTTTGGTTCATCTGCCCTCCTTCCCAGACCAGCCCCTGGACGTCAGGCCGCCCTCAACCTCAGCGACACTCGAACGCAGAGCAACCTACCCCGAAGTCACCTGTCTGCCAAGGAGGAGATTTGCCGCCCTGACATTTCAATCACAGCACACAATCATCCCACACCACATACCTGGTGCCCCTAGGCTCACAGTCCTTGAAAGGTCCTTTCTGCACACCGTCGCTCGCACGCATATCTCACGGTCGGGGCTCGCTCCTTATGACGACAGTCCCCTCCTCCTCCTCCTCTCCCCATTTCAATACATGATTTGCAAAGTCCTTCAAGCTCTATTGCTTGTCTCAGGGGGAAGTCTCCAGGGCTTGGCCCCCAGGTGGCCATCGAGATGGGACCCTCGAGGGGCTGGCTCCCAGGAGCCTGATGTGGGGTGTGTGGGGTGAGTGGTTACAGAGCCCACGGGCCAGGCACGCACATTCGCAGAAGTGCATGGGAAAAGTGAGCAGACATGGAAGACAGGGGCCACACTGCACCTGGGAGCCCTGGGAGACTTCACGGAGGAGGTGTCTGGTGGGGGGACAGAGGTACCATATTGACAGGTGGAGCGTTCTTGCTAGATCGGCTCGAAAATATCAACATCTGGCTTCACTTAAAAATAAGCAGAGTGTTCCAAAAACGGAGGGTGCGTGGGCATGGAAAATATCGAACAAGCTTGCAAAGGGGATCCTGTGAGTGCACAGAGCATGAGTCTCCAGGCACCGGGTCAGCTCTCAGACGTCCAGCAGGTAGTCATTCGCACAGCACAGAGAATGAGCTTCCAAATCATAGAGCGCTACTCTGCCCGCTGTGAGTCTGACACGCATTTTTGTGTGTCGGGGACGGAACTGACAAAACGATGTCGCATTTCTACTGCAGAAAAGGCTGGCCATTTCCACCACAGTCTCCCTTTCCTTCCTCCAGCCGTCTGCATCCCGCTGGAAAAGCCTGCGTGTGCCCCCAGTTTCCACTCCCACGGGGACAATCCTTGGCTTTTGTACGATTTTAGTTTCCCTGTGTGTTTGCTTTCTGGTTAGTTATTTTCATCTCAGTCCCAGAAGGGCAATGCTCAGTGGGTTTTAAAAGAATCTGCACCATTCCCAACCCCCTGGGACGTAAAATTTACCTGTCCCTGATGTTTACTTCCCATCGCAACCATTGTTATGACCGTGTGTTTTCACCAAGCCACAAATAAGAAGGCGAATTTTCTGGGGTCTTGTTTTCTTGTAGAAGAAAGAGCTCCCCCTGTCCTCCCTCACAGGTGTCTGTAATTCAGACGGAAGGATGGAATTAATCAACCATCTGACTCCTTTCTTCCCCCAGTTCTATAGGGCCACGGGGGGCTGAACACAGCACGTAGCTCAGGCATTGTAAGCTGTAGGAGGGTTGAGAGTGTGTGTGTGTGTGTGTGTGTGTGTGTGTGTGTGTGTGTGTGTGTGTCTAGTCTTTCCATAAACCCAAGTACAAAGGAGAATTGTCAGAAAGAAGAACAAAGCAAGCCAGCATCATCCCCAAGGCTGGTGGTTATTATCTAAATGGGATGATGGCTTCATCACGAGCCCTGGAAATAGGCTGAGTGTGCATTTCCAGATCAACAGCCTGATGCTCTAATGTCCTCTCCGATTCTGGCCCAGGACCTGGGTGCAGTGCGTTGAACTCTGGCCCCCAGGGAGATGTGTCCATTCACGACCAGATGCAAGAGAACACATTTGGGAAATGAGGACTTTGCAGGCGTACCGAGATATGACAATGTCCTTTCTGACTGGGGTGGGTCGTAAATCCAATGACTGGAGTCCCTCACTGAGAGGGTCACAGAAACACAGGGGAGACAGCAAAGTGGACGCAGAAGCAGAGACTGGAGTGATGTGTCTACAGGAAACACCAAGCATTGATGACAGCCTTCCCCAGAGCCTTCAGTAAGGAGCCAACCCTGCCGCCATTTTGATTTCAGACTCCTGGTCCCCAGAACTCGGAAATGGTAACTTTGCATTGTCTTAAGCCTGCTGTTTGGCGCGATTTTGTTACAGCAGCCGTGGAAACCGGCACCCTCGTCCTAACCAATGACACTAAGGAGCTGGATTTTGTCATATCTTGGATCTCGCCCACCTCTGAGGGTGTAGGGGTCATTTCTTTAACCCTCCATGAGCAGGTGTTAGGATGAGCTTTTAGGCTCCCTCTCTCAGATGGGTTCTAGAGGGTCAAGGGCTGTGGTGTTCATTTTTGGATTGGACCTCCATCCAGATCTGAGAGAAAGAGAAAAGAGACAGAAACATGAGCATCCCAGAAGAGGACAGCAACCATCCCAGGACAAGACAATGATCATCGCAGAACAGGATGATGAACACCTCAGAATAAGATGATGCATGAGTCTGGGTTCTGCAGAGAAACAGACCCAATGTGTGTGCTGTGTGTGTGTGTGTGTGTGTGTGTGTGTGTGTGTGTCACATGGGGAGGCATTCATTATAGAGAACTCGTTCATGCAATTACAAACACTGAGAAGTTCCAAGATCTGCAGGCAAGCTACAGATGGAAGACAGCTCATGTGGTGTGAGTTCTAATTTGAGTCCGAAGGCAGAGAACCAAGAGCTGACGGTGTAAGTTTCAGCCCAAAGGCTCAAGACCCAGGAGGAGCTGATATTTCAGGTCAAGTCTGAAGATAAGAAAAAAACAAAACAAAGCAAAGCAGTGTCCCAGCTGGAAGGACATCAGGAAGCAGGAGTTTCTCTCCTACTCAGCCTTTTTCTTCTATTCTAGCCCTCAACTGATTAGATCAGGCTCACCCACACTGGGGACGACCCTCCACTGCCTCACTCCACTGAATCGAAAGCTAATCTCGTCCAGAAACGCCCTCACGGACACACCCAGAATCGTCTTGGGCCAGAGATCTGAGCACCCCCGTGGCCCAGTCAAGTAGACACAATTAAGCATCCCAGAACGTCATTTTCTAGATCGGGGCTGCTGACCTCTGCCACTCAGGTGGCTGTGGGACGTGTGGCTCACACAGCACCTTAGCAGCCTGTGTTGTCATCAGGAGCCTCACATTCCAGAAAGATCTGCCCCACTCATAAGGTTTCTTGCAGGTGCACGAACAAGCCACGGACAGGGTGAAGCCGGGAACCAAAGCACCCTCCAGGCACTGAGCATTCTTGCACAGTGCCTCAGCATCCAATCAAGGGGACAGGTGCATGATGAGTGAGTGGGTATACAGGAGACATTAGCATCTTCTGGAAAACAAGGATCAGGGTGCATTTAAACGTATGGACGCCCCCTGACTTCTTTGCAAATGAGGTCACATTCACAAGTAGGACTTCAACGTGTCTTTCGTGGGGCAGGGACCCACGTGAGCCACAAAGAATGCACCGGGGTGAGCCTTCAAGCCAGTAACAGGCGTTGAATTGCAAAGAAGGAATTTGCACCAGTTATAATGGCTTGCTTTTCCGAGACCCTATTACCTTTGGTTCCCTGCGTAGCAAGCAATGAACATCCCAGAGCTAAGAGTCGGGGCCACGGAGCACAGATTTACTGAGTAATTATGGAGTCTGCTCCCATCGTTAACGAAGGAGCCCATTATAGGAAGAATGACTCCCAGACGGTCCATGCCCTGGACCCCCACGCCTCATTCGGTGTGTCCCAGGGCATCTTCTTAGAACAGGAGGCCATCGAACACCCTGAAGGGGTTGAAAGGAAGGCTCGACATGTGTTTGAACCTTGTTACTCGTGGCATAAGGCAGGCTTCGGTGTCCCCTGTGTATTGCTTTCAATGCCAAAGGTGTTTTGTAGAATATTTCTCTCGCACGCATCTTTAAGAGCTCAAAATGGGGAAATTAGCTCTTGGGAGGGGCTCCTGGGTGGCTCAGTCGGTGGAGAGCCCGACTTCAGCTCAGGTCATGATCTCGCGGTTCGTGAGTTTGAGCCCCGCGTCGGGCTCTGTGCTGACGGCTCGGAGCCTGGAACCTGCCTCGGATTCTGTGTCTCCCTCTCTCTCTCTCTCTACCCCTCCCCCACTCACACTGTCTGTCTCTCTCTCTCAGAAAAAAAATGAATAAAACATAAAAAGAAAAAGAAATGAGCTCTTGGGGGAATATAATAGTATACTCTACAGTATGTTATATATATTCTACATATAATATACATAGAAAGGGCAGCAGGGTGAGTTTTTGATTTCCTCCAAAATACTTTTGTTCTCCAGGACATGCAATCTGGCCACCGTGCACGGACAGTCGTCACTTACGGATTTTTTTTTTTTAAATAAACATCATTACCTTTACTTGCAAAGTGAAATTTTTCCAGACCCTTTAAGAAGCATTTTGTGGCGGTTGTTTCCTGGGCTTTTTCCAAAGTTCGTATGCAATGCATTCAGGAAATGCGTGACTGGCTTGTAAAAACGCTGAGCCTTCCTTCAGACGGGGGCGAGAACAGAGTGTGCCCGTGTCCTTGGTGCGACAGAGCCAGCTGACTGGCCTTCCCAGCTGTGCGTCTGTCGGGCGGGCAAAGCGTTCCTCCTTCATCACCAACGAGGTGCCCTTGTTCTAAGACCCCCAAGTTCTCAATCGGACAGAGGATACGTGCTCCATGGTGCCGGCTTCCCTCCCCACTGGACCGCTGGATCCATTAGGAGAGCCACGTATCCCAACCCACGCCACGAAAGACCACCAGTGGCCGCCATGTGACCAGACCCCACAACTAAAGTAAAGTTGTTGAAGTGTCCCCATAAATACGCGTCCGCACGCAAACCCTCAGAACTTGTCAACTGACCCTATTGGGAAACGGCGTCTTTGCAGATGGGAGTAAGGGAAGGATCTGAGAGGAGCCCATCCTGGAGGAGGGGGGCCCTGAATCCAATCACAGGTGTCCTTGTAAGAGACGGAAGGGGACACACAGACACAGAGGAGAAGCCACGTGAAGGTGGAGGCAGAGACGGGAGGGACGCGGCCACGAGCCCAAGGACGCCTGGAGCCTCAGAAGCTGGAAGAGGATGGAAGGACCCTCCCCTGGAGCCTCAGGAGGGAGCACAGCCCTGCCTGGATCTCAGTGGCCCTGCTCATCCTTGCATCTCAGTGGCCCTGCCCCTCCTGGATCTCAGGGGTCCTGCCCCTCCTGGATCTCAGCGGCCTTGCCCTGCCTGGATCTCAGTGGCCCTGCCCTGCGTAGATCTCAGTGGCCCGGCCCTGCCTGGATCTCAGTGGCCCGGCCCTGCCTGGATCTCAGCAGCCCTGCCCTGCTTGGATCTCAGCAGCCCTGCCCTGGCTGGATCTCAGCGGTCCTTCCCTGCCTGGATCTCAGTGGTCCTGCCCCCCCCCTGGATCTCAGTGTCCTGCCCTACCTGGATCTCAGACATCTGGTCTCCAGAACAGAGAGAGAACAAACTTGTTTTGTTCTTAGGAACCCGTTTATAGTAATTTGTGATAACAGCCTTAGAAAGACTAATATGCCTGGTTACGGACGTTTCAATTTGCTATGAAATTGCCTCCCATGTTCCTTTTAGCTTTGAAATCATGTGGTCGTTTAAAGACCTATAGTCAGGAAAGACAAAAACTCGGTCCCGGGGACCAGATGAAAAAGGATGTTGAGTATACCTTTCAATCTACCAAATAACAAGGAAACAGTGCTCGGGGTTGATCCTGGTTTCATGAAACTCACTTCATGCTGTTACAGTTGAGAGAAGGAAGGTCTTAAGACACATTTTCATGATGTGGTTGTGAATGTCTTAGAGCCTTTAAAAACAAGTGTAGCTGGTTTTCTGACCAGTCCGAGCCAGGGAGAAAGACCCATGGAGAAAAGTGGAACGCCATTTCCCTGGCCGTCCCTCCACATCACGACTCGGGTACCACGGATGGAAAACATCTCATCGAGTCACTCGGAACCCACACCCATGAGGCTCTCCCTATAGGCACTGAGTACCTAGAAAATAGGACAACACGGGTGGCAAAGAGTCCCTTTCAAGAGAGTGTCCAGGGGCGCCTGGGTGGCTCAGTCAGGTGACCTCCTGAGTCTTGATTTCGGCTCAGGTCATGATATTACAGGTCGTGAGTTCGAGCCCCACGTCGGGCTCTGTGCTGACAGTGTGGAGCCTGCTTGGGATTCTCTCTCGCTCTCCTTCTCCCCCTCTCTCTACTCCTCCCCTACCCGTGCTCACTCACTCACTCTCTCTCTCTCTCTCAAAATAAATTATCAAAATAAATTATCGTGTCACATGAGCCCAGCGGTCAGTCTGGCTGCACAATGTCTGGCTGAGTGCCCCCCACTCACGACTGGGGTGTAGTCACCGCACTCTGAGGGGCAGACTTCCCGACCAGCTTGGCGAAATCTGGGGTCATGTTGGGTCCGAGATGCACAGGGTCCCCATCATTCCCAATGGCTTGGAATTCATCACCCAGGAATGGACGTCCCTTCTTCTGGTTGGCTTATCGATGGTCCTTCAGAACATCCTCTCGTAAGGAAATGAATTCGGTGATGGTACCAGTTTTGACTTAAACAAGCAAGTGAAGCATAAGACCTTTGGGTCACGTGTCCCCAGTGTGCATGTGAGTGTGTGTGTGTGTGTGTGTGTGTGTGTGTGTTTGTGCACAACTGGGAATTTCCAAGCAAGAACCCAACAGAACAAGTGAGTTTGATTTTCAAATGACTCTGTGATTGCAAGTCTGGGGGATGAAGGGACTCGGGGGTCTTTGCGGGGCCAGCTGTGTGCTCTCTGAACCTAAATACCTTCACGGTGAAAAGTCCCTCCTCCATTCTGTGTGCATATCCCACAGGCAACCTCCCGGGTCGAAAATCGTACATCCGACAAAGAGCTGCCTCTGCAAAGTGCAGACTTTTGTTTCTTCCAGACATTGGAGGGGCAGGGACATAAGGTCCTTCAAATACACGCCTCTCTGGTCTTGCTCTCTACTTGGGAGCGGACCCCGGAAAACCTCTCTGCCCATCTGTTCTCCCTCCCTGCTGCCTAGACCTGTTCAAGGAAGATGCAGTCCCTGCCCAGCCTGTGAGGCAGGTCCCGGGAAGTCATCACGGGACTGACCTTTGGGGAGAGCACAATACAGTCTCGGATGGAGACAACCCAGTCTCAGGGTTGGCACGTTGCAAAAATCCCCCCTTTCTGTCTGTCCATATTGCCTGAGGACCCTCCAGCGGCGGCCCCATTTACCACACACCAAATGCAGCAGTGACCATGGCAGGTGTTCCTGGCCACAAGCGTTTCATGCAGGCAACGGACAGAGAAGGAGCAGCCATCAGTTGAGTGAAATAGATCATGTGTTAGGAGGTCTAAGTGCTAAGGGGCTGGGATGGGATGAACTACATCCGCTCCCTCCAAATAGATTATCTTCTAGTGTGAAACCCCCCAGGACATCCGAACGGAGCCTTACTTGGAACTAAGGTCAGTGCTGATGGGAGTAGGAACATGGGGTCATCTTGGAATAGGACGATCATGCAGGGAGCATGACCGGTGTCCATATGACAGGATGTGTATACTGGAAATTCTTTTTAATTTTTACAATGTTAATTTATTTTGTGAGAGACACAGAGTGCAAGTGAAGGAGGGGCAGAGAGAGACAGAGAGAGAGAGAAAGAGAGAGAGAATTCCAAGCAGGCTCTGAGTTGTCAGCACAGAGCCCGCCATGGGGCTCGAACTCACAAGTCGCGAGATCATGACCTGGGCTGAGATCAGGAGTCAGATGCTTAACTGACTGAGCCGCCCGGGAGTCCCTATACTTGAAATTCTTAAAATGCCATGTTAGCACGGGTAAAGATACTCCACCCTGCAACTTGCCTATGTTCCCTGGTTGGGGGATACATCCTATTTACCTTCCGTAGGAACAGGATTCTAGATGCTCCCCTCCCCCAGCTTCCCGTGCCTTAGCACAAATGCCAGAAGGAGGGTGGGACCATGTCCAGGCGCCTACCATCGGGCGGTTATAATGTAACACAAGTTGGAGTCTCCAGGTGCAATTGAAGTCCCTAATCAGTTGACTCTGAGTTATCTGGGGTGGTCTTCCCCCACTCAGGTAAACCCACAGAGACCAGAATTAGCAGCAGAGGGTCCCCTGACGGCCAGAGAGAAGCAAACAGCACACGTGCGAATGGACTGGGACAGAGGCACAAGGCAAAAACCCAATGGCATTTCCCAGCACCTGTCATTAGTGATTTCTAACAACGATTCAATACATACAATGGTCTTACATGTTGCTGTATCACCTGGAAATGTCTTTACAGGTCTTTCTATTTTTTTCATCAAACAATACACGTGATGAATGATATAAATGTCTTGGGCCGCTTGGGCTGTGGTAACAAATTAACACAGACTGGGAGGCTTATAAACAACAGATATGTATTTCTCCACACTGCTGGAGGCTGCAAGGCTGAGAGGTCTGGGGTCCTCTTGTCACAAGGACATCAATCCCATCACAGGGTTCCCAACCTCAGGAAAAGATCCAACCCTAGTTACTTCCCAAAGGCACCACTTCCTGATTACAACCCATTGTAGGGTAGGGTTTCCATCAATGAATTTTGGGGGAAGAGTGCAAACATTCAGTCCAGAACAGGTATCTACTCATGTTGACCCAACTTCTAACCAAATGAGAGTCTACAAACTATATGATTAAGGAAGTGAGAAGGCATGAACAGAACAGTCAAACTGCCCAGTTCACAAAGTCACGTCTACAGAGAGAAGTCTTGCAGTGGTGAATGACCCAGCTTGCAAAATACTAAGTCACATTGATCTTGAAATCACCTCACGTGGCTTCGCACGGAGGTGGCTATAGATTACGAGGTGGCAATGAGAGGCTGGCGGGGAATTCAGCGCAGGGGTAACCGTTGTGTTCTGGAGACCCATCAATGCACGTCAAGGCTGTGCAGAGCAGCAGGTGGGACATAAGCAGATGGGTGCACCACAGGGAATGAGGGATGAACACCCAGCTTTCCAAAGTGAAGAACCAAAACTCGCCGCAGGTAAAAGTTATTCATCCCCAGTTGCTAGAATCCCCAGTTGTTAGAATGTCAAGGGTTTTAAAACGTCCAGGACTTCATCACACACTGTCAGAAGTTGACACAGAAAACAAAACATTCTACTATCTAAGGAACGAATCCAATTCATTCCTGGATATGGGATCCTGGTTTTTATTTTCAAGCCCAGATGCCAGGTAGGGAGCTCGAAGCATACGTTGTACATATTTTCTGAATAATTTTAAATCTTTCAAGTCATGGAACCAAATGGTGAGTGGAAACATTGCAAGAAAACATGCCAGGTTTGAAGAACACAGTCCAACTCTGAGGAGTTGGTGAATGACCGCTTCATTTGTGATTATTTAAGGAAGTAAAAACAGGACGTGATGATGTTAAACGTTCACAGGTGTGGGGGAGGGGAGGGAGAGGACCCCCGCCCCAGATTTCCTATGAGAATGCACCCAAATTCAAGGTCTTCATGCTTGCACTGTCCCGATGGTAATTCCGGCTCTCGTTTGAGTTATCAAAACAGCAAACCTCACCCAACACTGAAAAACTATTTGAATGAGTTTATTAAAGAAAAGTGGTTTCTACTCACAGGATGCCAATCCAAGTCCTAACTTTTAGTCACAGAGAACATAAAGTGACCCCATAAGGCACCCTGCATTCAATAAACCCCACATGGGCCCGAACTATTCTCACCCTTACATGTTGGCTCAGAAAATCCCAATTGAAATCACGACCTTCTTCCTTAAACTTTTCTGGACAAATCTGGCAAAGCTAAGTATTCTGAATTACTTCACATATTATTTCATATAGTTTTACAATAAAAAATAAACAGAATGGGGCACCTGGGTGGCTTAGTCAGTTGAGCATCCAACTTCAGCTCAGGTCATGATCTTGTGACTTGTGAGTTCGAGCCCCGCATCGGGCTCTGTGCTGACAGCTCGGAGCCGGGAACCTGCTTCGAATTCTGTGTCTCCCTTTCTATCTGCCCCTCCCCTGCTCGTGCTCTGTCTCTCTGTCTCTCAATAATAAAAAATAAACGTTAAAAAATTTTTTTAAATAAACACAAAAATGTCTCTGTATGTGTTAGTATCTGTCTACAAATAAACAGATAGGAATCTATTTACTTTGCAAATCTTGTATATAGTTTATATATTTATATTTAATATGTATCTATTTATACCATCAAGAGATAAATATAAAAAAATAGATATGAACAGATAGATACATACATACACAAGGCGCACATACTCAGACACACACACTTTTGGCTTTTTTTTTTTTAAGTAGGCTCTATGCCCAATGTGGGGCTTGAACTCATGACCCAGAGGTCCAGAGTCAAACGTGCCTCTGACTGAGCCAGCCAGGCACCCTCCCACCTCCCACACACACACACATTTCCAAGGTTCTCCTTAACAAATAGCTAAAAACAAAATGCATTCACAAGGAATGAAAATTAAGTCTGCCGTTAAAAATAAATGATCGAAATCATCTGAATATGTCGGATTATTGCCTGAGGTAGACACAGGGAGTGGCAAAGAAGTAAATCCCTGTAAACCCAAGAAATGCTTTCCCTCCTTGATTAAAGTATGTGAGCAATGTTCCTTCCTTTGCTTATACAGAGACATTGACTGTCTTTCATTCAACATTTTGTTGAGGCTAAATCAGCCACAGGAGTCAATGGCTTATGTAATTCGGGCAGGACCCACCTCCCATGTCTTCACCTGATCCCTTTTCCATCTTCTCTTGTGTGGTGGCCGCAACGGTGGCCGACCAGAAGACATTCCCACCCAGGACCTCACGATATGGCCTTATCTGAACAAACGGTCTTTGCAGATGTGAATATGTGAAGGATCTGGAAATGAGACCATCCTGGATTGTGGTGACCTTAAATTCAATGACAGGTGTCCTTAGAAGAGACACAAAAGGAGACACCGACAAGGAGGAGAAGCCACTTGAAGATGGACACAGAGACAAGAGGGAAGAGGCAGGAAGGACCCTCCCCTGGGGACTCGGGAGGGAGCACAGCCTTGCCCCTCCTGGATCTCAGAGGTCCTGCCCCTCCTGGGTCTCAGCAGCCCTGTCCCTCCTGGATCTCAGTGGCCCTGCCCTGACTGGATCTCAGTGGCCCTGCCCTGCCTGGATCTCAGGGGTCCTGCCCTACCTGGATCTCAGGGGACCTATCCTACCTGGATCTCAGGGGACCTATCCCACCTGGATCTCAGAGGCCCTGCCCCTCCTGGATCTCAGTGGCCCTGCCCTGCCTGGATCTCAGTGGCCCTGCCCTGCCTGGATCTCAGGGGCCCTGTCCCTCCTCGATCTCAGTGGTCCTGCCCCGCCTGGATCTCAGGGGTCCTGCCCTGCCTGGATCTCAGTGGCCCTGCCCTGCCTGGATCTCAGAGGCCCTGCCCTCCTGGATCTCAGTGGCCCTGCCCTGCCTGGATCTCAGTGGCCCTGCCCTGCCTGGATCTCAGCGGCCCTGCCCCTCCTCAATCTCAGTGGTCCTGCCCCGCCTGGATCCCAGTGGCCTTGCCCTGCCTGGATCTCAGGGGCCCCGCCCCTCCTGGATCTCAGTGGCCCTGCCCCTCCTGGATCTCAGAGGTCCTGCCCCTCCTGGACCTCAGCAGCCCTGCTCTGCCTGAATCTCAATGGCCCTGCCCTGCCTGGATCTCAGCGGCCCTGCCCTGCCTGGATCTCAGTGGTCCTGCCCTGCCTGGATCTCAGTGGTCCTGCCCTGCCTGGATCCCAGTGGCCCTGCCCCTCCTGGATCTCAGTGGCCCTGCCCCTCCTGGATCTCAGAGGTCCTGCCCCTCCTGGACCTCAGCAGCCCTGCTCTGCCTGAATCTCAATGGCCCTGCCCTGCCTGGATCTCAGCGGCCCTGCCCTGCCTGGATCTCAGTGGCCCTGCCCTGCCTGGATCTCAGTGGCCCTGCCCTGCCTGGATCTCAATGGCCCTGCCCTGCCTGGATCTCAGCGGCCCTGCCCTGCCTGGATCTCAGCGGCCCTGCCCTGCCTGGATCTCAGTGGCCCTGCCCTGCCTGGATCTCAGTGGTCCTGCCCCGCCTGGATCTCAGAGGTCCTGCCCCTCCTGGACCTCAGCAGCCCTGCCCTGCCTGAATCTCAGGGGTCCTGCCATGCCTGGATCTCAGCGGCCCTGCCCTGCCTGGATCTCAGTGGCCCTGCCCTGCCTGGATCTCAGAGGCCCTGCCCCTCCTGGATCTCAGTGGCCCTGCCCCTCCTGGATCTCAGAGGTCCTGCCCCACCTGGACCTCAGCAGCCCTGCCCTCTCTGGATCTCAGTGGTCCTGCCCTTCCTGGGTCTCAGTGGTCCTGCCCTGCCTGGATCTCAGCGGCCCTGCCCCTCCTCGATCTCAGGGGTCCTGCCCTGCCTGGATCCCAGTGGCCTTGCCCTGCCTGGATGTCAGTGGCCCTGCCCTGCCTGGATCTCAGTGGCCCTGCCCCTCCTGGATCTCAGTGGCCCTGCCCCTCCTGGATCTCAGAGGTCCTGCCCCTCCTGGACCTCAGCAGCCCTGCCCTCTCTGGATCTCAGTGGTCCTGCCCTCCCTGGATCTCTGGGGTCCTGACCCTCCTGGATCTCAGGGGTCCTGCCCCTCTTGGATCTCAGCAGCCCTGCCCTGCCTGGATCTCAGCGGCCCTGCCTGGATCTCAGTGGTCCTGCCCTGCCTGGGTCTCAGGGGTCCTGCCCTGCCTGGATCTCAGTGTTTCTGCCCCTTCTGGGTATCAGGGGTCCTGCCCTGCCTGGATCTCACTGGCCCTGCCCTGCCTGGATCTCATCGGCCCTGCCCTGCCTGGATCTCAGAGACCCTGCCCTGCCTGGATCTCAGCAACCCTGCCCACCTTGGATCTCAGTGGTCCTGCCCCTCCTGGGTCTCAGTGGTCCTGTGCCTCCTGGGTCTTAGTGGTCCTGCGCCTCCTGGGGTCAGTGGTCCTGCGCCTCCTGGGTCTCAGTGGTCCTGTGCCTCCTGGGTCTCAGTGGTCCTGCCCCTCCTGGGTCTCAGTGTTCTTGCCCTGCCTGCATATCAGACCTCTGACCTCCAGAACTGGGAAAGGATCAATTCCTTCTGTTGTAAGCTGCCCAATTTTCACTGATTCATTCCAACAGCCCCAGGACACTGATGCATCTTGTAAGAATGAGCTGTGATGACACATTTCTGAGAGTTACCTGGTGATTTCCACGAGAGGGGAATTATACACCGCACTATATACAAGGTGTGTTTTGTTTTGAAATGCATTACTTGTTTTGGCTCCCATGTAGCTATTACACACAAAGATGTGAGCAAAGAAGGATTAACCCAAAGTGAAACGTAAGTGCAAGGGGCACCTCGGGGCTCAGTCGGCTGAGTGTCGCACTGTGGCTCAGGTCACGATCTCACGGTTCGTGGGTTCAACCCCTGCATCAGGCTCTGCGCTGACAGCTTGGAGCCTGGAGCCTGCTTTGGATTCTGTGTGTCCCTCTCTCTCTGCCCCTCCCCCGCTCACACTCTGTCTCTGTCTCTCTCTCAAAAATTAATAAATGCAAAAAAAATTTTTAAGAAAACCACGAAACAAAGGGAAGCACGAGACAGATGTCTGGATACCAGCCATGAGATGCTGCACGCACGTGTCCTCCATTGTCGGTCACCTACGGGAGACCGTGACAAACATGATTTGTCAGCTGGGTCAGAGTGAGCTCTGGAAAAGCAGTTTTATGTATGTCTCCTCTTGAAGCCCCTTTGGTTCCGAGCAGCTGCTCTCCAGCCTTGGCCGAGACTTCAGGCCCGCCCCAGACGCAGAAAGCCATGGCGGGCAGAGCATTGAATAAAGCACGTACGTCCGCATGAAGCCACAGAGGGAGGAGACATCTGCAGACGTCCACGGGTATATCTTCCCAGGTCCCTGGGAAGGAGCCACAGCCAAAGGCAAGCCAGGAAGATGTCTGGCGTGATGGGAATTCTCCTGGGAGGTGCGTGAATTAATTCTGGACATGGGAAATTGGAATGTCGGCAGGTGGCTGGAGTGTGGTGCTTTCCACAAGCTGTGTTGCCTACACTGGGATGCTGGGGAAGAGTCAGCTCGACGGGGAAGCATTCTCTCTGTGTCAACCACGGCTCGGATGGCCGAGAGCATCGCCGGCACCTGCAGAGGGCCGGATGCTTGGAGAGATCCTATGGGCTGCCCTAGACGCGTCTGGCTTAAGGAAAATGTTTAGGAACACAACCTCCCCTCCTCGGAGAAGGGATCTCGGATGCCCCTCCAGCACAGCCCTTGTTTGCCTGAGCGAGGAGGCAGGATCACGTGTCAGTCCGCTCGGTGTGAAGGCTGGCGTCAGCTGTGCAAGGCGGGCGGGGAGGCGGGGACCCTCGGCCAGCTCCCCCAGGACGAGAACTTTGCAGTGACAGGGGCTCAGATGGCTGGGCCACAGGACCGTGTACAGACACTCGCCTACAGCGGAGATGTTTCCAACCAAGAGTGGACCTCACCAATTATCCAGGGAAGTGTGTTCATCATTAGCCTTCGGTGGCATTACAGTGGCCCCATCCCAAACCAGAAAATCAGCTGGGAGATAGACGCACTGAAAATGTGCTTCAACACTGTAGGAAACACTTCCCACGGGTAGTAGGAAGCATTCAGATTTCAATAAAAAAGGACTCCAAAAAAAAAAAAAAAAAGGCGGGCGGGGAGGGAGGAAGCAATCACCCGCCTTGAATCCCGTTACAACCTTCTGACTGGTCCTTCCCTGGCCAGAATGAAGAGAAAATCGATTCTCTTTGCTCACATTTCCTTGGAAGCGTGCTGCCTCTCTCCGTGCCTGTGTCCACAGGCGAGAGTGAAATGGGACCCAACTCATTTCCCCGAGGAAGGGCTTTAAAAGTAAGTGTTCTGTCAGGTGCCAGGTGCAGCCACAAGAACCGAGAAGGAAGGTTCCATTGAAGTTCTACCATAAGAAACGTGCAAACTTGGAAATGATTGAGTAGCTTTTCGTGTTCTGTTGCCCGGAGAGACTGTAGTTGAATCAATGCAGAGAGTATCCAGCTACCACGGAGACCGTGAGTATGGCTCATGAATGCTCTACGCAGAAGCGAGGCCATGAAGTGATAAAGGCAAGAGTAAACACAACTTCTTACCGGAAACTTCCACCACAAGTGACAAAGGTATCGGTGAACACGAATATGAACGTGAATGAATTCAATTCTGGGAGCGTCAGGGTTTGGAAAGACTGTGCTCTCGGCTTGAGTCAAAGCTGCAAACTTTCAGCTCAGCGGAAAAGACTTAGAAATTAAGGAAACAGAGTGTCCAAGGTCAAACTGACAAGACGCATTAGCTTCTGCCGATATTCGTTCTGACAATCATCTTGAGTTAGATGTGATCCCAACACAGGGCACAGCGTGGAGCCACAGAATTAATGACGCTCTCCTGTGGCACAGCAGGAAGAGAATAGAGTCTCTGGGCACGAAGTCCCAAACCCTGTGATCGTACGTGATAATAACCGAGGTAGATAAGAGAGTGAGAATCAATACCATCACCATCATCGCCTGCAAGATGTTCCCTGACGCAGCGCAATGGGTGAGGTCGGTCATAAGGGAGGGGTTACAGGAGCAGGGAGGGAAGGCACCCGAGGGCAGGACCCAGGTCTTGTGTGGAAGCTGAGAACTCTAGGCTGGGTAGGGTGGGGATGGTCCCGAGCGGGAGACAAACAAGCAAGAAGCGAGAACAACACGGGCAAGTGTGGAGCGACAGAAGGGAGGCAGGAAACCTCGTCCGCCTACATCTAAGCAGGTAAGGTGGCGGCACAACTCTGGAGTCCAGACCGGGGAGAACCTGGATGTGGGAGGCCAGCCAGGAGGCTGTGTGATGGACCAGGACAGGTGTGACCCAGGGTAGCATCACGGCACCAAGACAAAGGATGGAGGTCTTTGAGAGATGTTCACGAGGTGGATGCCAAGCGTTCAGTTACTGATTGAAGATGGAAAGGTGGACGAGACCATCAGGGAAACCCCAGGGTCTCGCCGACAGCCAGAAGGTGATGCAACATGGACCAAAACAGGCAGGAGGAAGGTGTCCAGTTCAGCGGCAGAGAGCTCTAGGGGCCAGGGCTTTTGGAGACAAACAGGTCACCGAGAGCTGGCACCATGATCGCGGACGCGATGGCCAGGGGCAGGTGTGTTTCTCGTGGGAGGTGCGGGGATCAGGCGCGGAGGGATGAGGCGTAACGGGCCAGTCAAGAAAGGAGAGGCTGCGGACGGGCGAAGCAGGTGGTAGATGGAAAATCAGAGGCGACAGCATCGCAGCAGGTGATGCAACCAAATCTTTTAAGACAGCTGCTTGGAGAACATAGCGTTAGAGTGTTTATCGTAGTTCTATTAGCTCAGGTAAGTAGGTATTACGGCATTAATTCACCTCTGCGGCTGGAACGCAAATTCCACGTGGGCAAGAACCCAAACACCATCTGATGCTACGAAGACAGTCTTTGCCGGGCAATGCCTCCACGGTGCCACGGTTTATCGAGGCTCCGAGACAATTGCCCAGAAGGGCAAGAATGTGGCATGTGACCCAAATCCTTCCCTGGCAACCGCAGCAGAGAGAGAGGACAAATGGATCAGAGACACCCTTCCTCCTGGATCACTCTCCTCTCATCTACTCCAGCAGGCGGAACCAATCAACCAGCCACAGGGTTGCCCAGAAATCCACCTGTGATCCAGCCAATCCACGCTCCAGGTGTAGACCAACCACCATCTGCCTCCCAGGTGCTGTGCCCAAATTAATGTCTTTAGAGGTTTACTCACTAAGGGATACGGGGTTATCCAGGGTGCTTTACCAATGCATCAAGGCACATACTTCCACCTGGAAGTCTACTCAGTAGTTAACGTTAAACTACACACTCTATCTCTACGTTGGTCAGCAGGGTTGCTCTGTGACTTGGCTTCGGGAACGCAGTTCCCTTGCCCTTTTGGGAAGAAAACACAGAGTTTCTTCTATTTAACACTTGGAGTAACCCTGGTGGGTCTGGTCCCCTGGAATGGCATAAACCAAGGGCTGGCAGACTTTCGTCATTAGGGGCCAGGGAGTAACGAGGCTTCGTGGGCTGAACGCTTCAGCTCTGGTCCTAGAACGGACAGCCACAGACAACCAGTGAATGAACGTGTGCAGCCCGTGTGTCGATAAAACTTTATTGGTATAAACAGGTGGAGGGCCAGCTTTAGCCCGGGATGGTGGCCTGCAGTCCTTGGTCTACACCATCTTGGAGGCTTAGGGAAACTACAAAGGAAATCCATCCCAAGCAAGAGGCTTTTTGGTGGAGAGCTGACATTTGCTATTTCAACAGATTGCTAATCTGTTTGTGATTTCTATTTCTATCTGCATCAACTTGGGAAAATTCCATTTTTTTCTTTTTCTTTCTTTTTTTTTTTTTTTTTTTTTTTTTTGGAATGAGACATCCTTTTCTAACTGGTAATCAAAGATATTAGCCCAGAGTCAAGAATAAATTACTCTTCGCACAAATTTAAATCACATTTTATTAGATGTTATTTCCTCTTTCTTGTTCCAAGCCCTACTTAACTTATTCTTGCTTGTCTTGTAGGGCAGAGGATTCATAATTGGTCGGTGAATTATTACTCTCATTTTTTAAGGAAATGATTATTAACTTTGTTTGTGGCTTCTCTGTTCCCACTGATGATTTATTTCTACATAAATACTTCCATTTCCCTAATCCCTAATTTGTACTTCAGTTCCTGGGTGCCCAGACACATTTTCACCGCCCGCCTGACCCCCTCTCCCCCCGCCCGCCACCATTTCTTTCTAGTTCGACAACTTAGAGCTGTATAAATTATCTTCATATGTTTGGCTATATTCCTTAGAGGGTGGCACAGAATAGAAATGCAATAGATTCCATTTTTATTGTTTATACAATATTGTCTCACTGGCTGTGAGTTTCTCTGTGTATGTGCTTTACAAGGCCAGCTTGCAAAAATTAACGTGTGTTTGGGTATATGGAACTTTGTATTTTTTAATTATTAAAAGTAAATATGTGGGGGTGAGGTGGGTCCCCCAAATCTGAGAACTCAGCCAGACCAAAGATGTGCAAAGCATCCAGTATTGAGTTGGGGGAAGGATGAATTCCTAGAAAAGAATCATCCAGAGAAAGCGGTTGCCTGCTGTGGACCCCCATTCACCCCTGCAAGGAAGGGAAGGAACCCCCCAGGGATGCCCAGAACCTGAAACTCGTTACCTGCCAGGGCAGAGAGAGCACAGGTGCCTGGCTCACTGCGGAGGAAGCCCCTGGTTTGTGACAGCAATAGGTCTGTGGTCTATAGAGGTCAGTGAGCCCTATGGGTGAGTCCCCACTAGGGACACCATATACGTGCGATCACACAGGACTGTCTTTCCGTGTCTGGCTCAAGTAACTGACAATCATGTCCCCCAGGTTCATGTACATTGTAGCAGGGGCAACATGTCCTTACTTTTCAAGGCTGAGTCATATTCTATCGTGTGCATGGAACACTATCTTTGTTTCCATCCTCCATCAATGGTGTCTTCCTGGGGGGCCATCAACCAGACCAAAAAAGCATCCATAATGAGTGTTGCTGAAACAGTCACGAACGTTTCTTCTTCTTCAGCTTGGCTGCTTGAGAGAACCTTATCCTGACTGCTTTCTAGCGTGGTGTCTGTGACACAGAAGTCACGTTGTGGATGGTGGGGGGCCCCTAACCCTAATCCTAACCCTTAACCCCTAAACCTAACCCTAACCCTAAACCTAAACCTAAAACTCCAACCCTGACGCAAACCCAAGCCTAACTCAAACGCTAACCCAACCCTAACCCTAACCTCACCAGGACGTTCTTGGTGTGGCCATCAGAGGGCCCCCACAGTCCACAAGGTGACTTCAGTGTCACAGTCACCACGCCAGAAGGCAGCCAGGATAAGGCTCTCTCAAGCAGCTGAGCCGAAAAAGCACCTTGTGACTGTTTCCACAACACTCATTATTTCTTATCTGTGAAATAGCTCATACAATAGTCACCGCGAAAAGCCCGCGATAACCTTGTGGGAAATTAACTTGTAAAACAATCCCGTTCGGTGACATTGAGAGGTGTTCCTGACATGTACTATTGGCACAGAAGATGATACCAGATCAGGAAATCGACTACCAGCCCCTTCTAATCATGACCCTTGGGTACGGGCTGGAGGGAACAGCACGGCCTGACTCCAGACCCCGGTGAGGATGGATGGAGAAGAAAACACCTTCAAGCAAAGAAGGCATCCCATAAAATAAAGGAGAACAGCGTTTGCTCAATAATGACAGATAGGCTAATACCCGGAAATGATGTAACAAACATCATGCGATCACACTCCTTGCAGACATTCAGCCCGCAGTGGGATCAGACTTTCACACTCAATGTGCAGCACCAGAAACTGTGAACCTCTAACCTTATGAGTCAAAAAAAATTGATATTAAAGGACAACTAACCTACCCAAACCCAACCGTAACCATAATCCATAACCTTAATCTTAGCCTAAACGTAGCCCTAACACTCACCCTAAAACTCTAACATTAACACTAACCCTAATCCTAACCCTAACCCTAACCCTAACCCTAAAACCTAACCCGAACCTGAACCCGAACCCCCAATGTCAGCCGAACCTGCATTTGGACTCTGATTAGATGCACACCGTGATGTGAACATGAAAAAAGCCATTAACACTAAGATTGATGCCCAACTTCTGACTTCTGACTCACATTAGCTTTGACCACAATGATGAACCTGAAAATGATCCTATGGCCTCAAACTGCATCTTAATGCCAATGCGCGACACAGACCCGCCCTAAGCATTATCCTCAACCTGGACTAACATTACCTGGAACCCTGATCATAACCAATCCCTGACCTTATCCATTATTCAACCCTCACCCTAAACCAATTCCAAGTCTAAGCATAAACCAAACTCTCACCATCACCCTAAACCTATACTCTGCTCTGAGCATAACCCTAACTGCAAAACCCAATGTGAAACCTCATCCTACCCTTAAAGCTGGCCCTAACCCTAACCCTAACCCCTAACCGTGCTCTGAGCATAACCCTGACACTAAGCCTGACCTCCACCATAACCCTAACCATAACCCTATCCTCTAACCCTAATCCTAACCTGTAACCCTGACCCTAACCCTACACCCTACTCGGAGCATAACCGTGATAGTCACTCTACCCTTCACCATAATCCTAACCCGAAACACCTGTTCATAAGACTGACCATACACCTAACCTTGACCTTAATGAAACCCTAACCATAACCCTAAAGCTAACCATAACCCTCACCGTAAAACTGACCCCAACCCCAACACAGACCCAACCTTGACTTAACCCTGACCCTGACCCTAAAACCACACCCGGACGCTGATCCCAGCTGTCCTTTGTGACATGAGAGCTGGATTTTGAACAAGTGAGGACATTGCACACGGGCACTCATCATCCTCAGCGTAAACACCCCACCCCCAGCTCTGCACGGGGATGTGCTTCTTCGTGGGCATTTAGAGTCCTGCATGGAGGGCTGATAGTCCTTCATAAAAATATTGATGCAGCTCTAGAAAGAACAGAGCTTTGCAGGCATGAAAGGATATGAAGGAACCATTAACGCTCATGAGTAAGCTGGTCTGTAAATGCTGGGTCCTCTATGATCCCAGCTCTAGAACATTCTGGAGAAGGCGAAAGCATGCAGAAAGTAAGAAGTTCGGTGGTCACTGGGGGTTGGAGGAGGCGAGGGGTGAGTGGGTGGAGCACGGGATTTTTAGGGCAGTGAATCCACTCCATAGGACACACAACAATGGGTCCATGCCACCGTAGATTTGTCCAAACCCACAGAATGCACAACAGCAAGACTGATCTCAATGCAAACCACAGACTTCCAGGAACAATACCGTGTCTGTACTCACCCACTGACTCTAGCAGATGGGCCCTCTACGTGCAAGGTGTTAATCATCATCCAAACTATGGCGGCCGGTGGACGGCCATTCTCTGCATTTCGTGCTCAATTTTCTATAAACCTTCAACCTCCACAATTAAAGTCTGATCATTTTTTTTTATAATAAAACCAGAGATTCGAGGTGCGTTTCAGGTAACAGGGCTTTTTGTGACTTGTTTCCCAAAAGGAAGTTTTTAAAATGCATTCTGATCTTTCATCTTATAAGCAGATTAGGTATGGAATTTGCTCTGACTGGGAAGGGTCAGTCTGTAACATGAGATTCCTACACACAGGTGCACCCCTGGAAAACTGGAGACGGGAAGCCAGCTATAAGACGGCACAGTTAGGAAATCCTTGCCATCCCGGGCAACCACATCAACCCTTTCATTGTCTCTCCAGCATGGACGGGTGAAAACACATCATCAGTTAATACTTGGAACACTCAAAGGACGAGTCAGGGCAGGTGTGTGACAGGCAAAGCCCACGCCTGGGATGGCGATGAGGTAAGTGACCGAGGGACAGGTATGCCAAGCACTTCAACCCCAGGGGAAACCTTCCCCGTCCACGCCCGGGCTTATCGGCAGGTTCTGGGCTGGGGAGCGATGACACCTATGTTAGGGAAGCAGAAAAATGCTGAAGCAGCCCCAAGACCCAGCTGCCCAGTCCGTGTAGGTGAGCTCCACATAAGAAGGCTACTCAGGGCACGCGGAGACGGGCAGCCCAATAACCCGGGCGCAGAGGCATCCCTACCTCGGGCTCCCACAGCAAGCTGTTGCAAAGACCCCATGTCACTGGGCACATTCCGCCCTCTTCCAACGTGGCTCCGCCGAGTGGCCAATCATCACCCAGATGAGCAGTTCCGTAGGAAAACACACGGAATGTGAAAAAGCGTGCAAAGATACAAGGCCGTCAAGCATGAACGGTAACGAAAACTTCTAAAAAGATGCGTTGATAAGAAATTAGGCAAAGGGTTTGGTGCGTCTCCACAATGGAAGGGTAGATGGCCACGAAAATAAGCACTTCTATTTGTTAACAGAGCAAGACGTCCAACAGGATAAAACGGGGGACAGCAAGACGCTAGGCAGAAGGGATAAGGGAAAACCCAACGCCGTGCGGGTCGATGACACATACACAGAACCCAACGGCAGCTGGCTCACGCTTCCTCCTGGGGTGACGTTCCGGATTTGAAGGATCCGAGCCCTCGTCGTGAGCTGTGCGGACCCGCTAGAGCCCTCCCCAGCTCTTGGGGCACTTTCAGGGCTCTTGGGGGGGGGGGGGGGGCGGGTGGTCTACCCTGCTGAGTTTCTCCGGACAAGAAGAGGGAAAGGGTGGTCATGCCACTGTGTCTTTCTGGCCATCATTTTGTCCCATTGACGGAAGCACGGAATGCTACCTTTGTCCTCACACACATGTGAACCCACAGCACACACTCACCTACAAGCCAGGTGGGTATGTAACAGGTCTTCCGGGGGACAGAACAGATTACAGTACACCAACCAGCGTTCCTAGAAGACCCCGGCCGGTGGGCACCCAACGCAACTCCCATCTGCCAAGATGCTTCAGCTGTTTCTTTCTCTTCCTCCTCCCTGCCACTCTCCACCCCGCCCCATCTCCCCACCCCCAAGGATCTCACTTATTTCTGAGTTCATTCCTGGACGTCGAGTTCAAATCCCAACACCTCCACTTACTAAGTACGTGAAGGACAGCCACTACCCTAAACGCTTTACGGCCCCACTTTCCTCATTTGGAAAACGCATCTAGTGGTCATACTTACTTCAAAGGACAGGACATGTGAGTCAATACATATAACGAGCTTTTTACATTACTCGGTAGACAGCGAGTATCCAACACGATGTTGGCTGTTTCCCTCACTATGGAAATTGCCAACATAAAGCAGATTAATGTTTTCTTTTGTTCAGGCTCCTCACCTCTGTAGCTTAGTAGAGAATCGCCACAGGTCCTGGTATGCCAAAGACAGTTCTCATTTCTCCTTCCCACCTCCCCCCACTGCCCACCCCGGGGATACTTCTCAGGTTGCAAGGTGCACAGGTGCGGAGCTTACTCAGAAAGTCGTAGACAGACGAGCTGAGGACTCAAAGGGCAGAGTTTGGGGCTGTTAACGCAGCTGGAATCGACGGCACTGAAAGGCCACGGGGCGGGGGAGGGGGGGTGGGCAGAGAATCAAAATGTGGGTAGAAACTCCCGCAGAACCCTCGGCTGAGCAATTAAGTTCAAAGGCTCCAACTTGAGACATCAGGGAACTCGGAAGCAAACAACAGCTAGCAGGTTGAAAGATGAGGAGAGAAGTTTCAGCTGCTGCCTGGTGATGGGGAGACAAGATGACATTTAAGTCCTGCCAAGTTGGAAGGACTTAGTGAACACATTGGACTCTCACCTGAAACCTGAGATGGTCCAGATCTTTGAAGAAAGGGCTGTGTCTCAAGATTAAGAGCTCCATCCAAGGCCCAAGGGCAACATTGAAATAGACTTGTGATTAACGAGACCTTTAGTTGAGCTCCCACAAGATCTAGGTATCCTGCAAATCATATCATTGCTTGCTACAAATCTCAACATTCTTCAGAGGAAGATAACAGAATCCAAAATCCGTACTAGGGATCATTCACGGTGACTAATACACAATAAAAATCACTCACGTACAAAGAAACAAGAAAATGAGGGGCGCCTAGGTGGCTCAGTCGGTTGAGCGTCTGACTTCGGCTCAGGGCATGATCTCCCAGTTTGTGAGTTCGAGCCCCACATCGGGCTCTATGCTGACAGCTCAAAGCCTGGAGCCTGCTTCGGATTCTGTGTCTCCCTCTCTCTCTGCCCCTCCCCTGCTCAGTCTCTCTCTTTCTCTCTCTCTCTCAAAAATAAAATAAACATTAAAAAATTAAAAAAACAAAACAAAACAAAGAAACTTGTAGTCAACCTGCCATCAAGAGGGGGAAAATCAATAGAAACAGACCCAGAGATGATACAGATGTTAGAAGTCTCAGAAGAGAACTTTAACTACTATGTATTAAGGAGCCTACAAGTACAGAAGGACATCAAGGATGAAGATACAAGAAACACCAGGAAAAATACGTAGACTAAAAACAACCAACTGGAAACCCAAAAGCTGAGAAATACAGTTTGTTTGGCTCAAATCACAAATCCAATCATGGGGGTAACAGTATAACACACACGGCTGAAAAAACAATTTGGTGAACTTGAGGTAGGTCCGTAGAAACCATCCAAACTGACGCACAGAGCAAAATTTTTGAAAGCTGGGGTAACACGAACTGTGCTCAATGATACAACGGCCAGACAGCATGATGCGACCTAACGTATGTGGAATTGTAGACCCATAAGGACACGATGGAAAGAAGAAAGTTTTTTTGGAAAAAAAAATAGCTGAAAATTCTCTAAATTTTATCACAGCCAACTACACAGATAGAGAAAGCTTTCTAACCCCAAACAGGCTAAACACAGAGAGAAAAAGGGACCCACCTAGGCATATTCGCAAACTTCTGAAAACAGAAAGTAAATGAAGAAGACAACAGAAAAGACTGGACAAGACACTTATATTCATGAAATATTGACAATGATTATAGCTGGCTTCTCATCCCAAGTGACAAAGGTCCGTGTCAGAACACCTTTAACATCCTGGGGGCGTCGCAGGATGTTTTCAACCTGGAATTCTGCATCCACCGAAAATAGCTTTCGAAACACGCAGGCCAAGTGGCGAGACTTTCCGACACAGGAAAGGTACGGAAGTTTGTGATGAGCAGAACACGTGGTTAATGGTCTCTCTGGAGACAGCGCCACGGGGGTGCATGAGAAAAGCCTTTAAGACAAAACCGGAAAATAGAGGAAATACAAATACTTATCTCCAAGGCACTCCAGCACCTTCCCGGGACTCTCCTGGCAGTAAGGCGTTACAGCATCTACAGGGCATCTGATGGACTTGTACCTCGCTAACACAATGGCTTCTGCCTACTGACGCATCATGGAAATCATGTGGCTGTTCTTTTTAGAGAACACTGCACACTTTAAAAAATAAATAAATAAAGCCCTTTCTGACTATATTTTCTATATCCCCTAGAATCCACTTGATTTCCCCCAGAGGGAAAAACATAGAAGTAACATTTCTAGAATTTTTTTTTTTTGAAACGGTTTCATGTGGGTGATGTCCCATCACTGACCTTGGATGCACGGAGCATCCTGAGCTGTGTTCAAAGGAACCATCTAAGATGTGTCCAAAGCAAACGTGGAAATTAAATGGCCAATGACACTGTGGGGAGTGAAAGTATCCCATAAATTACTGGTGGCAGACACAGAATGTGGCAGGCAAGGTGAGGAGGAAAATTCTTCCTTGCGGGATTTTTTAAAAAATCCTGCCGTTATTTATAGAGGCGCTAAGGCAATCAGGCAGACAATCGCCCTCTCTCATAGAACTCACCTTGCTAGTGGTTCAAAAGGTTAGAATTGATCGTTGCAAACTCCGGGAAATGAAGAGCCTTTAATGTAAGGAACAAGATGACAGCTATAATAGCCGATTAAATTTTCAGAACGTGCTGAGCGTCTCCTTCTGTGCCTTCAGGAAAGACACAGTGACCTTCTAAAGCCTTCTAATTACCCACAGGAAACCAGCAGTCTGTCTGTCTGCCTGGCTGTTGCTGGCTAGCTAGCATACGTGCTCCTTGACTAGCTCAGGACGCTAAATTAAAATTGAAAGGTAAAAAAAAAAAAAATAGGACTCTAGTTTGAAAAATTCATGACAATAAGGGCCATTTCATGGTATGTAGGGAAGACAGGTGGTCTTGAACGTACACCAGACCTAAATATACACGCGGAACATTGTTTAAACTACTCTTGGCGATACACGGAGTGTCGGCCAGCCAACGCGCGTCAAGCACTTCACGCTATAGGTATTAGGTGTCGAGAACTCTACGCTATAAAGAAAACCCACACGTGGTGGGGAGAAAAACAAAACCCATGCAATCAACACTCAGTCAAGTTTTTCGCAATGGACCAAGCTCCAGAAGGATCCTTCCGGAAAATCAGAGAGTCTATGAGTAGAAGAAACACGGTAGGTGTCTACTCGCCTCAAGATAGGTCTACGTTCAAGATATGAATCTCTCTTGGATGACAGGGTAGTAGATTCCTACCCAGAGACGCCATTTCCTGTTGCAGTAACGAATACCGAACTGATGTCATGGTATCTTTTGCTTCCATGACCAATTTAAGCATTTTATAGTGAGTTGGATGACCCAGACGTTCACAAAGATATATTGCCATCTCGCCGGGAAGCGGACCCAACTGACTTTTCCTGGCACAGGTGAGGCTTATAAAAAAAAAAAAAAAAAAAAACTGAGTGCTGTTTTCTCTTAAGGAAAGCAAACAGGATGTAATACCTAAGTATCCCGTGAATCCAACAGCTGGCCCCTCTTCCCACTAAAGACAGAGAGAGATTTATGCTGGCAGAATGGCATTAGGAAAGGTGGAAACTGGTCAGGAAGACATTTCTGAAGAACACAAAGTAAAGCCTTTTAGGGAAAAGATCACAGACACCGTATCTCCAGTGGGATTACGCTGAAGGTTTAGGATTCCATCGCGGCTTGTGTGAGCCTACGGCAAATGTCCAAAACACAATTACATTCTTGCAGTCTTTTTAAGAGGATTTAAATTCTCTAGTCCCACTTGGATTCACTGGGATGCTGTTATGACTTCCTGTTGTTTGCTTGTGTGGTGGTGTTGGGTTTTGTATTTTTATTTTTTGTCTTATTTCATTTTATGCCATTTGATGTTATTCCATTTATTTGCTTTTTTTTTGGTCACAGAGCAAGAGTATTTGCTCCAAATGAGACAGCTTTGGTCAGCAGGGTATTACTCAAGAGCAATAAAGATATTGGCACCATGGCTACATGATAATCACGTATTGAAACTCTTGTCCCTGGAAAATCTCTTGGTGGAGAAATGAGCCCTATTATCTCAGTTCCTCAAAACAGTCATTAACTTATCCTTCCAAGAGCTCAGCTAGTTGAAGGTTGGGATGTGGATAGCCTCCCATATCAACACAAAGTAGGATCTCAACTGACCTTGACTTCAAAAGCAGAAAGTATGGGAGAGTAAGGAGGATGAAGCATGCAACCAAGAACTTAGATTTTTCTTTTCCTAGATTAAGTCCAGAGAAGGGGTGGAAGTATGCTGGAGAGAAACTAGGTATTGAGAAATCACTGTGCTCTAGACAGTAATCTGTGCAATGTTGTTAAGATGTGTGCTTGCTTGCTCAAAAAAAAAAAAAAAAAATTGCCAGAGACACAATTACCCAATGCAGGAAGTCAAGGAAGAGCCATAAGCCATGAGTAAGTGTGGTTCCCATGGGCCTCGTGCCAACTCGTGTTACTGGCAGTGTGTGGGCAAGAATTTCGCAGGCTCCAGTGGGTGCAGGCTGGTCTGGAGAGAAGTGTCTCCATCTGAGCTCAGTGCTGGAGAGCATCCTGAGCTAGACAGAGTGTTCTGTGATTGCAGGAAGACGGATGGATGGATGGATGGATGGATGGGGGGATGGATGGATGAATAGGGGGATGGATGGATGGATGGGTGGATGGATGAGTGAATGGATGTGTGGATGGATGGATGGATGGGTAGATAGATGGATGGATGGATGGATGGATGGATGGAAGGAAGGAAAATGGGTGGATGGATGGATGGATGGATGGATAGGTGGGTGGATGGATGGATGGATGCATGGATGCATGGATGCATGGATGCATGGATGGATGGGGGATGGATGGGGGATGGATGGATGGTACATGGTGGATGGATGGCCACCCAGGGATAGGGAAGTGCAGTTACCCCTAGCCAGCCACTGGCGGGAGCTGCTTGTGTACCTGCTGACCTACAGGGCAGGGAATGGCCCCGGGTTGCATGGACAGCATCTCTGGGGGCCTCTGAGACTGGATGCAGATCCAGCCAAAGTGAAAGTCTGTTCAAGGACTACCACCCAACTGCCCCCACATGGCCAAGCCCCAGCATCCTCCCCCTGACATGTTGGGATGCCCTCCACTGACCGACTCCTTCCAAGGGTCCAGCTACGTATGTTATAAAACTCATATGGTGTTGCTTTCTTATCTGATTCAACACAACAAGATTAACGCATAAAGTGTGTGTGTGTGTGTGTGTGTGTGTGTGTGTGTTTCTGAGTGTGTGTGTGTGTCTGGCTCAGACCACTTTCCTCCACCGCCCACCCTACAGACACATTCCGTCATCGCGGAGACCACAAACACTATGAATCAGTTCCCACTTGGAGTACGCATCAGCTTTGAGGGCAGGGTTGCGCCTGCTCTTGGAAGTGACCGCACCATCCTGGGTGATTTGGAATCATTGCCTCGCCCATCCCAACACCCTGGGCGGCCTCCCTTCCAGCACAGAGGAGCTGACCAAGTGCCGTCCCCCGAACACTCTGGCTTTCCACATCCACACCCGAATCTCAACATACAGCACGGGAGCCATCAAGTAATTTTAGAACGGGCTTCTAGAACCTTCTTTCCTCCGACAAATCAGGGGTACTGGTTCCAGCTTTGTTAGAATGAGTTAAGCTCTTAAACTTTATGAACAAACCTTTGCTCCTTCCTTGGTAAGGTTGTAACATCAGCAAATTAAGCTATCCTTTTTAAAAAAATTTTTAAGTTTATTTACTTTGACAGAATGTGCAAGCGAGGGAGGGGCAGAGAGAGAGAGGGAGAGAGAGAATCCCAAGCAGGCTCCGCACTTTCAATGTGGAGCCCAACGTGGGGCTCAAACTCATGAACCATGAGATCAGACCCTGAGCCAAAATCAAGAGTCAGGTGCCTCCCACGGTTCCCACGTGAAGACATGTGCAGAGAAGACGGACGCAGAATGACAACAAGGTCCCCATGTCACAAGGATGCAACCGACCAGCACCTTCCAACGCATCCGCAGGAGCTGCCTACACAGAGCAACGCGACCACGGGCGAAACGTTTGCTGTCCTTCGTCACTCTCCAGTGGCGACCGGAAATCCCCAAAGGAAACGCGCAGGAGGGAGAGACATCCCCCAGCCCCGAGTCACCTCCACCCCCTGCACCCCCGATCCCATGCCCGGGTCTGCAGCTCAGCCACAAACACCAACTCGGACCAAGGCAAAGAGCCGCTGGGCTACAAGAAGTACCTTTGTCATTCGACGTCTCCTCCTTTAGTCTCCGCACAACGTCTTGGGCTTTGCTGTCATTGTTTCCGGCTAAAAGGAAAAGAGAAGATATAAGCAGTGGGAAGGCTGTCCAGGTGCAACCGAGCACGAGATAATGTTGTCTTGAGATGCGAAACTCAGCCCTGGGGTGGGCTCTTTATGGCTTCTCTTCTTGCCCTGGTGCCAAATGGGCTTGTGGATCCCTTCCCGCCAAGTCAACCTACCAACTGAGGAAGCCTCTCCTTCACCCTGGATGGACAAGGTGCACGCGTTTGTTTGACATCTTCCTTAATGGTGATTACAGGGGCGTGGGGTGCCTGGTGGTTCAACGCATGCCGTCAGGGGTTGGGGGCAGGCCAAGAATCACGTAGGCATAGAAATGTTGACGGGAAGGACAGAGCAGAAATCAGAAATACAACTTTCTAAGAAACTTTTTTTTTTTTGCCGGGGTGGGCAGGGGGTGGGCGGGGAGAGCCAGGGAGAGGAGCAGAGAGAGAGAGAGAGAGAGAGAGAATCCCAAGCAGGCTCCGTGGTCAGTGCAGAGCCCAACTTGGCGGTCGAACTCATGAACTGCGAGATCTTGACCTAGAGCCGAAATCAAGAGTCAGACGCTCAACCGACTGAGCCACCCCAGCGGCCGTCCACTCATTGGTGGTGTGATCTGTAAAACCGATCATGGGATGTGCCCGATACGTACGTGGGATTTCCCATTTCCTTATCGGTGACTCCGTGAAAACTCAGCAGGTGTGGTTTTCCCGAACGTGAGTGGAGAAGGGTTGTGGCACGTATTTTGTGTGTGAGGGGTGTCATGGCTGAAATATGGACGACACGGGGCCACGGCCAGCTCATCCGTGGACCGTGCCACTCTTAATCTCAGGGTTGTGAGTTCAAGTCCCCGGGGGAGCCTACTTAAAAAATAACTGAGGGGCGCCTGGGTGGCTCAGTCGGTTGAGCATGCGACTTTGGCTCAGGTCATGATCTCCCAGTCCGTGAGTTCGAGCCCCGCGTCGGGCTCTGTGCTGACAGCTCGGAGCCCGGAGCCTGCTTCGGATTCTGTGTCTCCCTCTCTCTCTGCCTCTCCCCTGCTCACCCTCTGTCTCTCTCTCTCTCTCAAAAATAAATAAATTAAGAAAACTAAAAATAAATTAAAAATAAAAATAAAAAACAATTTTTTTAATTACAGACTATGAAATTTGGGATTAAAATAGTGAATAAGGTTTCTTCACTGTCTTCCTAAGTAAATGTGCACTGACAGTTGCAGGCTGGGGTACTACTATTTTCCGAATGTCCCTAAGCACAGAGTCCTGCTATTAAGGGGTGCCCGATGGGGCTGCTGTTGTGGGGGAGACGCTCGGGAGACCCTGCCTGCCTACACACCAACGCTCACAAGCAACTGGACCGGAGACAGATTTTCAGCTCCTTGGAGGGATGAGCTAACCCAGAAAGTCCCTGCAGGGGTGAGTCATGGGAGCGCTTCCACAGAAGGGGATTAGACCTGACATCTGAGGAACACAGGTGTGGGCGTGAAGCTTCTAGAGCCTTGAGCACGGCCAGGTGGCCCGGGTCCAGCATGTCCCAAGGGAGGGAGCTGGCTCCTACCACCTTCTCACCCGGGGCCTGCCCCTGCCGGCTGGGTGTGCTCCGGGCTAGAACCATCTTGAAAATCGCAATGAGAATAGATTACCAAGCCATCCTTTTCAGAGGCATTTCTGCATGCTGTTTGCACACATGTGTGCGGGAGCTCACTTGTGAAATCCCATGCGATTTTTAAATATTAAATAGCCACCTGCTGCTGGGCCCAAACTTCTGGCATTTGCCATCTTGGCATCAAGGGGTGGTCCAGTGGAAGCTCGCAGGAAGTGGGATAGAACATCTACGTTCCCGAAAAAGACAGAAAGGGCCACAGAAAGCGAGGGCCGTCGACCAGCAGGGGTAACTGGTCATGACTGGTCGTGCCTCGCTTTCTCAGGCACGTTTTTGGTAAAGGTCTTTCCTATGTTTACTGAGCACACATCGCAAAACAGATAGAATTCGACCAGATTGCTACTGGGCACAGACACTGTGGGTCTGCCGTCTACAAGTCCTTCCTCTGAAGGGCTAAGTTTTCCACGTGCCACGCGTCCCACAGACGTCCTACCCATAATGTCGACAAGGCACTGAGTCACTTCCCTCTCTTTGGACGGCATCCTATCCACCGGATTTCGAGAGTCTACAAGACGCAATGTAACTTCCATCTGTTTGTGTGGGGTTTTTGTAAGATGTTGAGCCTAAACCAAGGTCAGCAGACTATGAGCCTAGGGCCAAATCTGAAGGTCCCCTTGTTGTAAAAAGGAAAAAAAAAAATAGTGGAACAACAGCTATGCCTGTAGCTTTAAATACTGGCAGTGACCACTTTGTTGCTATGAAGGTGGAACTGATCAGGGAGAAACACACCTACGGAAATATTTGTTATCTGGCCCATCACAGAAAGAATATTTACTGGCCCTTGGTCTCCGCCTTAGATGGCTGGTCATGAAGACTTAGGAACAAACATCTTCCGCCAAAATAGTGTTCTGAAACAATAATAACTAAGATATTGTGAGCAGGGAAGAAACTAATTGATGGATGTACAGCAATATTAACGTGCTTGACTTAAACCCAAGTTCTGTTTTCAGTTTTTTAGCAAGTAATTGATTATTCTCTAAACATTAGCAGACGCAGGATTAGCAAATTTGAAATTTCTGAATATACACATGTCTTCTTTTTTACTTAATACATTTGTGTTAAAGTGTCCGACGACGGTATTTCATTAAGTGGCCTTGTATCCAACTGTCACACAAAATGACAAATTGCCACTCTCAGAATGCAGGCAATTACGCCCTGAAAGACTCGGGAAGCAGGGAAGATTCCACACTCGATGGGACTGACGGAGAGGGTCACACTGTGACCCGTGGTGAAGGTGTAAACGCAGACATCAGAAGCTCTGTGGAAAAGAGCACAGGTGGAGCTTACTCTGCTTTGCTCAAGAAAATGAGAACTTTGCTGCCGGCAGGGATGTTCCTGGTGCTCAGCAAACATCACCTAAATGAGGAGGTGATAACAATCAGGTTTCCAGTCCTTGCATGCATGGGTGCCACATGCTTGCTCACATGCTGTCACTGCATTGTGTCTGTACGACATACTGCTCACTCAACTAGAGTTCAGCATGACCTACACCAATGTGACCTCCCCATAAAGTAACCCAACTCCACCTCATCAGGACCCAACCCAAGGAAGGTCATCATGACATAACCCAAGGAGACCTCATCATCACCCAACCCAACTAGACCTCATCATGACATAACCCATACAGACTTCATCATGATATAAGTCAACTAGACCTCATCATCACCTAACCAACTAGACCTCATCATGACATAACCCATCTAGACTTCATCATGATATAAGTCAACTAAACCTCATCATGATATAAGTCAACTAGACCTCATCACCACCTAACCCAACTAGACCTCATCATCACCCAACCCAACTAGACCTCATCATGACGTAACCCATCTAGACTTCATCATGATATAAGTCAACTAGACCTCATCATGATATAACCCAACCAGACCTCATCATGATATAAGTCAACTAGACCTCATCATCACCTAACCAACTAGACCTCATCATGACATAACCCATCTAGACTTCATCATGATATAAGTCAACTAAGCCTCATCATGATATAAGTCAACTAGACCTCATCATCACCCAACCCAACTAGACCTCATCATGACTTAACCCATCTAGACTTCATCATGATATAAGTCAACTAAACCTCATCATGATATAACCCAAGCAGACCTCATCATGATATAAGTCAACTAGACCTCATCATCACCCAACCCAACTAGACCTCATCATGATATAAGTCAACTAGACCTCATCATGATATAACCCAACCAGACCTCATCATGATATAAGTCAACTAGACCTCATCACCACCTAACCCAACTAGACCTCATCATCACCCAACCCAACTAGACCTCATCATGACGTAACCCATCTAGACTTCATCATGATATAAGTCAACTAGACCTCATCATGATATAACCCAACCAGACCTCATCATGATATAAGTCAACTAGACCTCATCATCACTTAACCCAACTAGACCTCATCATGATGTAATCCATATAGACTTCATCATGATATAAGTCAACTAGACCTCATCATGATATAACACAACCAGACCTCATCATGATATAAGTCAACTAGACCTCATCATCACTTAACCCAACTAGACCTCATCATGATGTAATCCATATAGACTTCATCATGATATAAGTCAACTAGACCTCATCATGATATAACCCAACCAGACCTCATCATGATATAAGTCAACTAGACCTCATCATCACTTAACCCAACTAGACCTCATCGTGACGTAACCCATCTAGACTTCATCATTATATAAGTCAACTAGACCTCATCATGATATAACCCAAGCAGACCTCATCATGATATAAGTCAACTAGACCTCATCACCACCTAACCCAACTAGACCTCATCATCACCCAACCCAACTAGACCTCATCATGACGTAACCCATCTAGACTTCATCATGATATAAGTCAACTAGACCTCATCATGATATAACCCAACCAGACCTCATCATGATATAAGTCAACTAGACCTCATCATCACTTAACCCAACTAGACCTCATCATGATGTAATCCATATAGACTTCATCATGATATAAGTCAACTAGACCTCATCATGATATAACCCAACCAGACCTCATCATGATATAAGTCAACTAGACCTCATCATCACTTAACCCAACTAGACCTCATCATGATGTAATCCATATAGACTTCATCATGATATAAGTCAACTAGACCTCATCATGATATAACCCAACCAGACCTCATCATGATATAAGTCAACTAGACCTCATCATCACTTAACCCAACTAGACCTCATCATGACGTAACCCATCTAGACTTCATCATGATATAAGTCAACTAGACCTCATCATGATATAACCCAAGCAGACCTCATCATGATATAAGTCAACTAGACCTCATCATCACTTAACCCGACTAGACTTTATCATGACCCAACCCAACTAGACCTCATGATCTCCTAATCAACTAGATGTCATCATGACCTAAACCACCACACTGCAGCAAACAGCACAGGAATGGAATGATTTCTTTTCGCATTGCAACATTGCCTAGTTTCATAAGGAATTAAGAAGATGAAACAGACAAGTGCACTGGAGAAGTCACAGGGGCAGAGATAACGAGGGCTGGATGACAGCCTCTGTCTTTTCTCAGACCAGACGTTCCCTCCCTGTCCTGCTCCACCAGCTTCCTTCTGCCACTAGCCTAAATTCAGCAGGCCCTCAGAGGGCACCTATTTCTCCTTGTGTTCAAGAGCTGATGTCACTTTGATCAAGTCATTCCACATGGCGGCAGAAATCCCAGATACAGCAGGAGTCTCCTAGAGGACCCAGTCTGTCTGCCCACATGCCCTGTCCCCTGATTTGCTCAGGTCCCAGGGAGACATAAACACATCACAGAGGTACTAAAACTGAAGAAGACGTCTAGAAATGCACACTCAGACAGGCCCTCTCTCCTGTAAGACCCCCACATCTGCAAACAACCCCTGTCCATCTGTGAGGGAAGATGCGGACATTGGTAAAGACAGCCCATGCAAGGACTTGTCAAAAACTGTTCAAACATGGGGCGCCTGGGTGGCGCAGTCGGTTAAAGCGTCCGACTTCAGCCAGGTTACGATCTCGCGGTCCGTGAGTTCGAGCCCCGCGTCAGGCTCTGGGCTGATGGCTCAGAGCCTGGAGCCTGTTTCCGATTCTGTGTCTCCCTCTCTCTCTGCCCCTCCCCCGTTCATGCTCTGTCTCTCTCTGTCCCAAAAATAAATAAACGTTGAAAAAAAAAATTAAAAAAAAAAAAACTGTTCAAACGTTTCCCCATCTATGCAGACAACGGGCACTTGGACACATCCCTGAAGGAAAAACAACACTCTGACGAGGAAAGAAAACGGTGAGGTAGACCAAGAAGTCATCCACCCGTCCCAAAGCCTGAGAAATGTGTTCCGTTCAACAGACCCGATTGTTCATGACAGGGAGGTGCCTACGTGGGTCCGTGAGGAAGGAATCACTGTAAGAAACCATAGGTTTTCAAAAAGTGAAATGTGGGAAGGGCCATGTGACACACACACACACAAAATTTTAAACTGCGGAGTCATGTTTTGCAAAAGCATAAGAAAAGATTCACATTGAGGAGTGTGAGTCTATTTGGTTATGGGACGGAAGGAATCACTGCGTACACCCACGTGGGCCAAAGAAAACAGAAGGCCACGCTGGCTGGACCTGGGGTTCCCCATGTGGGTCAAGAGCCCCCCACCCCAGACATCCTCCATGGAACTCAGGACTGTGAGTTTCAACATCAGCAATCACCCATACCATGGTGGCCAACCCCTAAGAATGTGGACAAGACACAGAAGTCCGGGCAGGGTCTATGACCTGGCCACCGCCAGAAACCAGATACACTTTCATAACAGGGTTCACGTGTTGAAGCTGGCTCAAAATAAAGCTTAAGATCCTCACAGGGGCCAATCGTAGGTGTCACTAAACCCCCCAGGAGGTCAGTTAATGTACGCCATTACGTGAGGAGTTTGTGTTCTTACATATTTTTATATGTGTACCTCAGTATCCTTTGGTTTATAATATTAATGGATTTTAGTGGATTAATGGATGTTCGTAATGGATTCATATTTTTAATATTAATGCATTTAAGCAGAACTGGATGCCAACAGTGTCCAAGGACTGGGAAAGGGGAAACGTGACTGTGTCCTGAGCTCAGAAGAGCCAGGAAGGAACAAAACACATTCATGTTGAAATACCCAGCCTCGACTAGAGCTTCTGATCCAAAACCACCCTTCGATAGATGGTAGCGGGCAAAAGATACAGGAAAAAATGGGAGAAAGGAAGAAATAAATCACTAATGGCTCAGTAAACGACCATGCGTAATGTTATTTAGAAAGTCTTAAGTGGAAAGCAATCCTTAACAGCTAAAACGAGACGTGTAATACGATTTATATATAAACAGACACCATAAAAGGTAGTAATTAAATGCAGATGATGTCAGTAGGGGACGTAGTTAGTGGGACACCTGGGTCAGCAGTTAAACATCTGACTCTTGATTGTGGCTCAGGTCGTGATCTCGCGGTTGTGACCTCGAGCCCCAAGTCAGGGTCCGTGCCTGCTTAAGATTCTCTCTCTCTCTCTGTCTCTCCCTCTGCCCGTCCCCTGCTGGCATAGGCACTCTCGTTCTCTCTCAAAAAAAAAAAAAAAAGAGACAGAACATAATTAGCATTGGGTGCTTGTTTTTTTTTTTCCCCAAAGCTGATGTGCACATAGCATTTTTGCCAGCTGATTACAAATTCTACCCCCAGTTCCCTGGAACTATTAAACAAAAGCAAAATGGGTCCTTGGAACTCTCTCTCTTTCCAGGCAAGGAAAATCCCTTCATTTTCAAAGAGGAGTTAGAAGCCGGGATAAGGAACAGAGAGAGTTGGAATAGGAGAAGGGAAAATACAGTGTCTATAGGATCTGGCAGCAGAGGAAGCCAGCGTTGTGAACACCGGCTGAGAGTGTGGTACAGACTACGTTGTGTCTTCCCCAGGTTCATACGCTGAAGCCCTGAGCCCTAGGTCCTCAGAATGTGGTTGTGTTTGGGGGTGGGTCTTTAAAGAGGGGATTAAGGTAACATGAGGTCACTAAGGTGGGTCCTAATGCAGTAGGACTGGGGATGCAAAGAGGACACGCGTAGGTGTTTTGCGCAAAGGACCGTCACACCCACGAGCAAACGACTGTCTGCATGCAGACACGCGCGAGCTACTGGCTCCCTGGCGTTAGCCAAAAATGCAATCGTCACCTATGATCACGTGCATGCCGAGCCTCGCCAGCTGCTTCGCCGTGGCATAGCCGATGCCATCCGTGCCTCCGGTCACTATGGCCACACGGTCGGGTTGTGGGGGAAAAACTGCAGGAGAAACAGACCAGAGACAAAAACATCAACGTGAGGCTGACAGGCAGAGTGCGCGTGCATCAGAACCCCGCCACGGGAGAACGTGGACGGGCCAGGGGAGGCGTGGTGCGGTGCGTGTGGTTTGGTTCCTCGTGGGTTCCCCGCAGGCTCGGAACCGTTGTGGGGGGGGGGGCAGTCATGAGCGATTACAGCCTGGGGAGAGACACCTGTAACGTCTCCCTCGACCCCTGGGAGGCTGTGGCAGGAACCGACTGGAATAGCAGCACAGCGACAGGCAGGAAGGTCCTGAGCAGACGCGGGTGTCGTGTTCACAACCGCAGACGGGAGTCCAGGGCAAACACCAGGCAGGGCGTATTTGGGTCGGAAGTGTAGGCTTTACTGTTGGCCAAGGACGGAGGAGGGCAGCAGATTGGGGGGTGACTGCTTGCCACTGAAAAAGAAGTTTCCTGATCACAGTGCCCAAGAGGAGGGGGCACGCCACGTGGCGGGGCCCCACGGGGAAGCAGCAGGTGGGTCAGGAGGCAGACAGACAAGGAAACGTGGACTCGAGCCTTTATCGTGCAAAGAAATGGGTGAGGTAATCAGGCTAAGCTGGTTTCGCATGGGCTAGTGTGGGCGATTTCAGCACTCTCCAGGTGGTAGGGGCTGTCCTAGTTGTGGGTCCCTGGCCCTGCAGTGACTGGGGGGGTAGTGTGGATCGTGGCCCAGAGTGGGGTCTTGGAGGCAGTGGGGTGAGGGCTGTGGATGGGTTGGTGCTCCTCCTCCAGGAACTGGACAGCGAGGAGAGCTTCAGCGTACGATAAAGGTGACCAAGATGAACGTTTTAATAAATGGTGTTGGGTCACCTAAATAGACATTGGGGGAGGGGTCAGTGTTGTCTCATCTAAATAGACATGGGGGGAGATGATTTTGGGTCATCTAAATAGACATGGGGGGGTCAGTGTTGGGTCATCTAAATAGACATTGGGGGGACCGGTGTTGAGTCACGTAAATAGACATGGAGGGGACAGTGTTGGGTCATCTAAATAGACATTGGGGCAAAAAAAGAAAAATTAGACCCATACCTCATAGTACACATCAAACAACCAAGAAGAAGAAGTCACACAATGAAGATATTACAAAAAAAGCATGAATACGTTTATCTTTAATCTCAGAGTACAAAAAGCCATCCCTAATTATAAGTCAAACGTGAGAAAAATTAAGTAAACAAATTTCACTGGTGGAAAAAAAAAAGACACCGAAAGCAAAGTTAGAAAAAAAAATGATAAACTGGAAAAAAAAATTGCAACTCCTATCACATGCAAAGAGGTATTTCCTTGTTTGTAAGAGTTGTTAAAAATCAAGGAGAAAAACAGTCTATAACGAAAAAGGGGCAAAGATCGCCATGTATATGAAAACATATGGCATGGTCTTTATAACGGCCTTTGGGTTTGTACCGAATAAGAAAAATACTTGTGAAAAGCCCCTGAGGTACCATCCGAGTAGCAAAAGTGCATCCACTTGGATGGCACACGTGTCTGGCATTGTGGGTAGGAATTTGAAATGGGACAGTCCCTATGTGGGTGGGGGCACTGACCAATACATTGTGCAACATGAAAGGCACTCATCGTGTAGTCCCGCAAAATCACTTCTAAAAATCTCCCTTGGAGATACAGCGCACACTTCCAAGGTGAAACCAAGGATCGTCACCGCAGCCTGCGTCTCTGTGCGTAGGGATGTACAGCCTGCCCCACGTCCACACCATGGGGTCTCCTCGCCCTCTGTCTGCACGATCACGCAGGGAACAAACAGTCAGCAGCCCTGCGAGCGTGGCCCAAGTGCAGGTGAAGAATTGCACCTGCTGGGCAAGGACCAGCTTTGGTCCCCGTGTTAGGAGATCCTTCCAGGAATCCACTTTCCTTCCACGGGCACATGCCGCCACAGTCAGGCATTCTCGTCCCTAAAATGAAGAACTAAGCCTACAGAGGAAAGCCTGAGCAGGCCATCTGGATATCTTCCCCGCCCTACGGACATTGAAACATTTGAAAACACAGTCTCCACCAGGAAGAGTGTCTCTGGCTGGGGCAACTTCTCTAAAGGACCTCACTCCATGCGACTCCTTCAGGCTACACAGCAAGTCTGCAGACACCCAGGCTCCACTCAACAACCAGGGAGCCCTCCCCTCAGGTGGGTTTAGGTCCCAGCAGGATGCACGCTCTTTATAACCAGGCTGTTCTCGTGGGCTACTGATGGGAGGACAGCAGGATCGCAGAGCAGGATCGCATAGTGGTTCTGCAGGAAAAAGCATGAGCGACGGTCCAGTCTCACGTTCCTTTCGCAGGTGACAGAGGTGAGGACCCAAGGTCCAAGAGAGGAGGGAGCCTGGTGTCCATACGCGGGGACACGCACACCCTTGTATTTACCCGGACAGGACTTCTCACGGCGCTCAGGGTCACCAGCAAAAGGCAGACAGCAAGGTCTTTGTAAGCAGTCCTAACCTTTCATCCCAAAGCGAGATTGACGGGCAGTGCTTAACACTTAAATCATAACAGGCGAGGCCCCCAGACCCTCCTAATTTACACACACTTCCTTCCCAGAAATGGCTACGCCATGCTGCTTAAGGAGAAAAAAACAGAAAGCAGGATATATATCCATATATAATATATACACACATGAGATGTGTATGTTAAGTCGGGGCCCCCCAGGTGGCTCAGTTGGTTAAGCATCCAACTGCGGCTCAGGTCATGATCTCACGGTTCATGAGTTCAACCCTTGCATCAGGCTCTGTGCTGACATCTCGGAGGCTGGAGCCT